>NC_047134.1:14961245-15284995 GCF_009829125.3 Periophthalmus magnuspinnatus | reverse complement strand
GAATATAAATGTTTCAATTAGCAACTAGAAAAGGCCTCAATTAAATTACATAACATTATACAGCCTGACCATTATTAATGCCATAGATTTCATCAATTAGCCCCTCATAAGTCAGTTGGGTAGCTAGAGGGGTTAGCAGGTCAACATTACGGTCCAAAAGAAGAAGTGTATCAAACACTGGCAAGATTTGATTTTGACTCCCAGCAAACTCCCTTTTCATTCGCAGCATCATGTTGGCCACATGCTGTAAACAAATGGTAAATTCATTTGTAGGATTTTGTTGTTAGATTGATCTCTTTTCCAGTTTCAAGGACTTACCCGTGCACATTCCCCTTTACCATAAATCTGTGGTATAGTTCCATATAGGGCCTGGAGTGTCATAAGGCCTTTGGCTGTGTGATAAAGACTTGTCTGATCATTCTCCAGGTAGCACTCCTACACAATACATACAAGCATATTTCAGAATCATAAAATCATCAATGAGGTGTCAAACTTGTGTGAAAACATAGGGGTAGTGAGGATTGTGGATTTGACCATACCCTGAAGGCACTTTCATATTCCATAGAAAGAAGATCCCCATCATAAGGTATTAGGTCTAGTATGTACTCATCAATGTTAATGAAAGAGCCTAATACCCCCAACTCCTTCAATCTTTGCTCACACAGCATGCTACGCCGAGGTACAAACAGAATGTGGAAGTCTCGGGAGGAGTGCAATTTATCCTCACTAAAATGTGAAACAAACAAGCACAAAATAAGCTTCTGGCAGTAAATAATCACATTTAAAAGTAAAATGGCATAAGCCATACTGTATGGTAAAAATAACTGGACATACCTGAATATGTTGTCAGCAATAATCTCCATGAGCTCTAGTCTGGGTCGAACAAAAAATATGATGTTTTTAACATCAGCTGAGGGCAAGCGCCCACGCTTTAGGGTGAACATCTTATCCACTTCATGCTCCTGAAGAAAATTGTGAACACGGCCTAAGTATATTATGTAATATACTATGTAATGTTGAAACATTAGCGACTTACTCAATCACTTACTTTGAGTAATGAATATTGTGCTATTAATCCAAATGGTCCAGTGAGATATTCGTCCCATACTATAGCCTAAAGGTCAAAAACATTGTGGTTAAAAACAAAGCAAAAAAGTTAATTTCTTTTTAAGACTAGTTATAAGATAATGTAGAGTAAAATAAACAAATGAAATGCATTGTAGAATACACCTACTTGTATTATTTGTATATTAAGGTATATATGTATTCTGTATAGCAGAATAAAGGTTTTTTAACTCAAGGTGCATGGCGCTATGACCATAAACATGAACTACGCCGAGGAAAGAAGTTAAACCAGAAATATTAAAAGAAAATGTGTCTCTTCTATTCAGTCTACTTCTGTAGCTACATTCAGCTAACTAGCTAAGCTAACAATAACACGGGTTTCTATGTAATATTATGAATATACCTTGCTTCCTGCACATTTGTCCAAAAACTCACGAAGATCCTTTCGTGCTGCTTCTCTTAAAATGTTTAAATTGACTCGTCCGTAAGACAAGTGAGCAGCCATTTCTCCAGAACAGAAACAAGAGTCAGGTGACAGTGAGGATGGGCCGCGAGGTCACGTGACGAAGGCAAGGGGGCCTTCATCCTGAAATAAATGCCCCCTCAAACTCACATTAACTAATTACTGAACTCCCTTTGTGTTTTGCATTTTCACAGGAGTATGTTGTGTATCTTAATGCCCATATCGCAAATGTAGTAAGCGTAGTTTTTTGCTACCCATTTGTAATGCAATACATACATTCTCCTATAGATGGCGACTTGAGTCCATAAAAAGACATGGGTCGTTGTGATCGAAAAAAACCTTTTTGCAGTTTTGAAATCTCAATTAATAAAGCTAACCTAAATAGAACAAGGCCAACACAATAAATTATAAATGCCGTGTTAGCTAAATAAGTATCGCAATTGGGACAATTCGTTTTCAAGCTACAATTGAGTCTTTTTGAAGACTTTTGAGGTTTTGGAATCAAATGTTGTGGAATATTTTAAAGTGATGTTGTCAGTATATCAATGGAAATAGACTTGTGCGATCATAACTAAATATGAGCTTACTGTGATATGACATCTTAGTGTAGGGGATTTATACATAAAAAAACAAACATATATATTATCCCCTCCAAAACAATTTAATCAGGTGATGAGTGACCACTTAACCATTCTCACTTCAGATCCAGGGGTTTCCTTCCCAGTCTACCAAGGGCTTTCCATCCTCCACGCAGGATTGAGAGCCAGTTCCCACGCATCGTGAAGAGGAGACCCGATGCGCCTCTAGAAACGGAGACCACTCATTCACCACTCACGCACAAAAACGCGCACTGCTTTTTTTGGTGGCGGGCACCGTGCGCAAAAACTGGCTCCGTGGTCGAATCCTCAGGCTGCACAGACTTTGCATTGACACCGCATCATTCTCTGACAGCTCCCACAGACAAACGCCAGGCACAGAGGCTGGGCTGGATTTTCAGGTATGTCTTTACGATTCTCCTTTTTCTGCAATGCAACCTGTATCTTATGGACTATTTCTGAATAGCCGCTGCATTTAATCAGAGAAAATAAATACAGTCATTTGGTAACAAGTTGAATGAATGCAGCATTTCATTCACAAGTGAAAAAAGTGAGAATTGGGTATCGGATTTTACTCACTAGTTGCTAAAATGATGGCACACACCTCCATAATGATAACACAATAATTCATTCTTCAAATTAGATACGTCCACATGTTTCCATATGCTTGGAGCTGCCTCTTATTAACCTACATCAGGTTGAGAAAACAGTTATGTAAATGATTCTTTCATTGATTCCTTTGTTAAAACATGCTTTGCTGAAAACATGAGTCTGCTGAACAATGTAATACTTTGTCCCTCATAAAGTGATGATAGAGCCTATTACCCTCTGGATTTGTTGCATTGATTTACTACACCATGTCTCATAGTGTTATGCTGCTATTGCATGTGGTGTATTCATGAATGGCCGTGATAAATGTGGCTGTGTCTGACTTGAAAGGCCATGTCCTAAATCACTTCTCAACAGATTACAGAGGGTGTCTAGTACCTGATAGCTGCTTCCTTTTGTCATAACTGATTTAAAAACAAAAGCTGGATCTTGTGAGAGATTGTCTGCTTACAGTCAGTCCCAGGGCGTTGCTGCAGGATTTTTCGGAGCGCATGCTGGGGCTCTTTGCCTGCAGACACTTGGAGAGCTTTTAGTGGTGGCCGTGCATTTCTCAGTGATGTGATGATATGGGTAGGGCTGTCAAGTCCAACACTGGCACATGGACAGGTTTTGGCTGCCTGTATGCTGTAAAGTTGTCCTTTTAGGTTTACATTTGAGGATCTGTGAGTGATTAGGTGAATAGAACTCAAGATAAAGGTTGTCTCCTGGAAAATCAAACTGGGAATGTGCCTTCTTCCCAGTTCTTCCAACTCCTCCTCCTGAGCTGAAAGATGGGGTTTAAATGGGGGAGGGGTAGAAAAAGACTGAATGAATGCAATTGTATATTTCTGCAGCTGCTTTCTCCAACAAGTACAGTAGTGGCAGGCGGGGTGACACTCTCATTCCCCTGTTGAAATTGATGTGAGTACACAATAGTAAGATGTCTCCCTTGGTTTGGGTAAGATGTAAACGAGGCAAGAACCTGGGGACGGCGAAACTAGCATTGAGGGAAAAGGTTAAAAAAAGGATGGAGATTTTTGCATTATTTAACGATGAAAGATGCAAGCCGACTGTACTCCCATGCCTCCAGCTGGTCTCACCATCTTACTGTATGCACCATTACAGAAACATTCCCAGCCATGCCTTTTAATGACATCATAAAAGCTGTTTTGCATATGCTTTCAAATCTGGCACAGGTAAAAGCTACTATGAACTGACAGGGCATCTCATACTCTCGTGCACGCAGCATTTAATCTTCCTGATTCTTCTGATCTTGCCGTTTCCATGGTCACAGCTGGTAAAGGTGCATGACTCTATGTTCAGTGTTCCAGTGTGCTTCTCATAATGTGAACACACAGCTAAAGACAAACCACTAAACTTACTATGTCACTTAATTAACTCGATTTCACTGCTAATATGGCTGTCTGCGGCCACATTTATCTGGTATGCATTACAGGTTCACAATTGATAAATAAAGCACATGCCACGAATGTGAAAAGACTTCTACACATAGTAAAGTACTTACTTATAGGCTACAATGTACTTACTTATGAATGAATTTATCCCAGTATTTATCCCTTAAGGTTTTTCTACTGTATCTAATGCAAATGTGTAATATCTGTTTAGTGATTAGAATCCAGTATTCAAAAGATGTCCACAATTGGTTTGTAGTTAATTACACAACAAGTTCATATATTTGGTCAGCTGAAGTTGTTTTAAATGTGATATATAATTAGACTTTAATTAACCCTTTCATGCATGAATTATGATAGGCTACTTCAGGATTTTTTTCCTAAGTGTTTTTATTACTCTTTAGGCATGCAAAAGAAATATTCATCTTATTTTTTTTCAAACATGCATTCTTCAAGGAGTTGGTGACGTGTCCACTAGGGTGGACAACGCGCATTTGAACAATGAATGAAATATGTGTTTGAGAAAACAAATATAAAAAAAAAAAATACTGAAAACACTATAAAACATGTTGTTGTATGCTCCCTAACATTGTGTTTATATATTTGAGCCTGAATAAGTGGAATGGTGCAAAAGAAATAGTCAAAAAACACCTTGTGATTCTTTTGCTGTATGTCATCACAAAGGTGCATGACAACATCTGCAGCCATTCCCAACCCACTGGCCACACCACGCCCAGCCAAAGCCTGACACACTTCAAACTTGTGCATGTATCCAGAGCTCCCTGCTCTAACCCACACTTTCACACCCCAGGGTTTGGATTTCTTTGGGATGCACTGCTTCAGAGATAAAAGTCCCTTGAATGGAATGATCTGTTCATCAATTGGTTAACAGAATTCTTTGGGATCCACAGCTAAACGGAAAGTTCTTTTTAGTGTATCCAACACTGGCCTGATTTTGAATAGCTTATCACTATTTCCCTGCTCCTCTGAGAAGTTATCAACAAAGTGAATGTATCTCAGAATCTGCTCAAATCGATTCAGTGGCATGGCATTTGCAATCAAGACGCAACCCTTCCTCTGATGACCAGTACATTCTTGATCTTGGGTATCTGAGGTATGACATGACCAAAATGATCCCTAGAAACTGCTTCATTTGACCATTTGTAATGGCCAGATTTTCTTTGCCTTTTTGCAATGCATACAGGTTTGATCTGAGCACTATTTCATCTATCAGCTCCTCAGGAAATAGATGCATGAAGAAATCTATTGGTTTTGTTCCTTCAATATTCACCTTCCACTCTCCTAAAAAGGAGGCAAGTCTTCCTCAAACTCATTATCTTTGGGGTTTTTTTAGACATGTCTGCTTTTTTGTGTTCTTGAGCTCTGTCAGGTAGGACATCCTGAGCACCCTCAGCTTCTTCCTCAGCCTGAACTTCCTCAGCATCCTCTGCTTCTTCCACATCCTCAACTTCACTCTCACTACTGCTGCCATTTGCCAATTCTCTTTTCTCTAGTAGCCATTCATCATCACTGCCACTAACATCATCTTCACTTGAGTCAGATGGCATTTGCTGGACTATCCTGTAGGTTTTGGTAGCATGATCTGCACCTGACCTCTACATAAACACAAGGACAAAGATAATAACTCTCATGCTAGAACTAATATCCACAAATTATTGCTATAATATAAATTAAATTGATTTTCATCCAAAACATTACTGCAAATGGTGAATTGAAAAAAAGAAAAGAAAAACAACAGTGACAGCAATACTATGAATTGTAGTCTAAATATAGCTAGCGATGCATGATGTCCAATTGAGTGGACACATGATTAATCACAATTTCCTCAAATCACAAAATCAAAACTTGGATATTTTAACAATTATATTGTTCCTTAGTTGTTGCTTGATGTCCTCATATTTTTTTTATCTGCAAGGGTCTCCTACAATAGAAGGAATTGACAGAAATTGCTCCCCTGCGAGGCACATGTGCTCTTCTGTCGGCCATCTTGTTTTAGAGATTTTTTTTTTACTCTTGCCAAAGTTCACCAGTGGGTGGCAGTGTATTGTATGACACATAAGCGTCCACTGTAGTGACTGATGTGCAACTGTGATATTCAGACTCACTTATATAGGAGAAAACAACAATTGAATAGCTGTCCACTGTAGTGACCACTATGCATGAAAGGGTTAAATTGAATATTTATACAGTAAAAATATTATAATGCTGTTAAAAAAGATTCAGATTTTCTCCAAACCTTTTTTCTTTAAATATAAATCATTTTTTTAGTTAGCCAAAGTTTTTGAGTTGTCAATATCCAATGGGGAAATTACCAACAAGAAAAGGTTGGTCTACAGCAAACTAGTAATTACATCTGCATTGACTTTACAGAACACAAGAAAAGGCATGCAATTAAAGCTACCTTCTTCTTCAAAGAATGAATATAGATTGTAAACACAATAGCTTTATTGTTCAAAATCTCACTATGGCGACTAGAATTACTCTGACCCTGAAGTGATGCACCTGATCTATTTCAGCTAGCTGTAAATACACCATCCTACTCCCACAGACATGTGAAAGGGTATCCCATTGTGGATTTTGTTTTTAACATATATTTAGCTGCCTTTCATGGCAACAGATCATTTAAACGCACCCATTAAAAATTATACTTCCACCATCAACCTATTCTATAACTTGTTTAGACATCTACGGCTCTAAACTTCATATTTCTCATTTGGCCTGCATGGAATTTATTGCGTCCTTCCATCCTAAATGGACATTTGGGAGAATTGACTATTATAAAATTGTTTAGTTGACCGGCTTTGTATGACCAGTAGGCCTTGTCCAAACTATATGAATAAAACCAGAAACCTAACTCATGGCTGAGGCTGAGGCTGACTCCACAAGTTTTCGCCCCTCACTGACCATTGGTTAGCTGATGACGTTAAAGAAAGACATACTCAGTGCCTTTAGAACCAGTGTTTATTGGGGTAATTTAATGCCCTTGTCTGGTAGTACTTCTTTTCCTGAGATAAGACAAAGGTAAATGAAGCAGCATGACTGTTCAATACATCAGCAGCTCGTTGTCCATGTCCCACCTCTTAGCTCAAGGGCACGGGTGGGAGATGAATCACCATTGGCCAAACAAATACTAGACTCACTTTACGCCCTTGTTGAACTGAACATAATTGAATGCTCCTGTCTGATTATGTTACATTCCTGATTGTTTTCTCCTCTTGCCTTCAATTTCAACTAACTCACTCTATCATCTGCTTCTTCTTGTCTCCCTCATTCTTCATTCTTGTCACAGTGAAACTAATTTCCTCCATAAAATATTACTGTTCTGTGCACTGTAATACACCTTTTCTTTTATTTATGCATGCCAAACTTTGATTTATAATATTGTCCTAAAACCCACATTTAAATTTAGATCAGATTATTACTGGAAATAGGGCATACTTCTTTTGGAGCTTGGAATTTCATCTTGATTAAGTTTTTTTTACCTCTTTTGCTGCAATGATTTGCATATTTTGAATGAGTTATGTCAGATGCCCTTCCAAACATGGCCTTTGCATATGTCTATTTATGGGAATGTCAGTTGATTGTAACTGTTGGATTAAACAGAATACAGAATTCAGGTTACATAGCACTGGTTGTATAGATTTAGGTATGAATAAATGTCCAAGCATATTGTATTGGCATCTACTGGCGTGGCCATTGCAACACAACAGCATGGCAGCTCGTTGGTCACTAGATGGTCTTTCCTGTTTGTTGTCAGCCAGTGTGAGACTTGGAGCGGTGCCTGCCTGGGGAACACACTTGAAAAGATGCAACCCTCACATTTCTCTCACATTTTAGAGGTAAGCCTCTCTCCCAGATGGCCACACAGATGGTTCTGTCAACTCGATTGTCTCGCTGAAAACATGGATAATTTGTAAATGCCACCAGCAAAAATATTGATATCTTAAACATTATTGCTCCCTTCATAACAGCAATAGGTGCTATAGGTTTATACGTTGAGTGTGTGGAGATACGAGTGGTTGCAGCGAGGCTTTTATACCGGGCACAGATAGAGTGAAAAGGCAACGGGGTAGGATATGTAAATAATTAAAAAATGCTGAGTGATGTTTTCTTCCTGCAGAGGTCTTGTTGGTGCAGTACTTAATGGTCTTCTCCTATGTGTGACTATATTGGCATTCTGAAGGTTTTTTAGAGGATAGATGCACCATGCACTTACATTATTATGGCAACTTATGGCATACTAAAATACATAATAAAATATCACATAATTTGTATTTGTAGCTTTGTTTTTGACTTGTTTGTTGACAAATAATTACTATACAAATCACTTTTAAAAAATAACCCAGTCCTGCATTTCACTATAGGAGGCAGTCACATATTTTAATCACAAACTCACACTATTTCTGTACCAGCCACCTTTATGACAATAACATTTTTAATACATTTGAATGCATAGCATTTGTATAAATGTTGCATCCATTGTGATAGCATTTTAACATGATAAGTCTCCAGTGTTAAGACAAGTGTTGATGTTTAGAATAAAGACACTACTAACTCTGTCCTATATATCGTATAAACCAGTGACATTTTATTCTCAGAAAAACATGCTTTTTATGCTTTACGCCTGTTGACATTTGACTTGAAACTTGAAAAATAGCTATTGTTGTAGGCTACATTGCTCCAGTAATGCAACTTCAAATGTCATCATTACAAATTGGTTCCTTACAATGTATTTAACACCCTGTTTTGTATACAGTGAGTTTTTTTCTGTAAAAACATTAAGGCTGTGCGTTTATTGACTCTAAAATGGAAAAGCACATGAGCTACAACTGATGAAACATTAATGGCAACTACAAAATTTGTGTGTGATTATATTCTTGCTAGCGTGTATATGCCTGAGCTGACATGAATATCAATTCTCATATGTATTTTGCATAAACACCTCACGAATGGTTTTAGGAAGAAAATGCTGATTTGAGCCTTAGAGCCTGTGATGGATGAAGACGTGGCAGGTGCAAGAGTGCTTCTGGTCAAATTCTGTATTTTACGGCACTAAAGCTCAAGACATGATGGAGGATATATTGCAGTAGACCCCACTGTGGTATTTTGCATTGATCTCTCGCCTTCTCTCATTAACCCACTTTAGAAATGGCCTCTTTGGAAATTGACAAGGGAATTTGTGTCATGTAATTTAAGAATACTACATCAATTTCAGCATCATTGCAATCAAATAGGACACGAGAAGTTAAATGTAATAAGTATTCATTCAGCTTTCTGTTATCGGTGCCATTTTAAAGACTTTGGATCATTCAAGAGATAGAATATTTTGTTTTGAATTGTTTGTTGTTATGGCAACGGCCACAATTTTTCATCTCTCTGAATTGGATTGATATGGAGGATACACAGACTCATATCCAGGACACTGAAGCTGTAGTCATTTTGCGACATGCTGTGTGCAAGTGTGGACTGCATCTCTGACATATTTTAAGAAAATTTATAAATTCACTGTTTTTGGACATTTCAACATTTTGCCGATCCAAGTAAAAGAAGACGCTCTTCGTACTCCCATCCCCCTTTAACTCTCTGCCCTCTTTACATAATGAGCCATGTACAATCAATCCATCAACCTTACTGGCTAGGTGTCAATCTACTTTCCTCATATTCTGATTCTCTTAAAGACAACAACAAAATATGAATTAAAAAAGGGAGGTGCCCGAAAAACAACCTCCCTGTCATATGTTCTGCAGTAATGACTCATATACCTGCTGCTGTAACTGACAGCAGCAGCAATCACTGGTGAGACTGACTGAAAAGACATTAGGCTAGTTACTCACGCTGAGTGTTGAGTTCAAGTGCCCTGGGAAAATGCATGGCCTTACTTCTAAAAATGGATATGGAAAATGGATGCCATAAGCTTTGGACTCATACATACCTTTCCCTGAAGCATACATGCAGATTTGTATTGATTTTACCTCCAGCCCTGAGAAAAGAGGTTTCTAAATTGGGCTTCTCCACCCTCATAAGAAATCTTATAGAAGCGTGGGTGACTTACGATGATCCAGCAGCTGACTATGTGAGCGATGCTTCCTTGCAGGTCTATTCTGTTGTCATATCACAATGAATCTGTTACTATTCATCTCCGTGCCTTCCTCGAAAATGTAGTATGGTAGTGGCTTGCAAAGGTGGGTAGTAATGAGTCACATACTCTCTGTTACATTGACTTCAGTAAATCATTTTGTCTTATTACAATGATTGAGTTAGATGATTGATTAACTATAAAAACATTGTAGCTTAAGAATAATTTTGTTTAGTTTTATGACTGCAATGGTAAAATAAAAGAAATACTATGTTATATCTCTGATATTTACTATTTGAGTTATTTTTTTAGTTTGTCTGCACACCAAATATCTCATTTCCCATCTGTAGAATCTTACATTAAAAATCATCGTGCTCCGTGACATTCAGAATACCAGCAGCTCTCCAGAGGAGGAAAAGTCGCCACCGGACTGAGTCATCTTCTATTGGAGGAAAACATGAAGGAGATGGCAGTGGCACCATGGCACAGTCACAGATGACGCACATGACTCTATTGTAAAACTTCAAAAATGAATAAGGTTGGCACAGACGTCATAACTTTTGGTAATAACAAGGCTCACCGTGACATTTGGCCCCACAGACAGTTTAATATAATTGGCTTCGCTACTTTTTCGAACAGTTTTGTATTACTTAATATGCCTTGCTTAATAGACTATATGACCAGACAGAGTGTCTACCAGTGCAGTGTAGAAATTCAGCATATAGAGACTATAGATGGCTTTATATAGATATGACTTCCTACTTTGGATGCAGAGTTTTGTTATAAACATTAATCACTTATCTGAGAGTGAATGGTTATCTGTCTCTACATCAGTTAAGTGGTACTCTGTTTAAGTTCTACTCTACTCTGCACTTCATTTTAAACCTAAACACCAAACCATTGTTCTTTGTTCATCGTTCATCAGTCACCATTTATTAATTATCACTACACAAAATCGTAATTTTTTTCTCTCCACTTACACAGTATAGATCAAATTCTTATTTACCAATATTTCATTTGACATTTTGTGTTTTATCATTTGTTGTGAAGACCATGAATCATGGTTATGTGATTTGTTTAAAGTACTCTTGACTTGAATTTGCAAATTTGGCAACAGGCTTGGGACTAACTACACTAACTACACTAACACTACCAGTTTGATAAAATACTTTAACTGTATCATTATAAGCTAATTAGTCTTGTCATTACATAGTACTATTTTGATGTGAATTCTAAATATAAATGGACTGCAGTTTTAGCCCCATAAAGTCAATGTCCCTGATGTAATCGCCTCTATGCACAGAACTAGTGCTGACAGATCTAGTTTGCACAACCCCTACACTGAACATTGTCCTCCTTCATTATGCTCGGAGTGTCAACATACAGGATGATCCTGAGAAAAAGAGGTCTATAGTTCATTGCCTTTGTGTATAAGATAACTCTAGGCATGCCTTAACTGTCAGGGCACTGCTGAAAAGTGGGTCGAGACATATATTCCCATAAGACTATCTCACCACTGTTGTATGGTTACTCTAGTACTGAGGAAGGATGGGGGTACACCATTGTGTCTATTGATAGCACAGCAAATGTATCATTATTCTGTAGGTCCTTAGGCAGTGCAGCAGATAATAGTTGCAGGTATGTTAAGCAATGCACCCTCTTTCATGGTCTTCTCCATACTCATGACCACTTCTGACTGTTCTGAATAGAGCTTATTGATTTTACTTTTATCATTATACATATTTATCACCATCTCTTTCTCTTCCTGTACAACATAATTCTCCAGCCTTCATGGTTGCCTTGCTCGCAGTATTTGAGCGGCTCCCAGAGGCTTTGAGCTGCTGCTGAGTGGATGGCATTCTTACTTAAATGAGACGGCAGGTCTTCACTGAGTGTTGGCACTTCCCCTTAGGACATACAGGACATATCCTTGGGCCAATGCCGCAGTACAACTCATTGTATTGTCAGACTGATATAGAGACTTGAAACTGCCTAAATTCAATTGCCCAATGTAGAGAAACAGGCTTGGACTTGCTTGTGGCTGGTATTGATTTCTGTTCTCTTTATTGTAGCCATATAGGGACATTTTTTCAGAGATTGTGTGATTCCACTGAGGCTATATGTCAGTTGCACTGGGACCTGAATCTGAGGCAATATCTTGGTCTGGAGGATAGCTAACTGCTATCTTCCAGGTTAGCCACCAGTTGATGAGGGAATGTGAGAACATGAAGCAGGCAACGTGTGGCACTCTTTGGAGGTGATGTATTATTAAATTGAAATGATTTTTACAAGGTCTCTGAAATCATAACTTTTATAGACGTACTTCCCAAATGGACCTCCTTTGACTCTTCACAGTGATTATTAGGCCTGGGCTGTGTTCCCAGACTTTGTTTCCTGTCTTATATTTTCAAATACAACAGAATCATATAGCTCACCACACACTTGAAATACTTTGTAGGGCATTTCAAGGGGTAATATGATCACCCACATTCATTGTGCTTTGTGTTTTATGTAAATCAGGGGATAACAAAATACTCCAGTAAGGCACAGAATTATATGTTATTAAGATAACATCTGTTTGTGTTGTATTGTGTTGCATTCTGTTATGTATGAGCAAAAGTGAGAAATAGCAAAACAGTAACAGTGCAGCATCGTAAGTCACCTACGCCTCTATAAGATTTCTTTTGAGGGTGCACTGCATGTATTTCTCCTAGAATATGGTCATGAAAGTTAAAGAGGCAGTATGTAACTTCACAGGTGGGGGATACACCACCTGCTTGTCTGCATGAAAATATTACTGCTTTGCCTGGAATGTTCCACAGCATGGCATTAGACTTACTCTCTGTTTTGCATTTATCAGTCACAGCTGTTTTTATTACTACATACATGCACCTTGAATGTATAACAGTAAACATCTGTGTCAATTCAGTACATATGAACACCTTATTAATCATCTTGTGGTTACTGTGTCACCCACAGAATATTCGTCCTTGGCAAATGTGTTTAGGGTAGCAGTTTCATTAAAATTTTATTTAGCAAAATAATAGGCCTTTCCTCCCCCATTTTGCCTGACCTTCTCTTTAAAGCGCTGCCACTGAAACCAAAAGAGCCAAGGCCACCCACTTTCCTTCTGGTCTGGGGACAATATTTTTAATGCACAAGAATATTTTCAATAAACATTTTATTAGAAGAAAAGTGTGTCCCCTCTGCTCCTGTGGTGTCTTTGTACGATGCACTAAAGCTTTTTCCTGAAAATGAGGAGTGGGAGAATTTTGTCAAAACAAGCTTGGAAAGTGAATCTCCTGCTGATTAGTTTTCAAAATTGGCAATAGCATCTGCTTAGGCAGCTCTTGGTACAGTATATTGGCAAGTAAAGCCTTCAATTAAATGATGGAAAAAGATGAAGAAGAGAAATGATATATGGTAGGAATTTTTTCATATATCACCCAAATACATATCTTGGCTCTGGGTTTGTGGCAAAGCTTTATGGGTAATTGCTTAACCCTTCATCAATGGATAAAGATTATTTAAGAAATTGGGGAAATGCCAGCTGGGTTTCTGCATTGTCTAGGCTCACGCATTTGGTGCCAATTCCCTTCCCTTATTCAGGAAATAGCAGTCTCGTCAGTGCAGCGTTAACAGAAAATGTAATTTATCAATTGTTATTGTAAATTTTGTGTAACTTATTTATTGCTGGTTTTCTTTACATTTATTACAGGCTGTGACAGAACAGCCATGACAGACACTGTGATGAGTGGTGGTTCAGATCGCTGGGTATCAAATAATAGACAAAGAGGAATGCATTCAAGGTAAGAATTTAAAGAATTTTTGTTTTGATGCTGAATCTTTACTAAATTGTGGATTATTTTTCCTTAACTTGCATCTCAATGATGATAGTGATAAAGAACAGTAAGTATATCAATGTAAAAATCTATTTGACTATTGTACAACTCTTAGCAGCCTAGATTTTTCTGTGTTTTGAGCTCAATATTACATGCAAATTGTGCCTATAAATAAATATCGCAAAGCTGTTGTAACTAAACTGGAGGCTGTTTGGCTAATAGGGAGAACTGGACCATGCAGCAAGGTCCTGGTGCAGGTCCAGACCTAACGGATGAAGAGAAGGAGATTATCAACAGTGTAATTGCTCGCGCTGAGAAAATGGAGGCCATGGAACAAGAGAGAATTGGGTAAAATGTTGTACTTGTATAGTACTTTTTTGATTCAATATGCAGTATGCCAAGTAATACATCAGCTATTTTCTTTCTGCAATTCCTGTTGAATAACTTTTACATTTATTTTTGATAGTTATTATGGATAGGCGATAGTTATGGCTGATACATGTACTAAAGATTCACTGACATACATAAGCAAAACAATTGTTGTCCTAATTTTGGGTATTCTTTTCAGGCGCTTGATAAATAACTTGGATGATATGAAGAAGACCGTGTGTGGGGATGGAGTGTCCCGCTGTTTGGTGTGCGGAGAGCAGCTGGGCTCACCTGGGGTCAGCTCAGTGGTGTGTGAAGACTGTAAAAAGGTACTCAGTTTGTCTGTTTATTTTTGGTTTGCTAGTTTGTATATTTTTCTGCAAATGGTGAACAGCTGGAAATCTGCCTGTTTTTCTTCCTGTCATGTAGAGCATGTGTACTAAGTGTGGTACGCAGTGTAGCAGCCGACCACGTGCTGTGTGGCTATGCAAGATCTGCAGGGAACAGAGAGAGGTATACTGCTGCTGAATTTGAAATCTTACACAGTGAAAACACAGATAACGGACAACCACTGCATGTCCTCAGGTATGGAAGCGGTCCGGTGCATGGTTCTTTAAAGGCTTCCCCAAACATTTCCTCCCTTCTCCAATGCCTTTGTCCAAACCAAAAGATGAGCCTGCTCCAGTCGCAGCAGGAAGCAAAGGACCACCTGCTCCAAACCCAAAAGAGGCACCACCTCAAACACAGCGAACTCCAGGTTGGTTTGTATTAATAGGGTTTTGGACATTTAATAATAATAATAATAATAACAATAATAATAATAACAATAATAATAATAATAATAATATGATGATGATGATGATGATGATGATGATGATGATGATGGTTATTATTATTATTATTATTATTATTATTGCACATTATTATTTAAACAATAATAATAACCTATTCTGACAAGTGAATTGAGCCTAGGTGTGCATACGTGTTCACTATTCATTACTGTGATTGTGATTTTATTTTTTTGCAGTAGTGAGTGATATTATCACAATATTTTTTTCATTCAGATCAAAGTCAAACTTCTGTCTCTGAGCAGGAAGGTCCAGGCAAGTCAACAGCATAATGCAGCCCTATATGAAACTTCAGAATGCTTGTGCAATGTACAGTTCTCAGTATACCCCTGCTACCCTTGCTTCAAAACTCTGTGTCATTATATCTGCATTAGACCTTTACTGACCTTTATTCTCCCAAACTTGCCACTCATACTCCTGCCCCACACCTTTGTCCCTCCTAGATTTTTGTAGCACCTCCCACAGCTGCTGCAGAGAGGGATGAGTGCAATAAATTAAAGTGCCGGAAGCTGCATGCTGTGACTTAGGATGAGCCTTGAGGGGTTGCTGGCATGAAGGGTCGCAACATATCATTTAACATTTTGTGCATAATTTCTGATGCAGCATCATGTTTTGATACAGAGGCACCAATAGAAGAAGAAATATTTCTGCATGCCCAGTATAGTGCATTGCTTCAGCCTGTTGGAGAATATGTAGGTCAATGCCTTTGTTATAAAAAGTGCCAGATCAAAAGTTTGAAGAGTCCAGAGAGGTCTGCTGCAGTATGTCTCTGATGTTGCATGCCTCTGATGTGCATTGTATGTTTGTGTATATTATTTGCTATATTGTGATACTTATGTTAAGGTCAAGTGTCACACACCCGTGCTGGTTACCCACCGGTGGCCCCAAAACCTGCAGTGGCACGCATGGCCACAGGTGGAGCAGGTGCTGAAGAGGCGGGGCAGTCGAGCCCAGTGGTGATGAAGAAGATGGTCCCTGTTCATAGCTCCAGGCCGCAACCTGGTGGCTCAGCTGCTACAGCTCAGCAGGGTGAGAAATCACTAGAAAGCCACACACCTACGCATGTCCTCATCAAAGGATCAAGTCATTCATGAAATATCACATCACCAGTTGTTTAGTTGCGCTTAGTCAGACTGATTGGATGCTTTTGTAGGATCAGTGGCTGGAGAAACAGGACTCTACTCCTCTGAGCAAAGAGCGCCCCCTGCTGCAGACAGGAGGCAGCCTGCTGCCTACAGCGCTCCTCCAGTCCGGCAGCAGCCTCCCCCAGAGGAGGAGGAGGAGGAGGCCAACGACTACGACTCTGATGAAGCCAGTGAGTACACCATCTGCTCTCTTCACTCTAAAAGAAGTCTAGAGAAATCTATCCATCTGTGGGTGGTAAATACATGTGTGCTCACTTTGTCTTACCTCAAATCTAACACTATTGATTGTATTGATTTGAAAAAGAATACATTATTTATAGAAACAAAATTAAATGCTTTTATTCAGTATATGCTTATATTTAACTCTGTTTTCTACTGCCAGACCCCTACTAATACTAAGCAATGTTTGCCTATTTGAGTCTTAATAATTAATTTACACTGAACATCTTTATAGACTCAGTAGTCTCTGTAGTCCTCTGTGTATTTATTGCAGCATACAAAAAGCATTATTGTACTGTAGTTCATTAAATTAAATAATACATAATTATGTACTATGTACAGTATGTTATAAGTCCTAAAAATCCAGTTTAATAATGAAAGTGGTGCCTTGTCTGTCATACAGCCTGCAGGCTCAAACACCTTTTATTCCCTCTCCTGGGATCTGTGTCTTAATTTATTTTATTGAGGTCCACCATCCAAGAAGATGAGACTGTGCAAATAACGTTATAATTCCAGCTAACAGGATATAGATTCCCCTTGTGATTGATTTAGTCCCTAGAGTTCATTGCGATAAAAATAGTTGTGGCATCACGGCTGTGTTAAGACACCAGCTATTGGTTTCAGCTGTGATTATGACTAGTGTCCGACTGCTGCAATACAGAGATAATGTTTCATTCAAATGCTCCCCAAAGAGCTGAGTTTGCAAAAATGAGCCCACAGAATATTGTCTAACCTAATTCGTGTATAACTTTGTAGAATTCTTGACTTGAATACCATTCTATTCTGCTGATCATATTTTTGTTGCAACCAGAAATGAAAATCTGATGCACAAATCAAAACACATGCAGCAAACTGCCTAACATTTCATCATGAGCTAAATTATCCATCAGTTGTACTTGCTGTTTCTGGTGTAGTCAAATGTAATGATTGGTCTGGGTCTCTTTCAGCAACTCTGGGCTCTATGGAATTCAGTCTTCTCTATGATCAGGAAAGCAACAGCCTCCATTGTAGCATCCTCAAAGCAAAGGTACCATTACACATGCACATAGGGGCAATTACAAAGAAGCGCTTTTGTTTTAAAATGCTCCTGAATGACACTTCTGGCTAAGTAATGTTAATGGTTTATAATAATGCTGTTTCGTTCTTGTTAAAGGGACTAAAACCAATGGATTCCAATGGTTTGGCAGATCCTTATGTCAAGCTTCATCTTTTACCTGGAGCAAGTAAGGTAAAAAGAGACCACCTGCTAATCACTGTCTGATTAGAACCCTGTGGTTGGTAAAAGGGGTCTTTTTGCAAACTCAAGTCTGCCATCTGCTGGATAGAGTGGACTATACAATGCACAATAATAATAGTATTCTATAATAATAGTATTCTATGGAAGCAAATGGTAAATTTGACTTCTGTAGTTCTGGTAGAGGTGTAATACATTAAATCCAACAAATAAAGTTCAACACACATGTCATGAACCATTTGAAGCATTTGTTCTTTTTAATTGTGATAGTTATTGTTTGCAAGTTGTTGAAAACTAAATATTTAGTACTGTATAAACAAAACAAAACAAAAAAAGAATAATAACTAATATTCTTTCTATAATAAACTGTACTGATAATATCTTCAGGTTCACCACAATCATGTATCAAAATATAGCTACTTGAATGATTTACAGACCGCAAATATGTCTGGTGAGATTCAACATGCCTCAATTTAATGATTGTTTTTTTTGTCAGTCAACAAAGCTGCGCACAAAAACACTTAGAAATACCCGCAACCCTGTGTGGAATGAGACACTCACCTATCATGGACTAACAGATGAGGACATGCAACGCAAGACTCTTAGGTAGATAAAGCATTCCAAAGGAATTCAATTTAAATCAGTCAAAATTAATAGATTTGTATTCATTTTTTAAAGGATTGGACACACAGAAAGCTGTTAACTGACATTTCATTTTACAGGCTGTCTGTCTGTGATGAAGACAAGTTTGGCCATAATGAGTTTATTGGTGAAACTAGAGTTGCACTGAAGAAACTGAAGATGAACCAGAAGAAGAACTTCAATGTGTGTCTTGAGAGAGTTATCCCAGTGAGTGTAATAAAGTTAGTGTAAAACAATGATCTGGCCTGGCTAGTTTAATCTCTTATTGACCTGCTGTAATCTTGTTTTCTGTGCAGACCAAGAAGACTGCGACAGCTGGAGTAGCCAGGGGCATAGCTCTTTATGAAGATGAGGCAATGCTTTAAATCTTGCCTGTTTCAACATGATACTATTTAATACCGTTCATATTACAAATACCTTTTTATCATAAAATTTCTTTCACAGACAGGTAAAGATGGGAGCGAGTCAGAGGAGCGTGGTCGAATCCTCATTTCTCTCATGTACAGCACTCAACTGAACCGCCTCATTGTTGGTGTTGTACGCTGTGTTCATCTCGCTGCTATGGACGCCAATGGCTATTCTGATCCTTATGTCAAAATGTATGCCCTATAAGGATAATTAATTGTGCAATTACACATGTGGCAGCAAATTATCTGAGGTTAATTCTAGTTTATATATGTTACAGTTGTCTAAAACCTGACATGGGAAAAAAGGGTAAGTCCAAAACACAAATCAAGAAGAGGACTCTCAACCCAGAGTTTAACGAGGTAAGTAATAAAAGCTTGTGTCACCATAGCAGCCATAAAATTATGTCAAATAATTATAAGTGACATAGTATGTGACATTTAATTTGAGGTATGGTTGAATTTAGGAGTTCAGCTATGACATCAAGCACAGTGAACTTGCCAAAAAGACCCTAGACATATCTGTGTGGGATTATGACATTGGAAAGGCAAATGATTACATTGGTAAATATTGCACCACAACTTTTAGCTGTCTTGTATATATGTTGATAAGCTGAGTAATCAATTGAAATGGCATATTTTTAGGTGGATGTCAGCTGGGTATTACTGCCAAAGGGGAACGACTCAAACACTGGTATGAATGTCTGAAGAATAAGGACAAGAAGATTGAGCGTTGGCACACCTTGTTCAATGAAAATCATGTCTCTAGTGATTAACCCATCATTCTGCATGTGCAGGGTTGTCATGTGCTTGCCCTAACTTAGTTTATTATCATATCTTTACGCACTTTTTACATGCTTCTTTCTTACTTATTTCCACTGTCTCATATAGACATTTTTCAAGTTAATAGATGTCCTCATCATCTTACAGAAACTGATCTCTCTGCCTGTGCTTTTTTCAAACTGCCTTTGGGACATATCATTTAGAAAAAGTCATAGTTTTATTAATGTAACCAAGACTAAAAGGAAACACATCAGTGAATAGCTGCACAATGACCGCCATGCCTGTCATCAATGTTACTTATTGTACTAAATTTGATATGCTCTTTGATAATGAAATAGGGGGTCTGTTTGCATCGGAACAAAGAAAGCAATATGCTGAAGTGTAGAGGTCTGACCCTTTCATAAGAGGCCTTGGCTCAGTTCATGCCTGTATTTCCTAGACTATCAGAGTATAATTTAAAATGTTGTACGCATTCAGCTCACTGTAGTTAAGCTCTTGAATTATAAGCATGCCAAGTCACCACACACTGTCCATAACATGCTGTATATTTCCATAAAGAAATGTTTACATAAAGTTACATTGCTCAGGTTAGAATAGATATTATAAAATCATCTGATTTGCAGGTGATGCATCAAAATGTGGACCATGAGCTAGATAAACCTTTTACCATTTACTGTTAAATTAAGGTTATAGCGCACAAAGTAAGCTTTATATGTATAAGTAATTGGGATGTTTTGTTTGTGAAAAGTATTCATTGTTTCATAAGAAAACTTAATGTTAATGTTATTTCAATAACAATGACAATTAGCTGCAAAAGATAATTCTAGCTTGGCTCTGAGGTCTACTGCTAAATATACAATACCTGTGGTCAGGTTTCTTATAATATTTCCTATAAATGACTGCTCTACTCAAAAGGTCGAGCGGGGATAGGCTGTCATTGGTGTGCAGCTTTACCTGCATGCACTGTGCTCATGTTTTTCGTGTGCCTGGGGCAGTTGTGGGCTGCTCCTATCCCAATACTTTGCACAAAGCAGGGCTACTTCTCCTCTGCCACGCCCCAATCATTTGAGGCTTCAGTGTGTGTTCTTTAATCACAGAAAACCCAAGGAAAGCACACTTACAAAGTGGAATGACCTCAATTTATACAACTGTTTGCAAACCCTATGCATGAATGTCTTGTGGTTCAAGATATCTAGCCTTTGTAAAAAAAAATAAATGCTATTGTAAGTCTATATATGTTTACACAGCCCGTCACATTCCCTCAGTATTCTAGCATGACAACAATGATACAGTTTTGTCTAAATCTGGTCTAATATCACATAGAGATCACAAATAACAGTGCACAAACTGTACAGTCTATAAGTAGCAGATTTCTCCTCCTATACAAATTATATCCATCAGTGTTTTGAGTTGTCTCACATGTAAGTAATTACCTTAAAATACAGCCATTTTTAATTTGCTCCCCTCTCAGTTGATTTTGCCAGTTTAATGGAATGTTTGTTAAATCTGTCATTGTAAATACGTCGTGCATGCACTGAAAGATTGTACGTTTGCAGATAACTGTGCATGTAAACATTTTGCAGAGTTTACACAGATCAATAAACTGTATTGGAAATATACTCTCGTTGTCAACACTCACTGCTGCCACCTGGCGCGGATAATTGCAATAACAATTTGATAATGATTAATTGTTTATATCGTGTTCTATAAGGACTATGAGATCAATAATGAACTGAAAGGGAACGATATGAAACAAATGTTCCCTGAATCAGCTTTCTACTTTAGCGTGACTGGGGGTCAGTCAGTTTTTTTGTTTTGTTTTTATTCATCTTTTTTCTTTAGCTCCAGGCACGTGCAAACCCACATAGTTTGCGTACCCTCACGTTAGGGAGTGCCATTCTTCAGCTCATCTGACAGACCAATCACTGCTCTGTGCAGACTGGTACCCTTAAGGCACACATGCCTGTCTCTCACTAGACATTTTACCAGCCGGAGCACAGGATAACTCGCAGAGTTCTTATGCCAAAGCTTCATTTATTTACCTATTGTGCAAGATAGGCGGACTGAAATGCAAGTTCGATGGGTAGCTTTTATTCACAATGTTATTGCGCTACAAACGCTCGTTAAATGTAAATTACAAAATGTGATGGAGCCTGGGACCATCTCTTGTCTCACAGAAAGTTATTTTGGGCAAGGGCGCACGCAGGTCATGTTTCTTCGTGAGGAAAGAGGCTTGCTCCTGTACGTCACACTTTGGTCCGAGGATATGCGTCTACTGGCATGCCAAGTAATGAGCAACCCACTGGTCATAGAAAACTACAGGGCGTCTTACAACAGGAGCAGTGGTGAGAATGAACCGCTCTATCAAAGATTTAACCTAAGCGTTGTACTGTCTCCCAATGCACCGTGCGGCAAGACTGATGCTCCCAAAGGTGAGCGCAGCCGCGCAGGAGGAGAGGCAAAGGGCAGAACAAAACGCTCCTGGCTTTTCCCGGGTACTCTGTGGTGTGGATCTGGAAGCAAAGCACTTGGGTATGATGAACTTGGTGAGTCATATATTTACCCTTTATCCCTTTAAAATATTAGACTGAAATATGGCTCTAGAGGGCCAAACCAAGCACTTACAGGTGTAGAATCCTGTCCTGGAATTACCCCTGACCTGCTGAGGCGACTGCAGTGACGTGTCCTCTGTCCTCAGGCATGTTTGAGGGTGCAGACAGATGCTGTCGTGAGCATGATCACTGCCCACACATCATTCCTGGTTTCACTGTGGATTACGGAGTCTTCAATCCAAACTTTTTCTCTGTCTCTCACTGTGACTGCGACCAGAGGTAGGTGCCAATGCCTTGGTAGTCCAAAAGAAAAAAAAAAAAAACACTGCCTGCAGGATACTATCCCTGATGGATTCACAGGACGACATTTTCAGATGTGGTTGAAACTTGAAAGTTAGATGCATCAACCCGAACTGACATTTATTACTGAACTTGTTCATAGCCTATCACTGATTTTATCCATGTCTGCCTATCCCTCTCCAGGTTTCGACAGTGTCTCCTGGATGTGAATGACACCATATCTAGTATGGTGCACTACAGCTTTTTCAAAATTCTAAAAGTCCCATGCATTGAGCTCAAACTACAAACGAGATGCACTGAGATGTACTGGTGGGGAATGTAAGGAAATAATTCAGCATTTTTTTTTAGACATCTTTCAAAACATACTGGGATATAAAATGTTAATATTTGGTCAAAACTGGGGCTGCATTTCAGAGCTGTGAGTGATTTATCTTAGGTCATTTGGCCTTTAGTCTTTGCCTCAGAGACTTTGCAAGTTAAGACTTCATGATGGGAGTGGTGATAAAAAGCATAGTGACATTTAAATATCTGAAATTACTTTGCAGTGTTTTGCTTTTAATAGCCTGTATACATCCACACCATCCACACGTCATATATTTCTTTTTTTTTGTGTGTTTTCTCTTTGGTTACTTTCATTTCCTATAAAGGAATAATGTGTAAGCTTTCTAGAATAGCTGTTTCAAATCATGTTTAGAATAATTGCATAACTATCTAGTTTATTCTCTCTGTGGCTATAATTATCACAGTGTATAAAATTTTGTTAGACTAACAAGTTAATTGGCAAGTGAAGCAACTACTAATTAAAATACTTAAATAAATCTAAATTAAATATAATGCAAATATGTGCCTTATGTTTTATAGGTGCAAAGTCACACAAGAGGCACCGTATGCCATCTTTAAAAGACCTATTTATTATAACACCTCTTTTACAAGCAAATACAAAAAGAGTGATAGCAGCAAGTCAGCTGTTAGTGAGGGGCATCAATTGACTGAAGTCCATGAGACTGAGCCATCCAAAAAGAAGCCAAGACAAGAGGAAAAATGTCTTTCTAAGGACCCACCCAGAGGAGACACTTTCGTTCACAAGAAAACAAATGGGTGCAGACAGAAAAGTGGAAAGCTTTCCACTGTGGCTCCATACCTTCACACTACTTTACTTAACACAGACATCTCTAAAACAAAGGCACTGAAGACTTTGTCTTTTCACAGAGGAGTGGGTAAAAACACAAATCCTTATCTGAGAGCACCATCTACCACTCCAACCACTACATCATCACAAAGACCAGCCAGCAAGCTCTCCAAAGCCAAAGCAACAACAACCAAAAGTGTCACAGGGAAAACACTACAGAAAGTGCTTCTGTTCCAAAACAAAGCACCTCTGACTTCAACTGTCCCAGCTGTAACATCTACAAAGGGCTCACTTACAACAAAATGGATGTTCATAACAAACCTGCCCAAAAGTCAGACAAGATCAGCCACATCTGCTCTTCACTATGACAATACAACTAAACCCTTAACTCATGACTTGGAAAGCAAAAAACAAAGTCAAGTGGTTTCTCCTTTTGGAGGACTTAAAGCAAGTCAGATAATCAGCACTGGAGAAACAGACCTGAAACAAAACAAATCACTACATAAAAAATTAGGTAAGATTGTAAATTTTTCTATTCATTCCTATTTACAGCAATTGCGTATCTTATATTGGGCATATGGGCACAATGGAACTCAGTAGACTTTGAAGTTCCAGAAGTAAATTTCCAACTCATTTTTCCCAAAGACTAAAAACTGACCACAAGCCATATAATTTTAGTCTTAATTTTAGTCTTCACAATCTCCTTTTGTTAGACAAGATATGATCAGAGACAAAGACTAATAAAGATACAATAAACTGCATTAGTAAATAAAATAAAAATACAAATGTTACTGGGAAAATGAATTACATGTTGTGTCATTTTAATATTGTCCATCACAGATTTTTGTGAAAGTCTCAAACATCTGGATGAATGTAATTACAAAATACCTCCTCTGAAGAAAAGGTTTGGCCTGAAGAACTTGGACACAAAGCCTGCTTATCACTGTGCCTGCACCAGACGGTAACAACACAGATAACAAAGCAAACCAGTGTCTAGCCAGAAATTTGATTGCAATAACTATATAATTATGTAACAAAGTAAAATATCCATACAAATGTCTACAAAACCTACCCCCAATACACTATTTTGAGTATGGCAATATTTTTACTGCTCCTCACAAAAAATAACTGCCTATGCACACTGCAAGCAGAACAAGTCAGAACTAGAGGGTGCAGGTGGAACTGAAGTTAATGTCTGTAATCCAAGTAGTTTTATAATGTCATAGCATTGTTGACTGTTGAAAGATTTTAGGATTCATTTTAGGAGTTTTTTGAAAAAAAAAAAAAAAAAAAAAAAAAAAAAAAAAAGCTAGACCACTAAGGCAATATTTAAATGTATGTCTGTAGTTGTTTATTTGGGTGCTATCACATTACTTCTTGGGTATTCTCTACAGTTTGGCTCGAGAGATCAAAAAGTTAAAGCAATCAGTGGTCCTTTCTTTCTTGGAGGATTCAGTTTCAGAAAATTGTTTCAAACGACCAAAGAGGAAGAAATGTCATCACAAAAAGAGGTTTGTTACACTAATGCAATCTCTACTTGTTGTAATGCGCGGTGAACGCTGTTACAGACAGATGTTCCCAAAATATATAGTATATTAATATATTTAGCTTTGCAAAAAAATATTGAATTGTGTTTTGTGTGTTTCCCATTCCTTTTCAGCTGCTCTGGAGCCTTCACTAAAGCCTCTGACCTATTTCAAGCGCTTAAGAAGATAGAGCAAAACGACATTGCTGGGGTGCGAAATTCAGGCAAGCACAGAAAAGGAAGGCTTTATAAGCAATGCCTAAGGCTGAGAAAAGAAGCTATGGCATCGCTCACATGACATAATTATAAGCCACTTTGCACATCTACAAAGAAAGCTTTGCATTTTTGCAGTAGGCCTATTTTCTCTTGCTCCTGAAGGAACATTTGTTTGTTCCTGCCTATACATTACATTGATAATAAATTACTATTTTACACAAGATTTGTTTTTACTTGCACACAGTGTTACACAACCTAAATGCTAGCTTGAATAATTATTATGGAGGTTAATATTGATATATGTATATGAATAATTGCTTAGTTTGCACTGACCTATGCAATTGTTTTAATCCAGTTTCAGTTTCTAGGTCTGTTAATTATGACTATTTTATTATTAACTCATCTGTTAGCCTAAATATAACCGCCTAATTGCCAGCCATGCAAAAATAAGCAACTAATATTAATTTAAAGTTAGCACTAATAGGCCTATTATTCTAGATCCATGCTTATTATGTAGTGCTTGGTGACAGCTTTTGTCGTGTCCGCGGTGCATTCTGGGAGAGGCTTGTTCGCCTTGGAAACATGGCGTCGCGCTGACAGCTGGAAGACTTCACTCGCTTTACCCGTCACTGACACAGCGGCTGGCCCATCCGCACAACTGTTTGCGTTTCGGTTTTAATTGAGAAACTGGATTGTTCCGGGTGCAGCTTTTGTCCTGAAAAGCCGTGGCGTTTTGGAGAGTCAAAATAGCGGTTTTAACACAAGTGTCACGCCCACCCTGCCCTGTAATGTTATAACGATCCTGCACGGTGAGTTAGCAGAGGCTCGCTGCAGCTAACAGTCAGACAGTGGCTAGCAAACCGCCGCTAGCAAGAGCAACACCGAGCACCAGTTATGTGAAAATTAACGGCCGCCAGCTCGTGTTTTCTGTATATTTGACGTGATTCGGCTTGTAATGTGTAAATACATTGTTGTCAGACGAAACTGCAGTAAACATGTTTTTGTAGCCCTGTAATTGGCTAGCTAGGGCGTTTCTGTCATCCTGGCACTGAATTTTTAATGTGCGACCCCTTTGGCATCGCTGTCGGAGGAGAGAGTGATGAGCTCCGGGGCTGTGGATTCGTCCCAGTGGCTGTCGGTGAAGGAGGAGACCATTTTCCTCCACGATGGACTCATTCGGGTCACAGATCTGGCCGAACTGCCCAGTGAAATTGGAGTGTCGGAGCAAGGGGACACCGAGCAAGAGGTGAGTTGAACCGTATCAACACAGGCGTGAAATTGGGTCCATTTTACATTAATGACACTTATTTTAATATGAGGTATGATTTGTTTTCACTGTCATTGAGAACTGTGGTCATCACAGTCTCGTTAGCTCAAGAGATTGGTGTTGGTTTGCAAGTTTCCTGTCCTGCTTGTTATTGACTCCATCCTTCCACGCACAGTTCCTGTTTGGTCATCAAAATAAAAGCATCCTTCAGAGTTTATTTGGGTTCATGAATTCAGTTTTCAAAAAGCTACATACTAAGATGAACAATAGTTTATAATTACTCCCCGCGTTATTTAAGTTAGACTTTAAATAAGTTTTTACACCAATATGTCAGTCCTTTTTAAAGATTTTTTTCAGTGCGATTTAATAAAGTGTATTGGTGTTTATGTGATTTGAATGACTTATGCCATAATTCTTTCCAGATTTCAAATTAAGTGTAGGGATATATGTAGTTTGCTTTGCTGTGATGCTTGTGGAAACTTGGAGCCAACTGTGTTTATTAGTGGAAAGATCACTCAACATAGAAAGACTTCATCACAAATAGGTAGTTTCTCAAACCAGACCTACCTACACGTGGAGTATTACTATTTTTAGTGGTAGACAGTGGGCTGCAACAATGCGTCATTCACTCATAACCTCAAATAACCTACCATTTAATTGATTCAGGACACTCCTATTGTAAAACCCTTGTACTTGATGAAGATAATATTCATTGCTTGTTGAGCTTCTCTCCACTTCCTCAGTTTTATTATCAGATGCTTATTAGACAGTCTTTTTTTTAAAATGAAGTTGGCATTATGAAATTAATCACCCTTTATTTGCATATCCATCATATATAACAGTGGATAAAATGTATTGATGTAATTATTTTATTTAAACATTTATCCATGCATTATTGTGCATTGAAACAATAATGTTTAAACAACTAGACCTACTATATACAGTCTTTTGACCTGCCAGCTGCAGATGACCTCTCAACAACCCTTTAAAGAAGACCTTTAGTCATGGCTGCAATTAGCAAATCCTAACAGCTGCAATTATTGAATATGTCTTCTGCACAGAATGAAATATTCTGTTTCTATGGTAAAAAATCCCCATGTCATGGCAAAGATTCATATAGCAGTTATTTACTATATATAACCGACAAGAAGAAATATGGCAGAATGTGGCATTTTTATCACATGACTGGCACTTGAAAAAAAATGAAAATATTCAATTATTTTTCTAAAAATCACTCAACCCTTGTTTAGTGTCTGGTTTTCAATAATAATTGTGTTGTTAATGCTGAGTCTGGCCCTAAAAACACTTTAAGCAATTCTTTGCAAAGCAAGGTTGAAACAATCCAGTAACTGGTTTTGCTGTAATATTAGTAGCATTTCTGAAATCGAATCAATACAAATAGTCATTGCTAAATGGTGTAATGGATTTCCTTCCAGTCCATGATTCGCAAACCACAGAGGGTGATCAATATCTGTAATGCTGGCTAAGTGCACATAAAGCACATTGTTTCACTGCTCACAGGCTATCCCAAATTTGCTCTCTTATCACAGAGCATTGTTTAGTGCAATGCAAAACTGTGTAGATAAAATTCTGTACAAATGAAACTTTGGGACATGTTGATTGTTTAATGCAGTGAGTGACAGCTTTTGTCTATTTGCTTTTGTCTTTAGATTTTAACGTTTGAGACTAAGAATCCCATAGAGCTGGCAGAACGTCTCCGAGCTGTGTGTGGAAACCAGAGTAATGCGTACGCACGTCTGTTGGAGTACCGCCTCAATGCCCTGCGTGGCCTGTGGGGGGCGCAGAGGCAGCTGGCCCTGGAGGAGCAGCAGGAGCGTGAAGGCACAGGTGGTGCTGATGAGGAGACCTTGGCCTTGTTAAAAAGACAAGGTCTGCTCCAGCAGCCCGAGCAGGCCCCTTTCACCTCCCGCGTGGGCCTGCTCCTCGTCTTCCCCCTCCTGCAGTCTCAGACTCGTAGTGACCCTGCTCTGTGTGGTGTCACTGCAGAGGTGCTACTGGCCTGTTTGAGGGACTGCCAACCTCTCAGCCTCAGTAAAGAGCCCACAGACTGTCTCAATGGCCTGGAGGGACTGCTTTGCTCCTGGTTGGAAGATGGCTTTCAAGAGCAGGAACAGTCGCAGCCACAGAGTCTTCACTCACCCAGGCAAAGGGAGAATGCTGCAGCTGCTTTAGTGGCACTAGCTTGTGCCAGGTAATATTCAGTACAAAATGTGTGGAAAAATAAGACACGTTTCTTTGTCAGCTAATGAAAGTTGTGAAACAAATGACCACTTACACCCCGAAAATACATTTTGTGACTGCAGAGGGCTGTTTTATAAAGCTGACGTACTTTGTATACAAGGCTCAAATGTCAAATCTGAGCCTTGTCTGGACCAAGTTAAAATGCCACGTGTAGTCTAAACTTTACTTCACATTTTTATCATATTGTATTATAATTGTATATGTATTTTATGAATACCTTAAATGTTTTGGCATTACGTTAATGTTACTTCACATGAAAACTATATATTTAATTAAAAATTAAAGTGTGAAGATAGAATTATAATTTCTAAGCCCACAATAGACAGACTAACATCTTACATGATAATCTAATATATTGACTATGCATATAAGCCTATATTTTTAAATATGGGGACGTTACCATAGCTAGTCTATGTACTGTTGCTCATTACACCTGGACCTAGCTGCATATGTGCGTATATTTAAAAGTGTCAATTTAGGCCTAGGACACACTGCATGCACACTTT
The DNA here is from genome assembly GCF_009829125.3 of Periophthalmus magnuspinnatus. Classification (NCBI taxonomy): domain Eukaryota; kingdom Metazoa; phylum Chordata; class Actinopteri; order Gobiiformes; family Gobiidae; genus Periophthalmus; species Periophthalmus magnuspinnatus. The sequence goes on along the minus strand of NC_047134.1, from coordinate 15,255,531 downwards.
GCCCTTTGCAAGCATAAAAGGAGCACATTTTGGACACATTTTTTAGAATGCATTAAAAGTGAATGAGGAGGGCCACAGTGCCTGCACTAGACGCCCATATGGAGCAGCATATCCTCTTATCTACTCTTATCTGCATGAGCCTAACTTACATTAGCAGCACACTGATATCTTGGTGAGTCTTGGTCTTTTCCATGTGCCCTGTGTTATGATAGGGTTGTCATTATGAGCAGAGTGGTAGAGTTAAAGGCCATTCACTCATTAAATTCCTCCTCTCTAGTCCCCACGCTTCTCATCAAATGCAGGTGAGGGTAGTGCATTTTGGGCGCACCTTCATAAACTGCACATTTCTGAGCAAGTTTTGTGAAACAGCCTGGAAATTGATAATTCTGTGTTCAATGCTCTCTGACGTCTGCTGCTGACATTGGATCTTGACTTGTCAAAGACAGAACTCTCCCCCTCATTGTTCAGCCTCTGTTCAAGCTGAAGGCTCTTTATAGTGAGAAAAACAACCCAGATCTTCATATAGCAGGCTAATTGAGTACTACAGACAACCTTACTCTTTGTTATTACTACTATCTGTTAATAATAAATAGTATAAATGTGCAAATCAGACCTCATTTCCTAGTAGCACAAATGTATAGCTCCCCCTGCCCTGCACGTAAAAGCCATATTTATAAATTCAATTAAATATAACTATAATAGGATAATCTTTAACTGCCATTTTCCAGGGGTTCTCTGAAGACGTTCATTCACACAGTTCATTTGCTGCAGAAACAAACTGATCTAGGACAGCTCCCTGTGTCCGATGTCTTGTACAGGTGGGGCATTTAGTCAAAATAAACCCTTTTCTTCAATATTTCTGCATTGATATGTTGCCAAATTTAAATAATTGTAAAAATACTTGCTTACTTGTTTTGTCAGGCTTTTACTTCTGGAAGGAGGCCCAGGTTCACCATCCTGCCTGTTGGGTGGGAAACATGCTGTTTCATGGGGTTTTGAGGACTTGTTACCTACCCCAGATAACTCTGCAGGCGGTGGAGAAAATAAAGGTGCATTAGGGTTCTATATGAAATTCCCTATGTAATCAGCCATATTTATACCAAGCTACCATTATAAATAAGCTAAATTAGGCTATTCCTACATTCAGCTGATCAGGGCTTGTATTAATTCTCATATTTTCTTGTAGATATTGCATAGCTGTTATCATTTGTACACACCAGTGGAGTTTATTTTAACTTGCTGTTGCTTTGTCCTTATGCCTTTCAGACACTGACCTGGGCCGCTGTCTAGCCACAGACGGCCTATATCTGTACACCACCAACTCCTCTGGGAGAGGACTCAGCAAGCTTGGCTCTGGTTTACATGGGACACTGAGGTAATATGACTCCCCTTTCTATCTACCTCACTAATTTGAGAGGAATATGGTGATGAAACAAATCTAAATTAACACCACATCATTCATTTTTGAGTTGGAGGCTAGGTACTGGGGCATCAGGGCATAGCTTGTGGCACAATTTGAATACAATGTATGATGGTGCAAAATGTTTATGTAAGCTGCAATTATTTTCTGTTGATGCTTGTTTTCAATAAATCACTTTTTGTCTGCACAGGGGTTTTGTGTATTGTCGAAATGAAGAGCTTGAGCCAGGCTGGGTGGTGTTCTGCAGCGGGCACCTCCTCCACCGACCTTTGTCCTTTGATGCCAAGCCTCATCAGCTTTGCCAAGTCATTGACCCCTACACACTACAGGTACTATTTCATATGTATTCAAAAATCACTGAGACAATTACTGCGGATGTATAATGCTGTGCTTTCTGTACCATCACTAGGTGTGCCAGATTGTGCCCATGCCAGCCCATCACTTCCCTGTTGGCAGTAGTTTAACCACTCTGCACCTCTGTTCAGATGGGACCTACCTGTACTGGGTCTGGTCACCAGCCAGCCTCAATGAAAAAACTCAAAAAGGACACTCTGTTTTTATGGATGTCTTTCACCTCTCTGTAAGTTCTTTATACTTATGGTGTATATTTGGCTTGTTTTTTTTATACTGCCTTTAATCTAAAAATACAATTGTAATGTTTGTTTTTTTAATTGTTTGCAGACACAGACAGGGCTGTGTGTTGCAGATGTCCTGCAGGAGAGGGTAATTCTCACTCGCAAAGAAGGCGAATCTTCAAAGTGCTTGAATGATCTACTCCTTAGTCGAATGTCACGCTTTCGGGCCTCCCACTCTGCCACTTTGGCTGCCCTCACAGGCTCTGCCATCACCAACACAGTCAAAGAGGAACAATCTGGTAATAATAATTTCTAACCACCAAAAACACAAAAAGTGGGATAGAAGCAAACGTTAATTTGGTTTGAACTGTTTTTAAGCTGTCAACACTAGCTGTGGACTTCCTCTAAAGACTCTGAGGAGGACACCCATGTATGTGTGTGGAACGTATCTTGTCATGCTAGTTTCACCTCCTGGTGTGTCTGGAAGTTCAGCAACACGGTCTCTGTTCGGCGGCACCAGCAGCTTATCCTCTCTCAAAAGTACGTACTGTATATCATTTAAACACAACTATGTATCTGGATTTCTTTATTTATGTTGATTTGTCGTTTTCCTCATGCTAATTGACATTATTCCTTTCTCAGTACTAGCCTCAAGTCTAATTTTTAACTTGGCTGATGGTCAGTTCAGCAGCCGTGCGGACTTGATTGATGCTCCTGGCAGTTCTCTTGGAAGGGGGGCCCAAGTAACCGGCCTTGGTAAATTATGCTTTTTATAATACAACTAAAACACAGACGTGTCTCTATCAGATAATATGTGGCAATGTCATTTTTGTTACTCCAGGAGCTAGCTATGATGCATTGAACAATTTGATATGGACCTGCTCCAGTGATTACATAGATCAGTGGTACAACCCTGGAAACCAAGCCTTTCATCATGTGTGCCACAGGCTTGGAGTCAGTCATATCATCAAAGAACCCAAAGGTAGACCCCTTCTGAATCTGGTTTATTGTATTTGTGTTTAAGTAAGATATTTAACAAATCTGTATGGTTTTGTAGATGAGATGGTGACAACGGGTGAAGTGATCAACCAGCTACTTCATCACATAGGTGCCATGTGCATACACCAGCTGAACTTGCTTGCCGCCAGTAGCAACAGTTTGCCCCTAGGTGCTTTATTGGGCAAACAGCATCCCATTGAGGCGCGGCACTTCAGCAGCATCTGTGACATAATGGAGAGGGCCATGGTGAATGGAGACACTTGCATAATTCGCTGCATCTTAGTGGTGTTTCAGGTTTGTTGTTTTCAAAATGTGTTCTCCTCATTTTTACTTTATTTATTTTTTGCGGTCTAATCTTTGTGCCTTATCCATAGGTGGTATTCAAATTTTACAATCCACAATCAGAGCAGAATAGAGAAAGTTTACGTCGGTCGAGTCTACTTTTGTGGCAGCTACTCATGGCTCCTGTGGATCAGATTAGGGCAGAAATCCAGAAAGAGGTGTGCCTAGCTATCAGGTAAACATCATATTCTCTGTCCATTTACATTCTAATAATGAATGACTTGAACTATTGTAACTACAACTTATCTTTTTGACCACAGCTCTGGCCTGAATACCCTGTATCAGGGCGAGGCAGAACTTAATAAACTTCTTAAATTAGTTCTCACCGAAGGTCTGTGAAGCTTAAACCTGTTTTTCTTTTTTCTTAAAATTTGAGGTGAACTAACAGCATGTTATTATCTAATATAAAGGAGAAAGAAACAGCGGTCTCTCCCAGCTTCGCGATGTCATTCTTACAAATTTAGCAGATCAGCTGCAGAAGAATCGATTTGGCAGTGAAGAAGATGAACATTACAGGTAGTAAACCATTTTATAGTATCTTTATTTTTAAATATGGCCAATATGCAGTATATTTAAGCCTAATAAATACAATAATTTTTGCACAGACTAAGTGATGAGCTGTTGCATTGCATTCTCAAGACTGTTGTTCGTGAATCTTGCCTTCTCATAACCAAATGTCAGACTGTTGCCAGAGATGACTTCCAGAAGCTGCTTTCTACTGTTCCTGTATGGTTTCTATTTCTTCTTCTACACTCATGTCTCTTTAACTCTATTTTCAGTATAAAAGCCTCTTTTTAAAATGTATGTAGGTGGTTTCACCTTGTCTCCGCTACCTCATGGCAGTTCAAAACCACCTCCTCAGTAACACTATTCTAATCCGTCCTGATGATAATGATGACAGTGACAGCTCACTCCAAGGGGAAACAATGAAGGTACAGGTAAACATCCCCTTTAAATCCCCTATTTTAACGGTGTCCTTATGGTCCTGTTTTTTGACATTTTATTATAAATGCTCAATATAACACGAAAGCCTGATTATCATTGTGTACGTAAGTGGACTATTTCCTTTATCATCTTCAGGAGCTGCAAAGTAGTATCCTCTCTCTGGCAACCAAAATTCTTGTCAGTTGTGATCAGGTTTTGGAAACTCTACAGCAAGTGACTACTGCTCTTATCAACAGTGAAATCACTGACAGAGAAACCAGGTAATACATGAGTTACTGTACATAAAATGCATCATCATTCATCAACTAAAACTGAAATTTCAATCAAAGACCTTTTACTTTTAAAGGCTAAAAGGTCTAGAACAAGTGACAAAGGCGACCATGCTGGGGCACCTGCTCCCTGTTTTACTGACCTCATTGATGCATCCTAACCTGCAGACCCTTACTCTCGCTGATGCCCTGATGCCTCAGCTAGTTCAGCTTGTTCTCTATACCAGTCAGGTTGGTGTTTTTTTGTTTTACAGTAGTTAGTGTAAATTGCATTATTTGACCCCCCCCCCCCCCCCCCCCCCACACACACACACACACACACACACACACATATAAAATATAATGTTTTGTTTTTGTTTTTTTTTTGTTTTTGTTTTTTATAGACTGCTCTTTTACTGAAAACTCAGGCGCCATTGTTCTCTGAGGAAACATCACCTACAGTTAGTTGTCCAGGGGCCAAGGCCGGTGTATCTGACGACAAGTATGTAAAATATTAAGCCAGAATAAGTTGCTGTATAACAAGTAGCTTTGTTATACAGCAACATATTGCCATTTTCTTTGTATAAATCAGGATTCTTGATGAACGTGAGGAACCTGGATTTCTAACCGGGTTAAAGATTCCTGCCCCTTGGGCTGCTGGGAAGACTGTTGAAACTGTACATCCAGTACGAGACAATTATAAGTTTAAGGAGACTGTACACATCCCTGGAGCACGCTGTCTGTACCTGCGGTTTGACTCTCGCTGCTCCTCACAATATGACTATGACAAGGTAATAATAAGCTATATTCTTTTAGTTGGCAATCATGTTTTTGTTAGCATATTTATAACATGCAAACTGTCCAATGTTTTAGTTGGTCATTTATGCAGGGCCCAACACCAACAGTCGTAAAGTTGCAGAGTATGGAGGAAACACTCTGGGTTATGGCAGTCGCAGTGTATTGGGTACCGGCTGGCCCAAAGATCTTGTCAAGGTAAGTGTATAATTGACATGATACAGTCAGAGCCAAGACATAACATTTTTCTGTGTTTGCAGGTTGAAGGTGACACTGTAACCTTTTCCTTTGAAATGAGGAGTGGACGTGAGCACAACACTCCTGATAAAGCCATGTGGGGATTCTCCTGCACTGTCAGAGCCCAGGTCACATTTTAAATATTTAAAAAAAGTTTCAAAACATTGTTTTTAAGGCCATAATCTACGATGACACATTTTTGTCACTAAACATAGTTATATTTTAGGAGTCATCAGAGGATGTCTCTGGCGGTCTTCCATTCTTGGCAGATCTGGCACTGGGTTTGTCAGTGCTAGCTTGCTCAATGCTTCGGATTTTATATAATGGGCCAGAAGTGACAAGAGAGGAAGAGACCTGCCATGATTTGCTGTGCTCAAAGCTACTGCAAAGGTAAGACTGAAAGAAATGTAACAGAAGCAGGTTAAAAATAATAATCCATATTATGTTGTACTGTTTATTTCAGGTGCCAATGGCAAGTTGAGGCCAATGGTGCCATTTCTCCAGCCCTCACTCCCAGTCCCTCACCTCTACCTCCAACCATTGAAGAGGATCAGGAGTTTACTTACCCATCAGATGCGCTCGTCCCACCTCCAGGTCTTATGCCAGGATCCTATTTTGATTTGCCTCGTATTCGCCTGCCTCCAGGGATCATGACGAGGCTCCGAGAAGTGTCAGGAAGAGCTCGCCCACAGTTCCGGCCAAGTATCAAGTAAGTTAGTGGTTTAGCTGTTTCATTTTCATTATGATGGCATTCTTATATTCTTGTTATAATTGTATTCCGCACTATCAATTCTCCAGAGAGGTGATCAGACCAGATGTTATGGAGGAAGTTATTGTATCATGTGTAATAAAACATCTCAGCCTGGTGGATGCGCTTCAGTCATTAGTCAATTATCAGTACCGTGAAGATCATGCTGAAGAATATGACCTAGTGTGCAAGATCATGGCTGAAACCTTTAAGAAGATTAATGCAATGGAACGGCAGCTGCAGGTAAGCTGTTATTTATAGACTGCAGATAGCATTTGCAGTGTATTTGTATCATAGCCTTAGTTTATTTAACCTAAACCATTTCAGTAAAGCAAGTTGGGAACATGTGAGCACCAAAGTGGCTAATAATTGCATTTTTTCAGAGTGTTGCAGAACTGGAACAAAAGTGGCAGAATGAGGTAGAGGAGGCTCAGCAGGGCAAGCTGGAAAACAACACACCATTCTTCCATGACTATCATTTTTTTGAGGTGTTGGCTCTATTCTAGTCTGTAACTCATGTTTCCTCTTGTGCTTTCTATTGATGTATATTTTCTTGTCTTTTTCACTAGAACAAAATTAAGGAACTGGAGCTTCTCTGTTCCCTGAAGGAGATCCCTCTTGATTTTAGTGATTTAGAAAATGTTGTCCTTGCACTAAGGCATGTTTTATGCAGCAAAGACATACAATCATTAATGCATGGTAAAAGGGAAAATGTTTCTGTAAGGTTTATGTCTTTTTGCAGAGAGAAGTTCTTTCAAGAGGTCAACAGTCTGCACCTTAGAAATATTACCCCTCTGGCTAAAACAAAAGCACTTGTAAAAAGCGTAATGAACCGCACTGAACTTCTGCTTCATGTCACAATTGCGCCGCATTGTCGAAGCGTAACAACCACACCTGCTGGTACACCAGGGCCAGGTATTAATATTATATTAATGAAATTATATTGATTTTACAATTGGGTAAATTATATTACAACTGGGTAAATGCTTCATTTCAATGTCTCTTTAGCTTCTAAATCTGTGTCAGATGCCAAAACTGTTATCCCTGTGGTAAAGCAACCAGTCTTCCTGCGCAGCATGTCTGCTCCCTCTGACCTTGAGATGATTGCTAATCAAGATCTTGAGTTTACTCATCCACCACAAAGGTATTCATTTTAACCATACATTAGTTGTAAATAAAGTCAGTGCTCACAAATAAGTGATTTTTTTTTTTTTCTTAGGAGAAGACACCATCCAACAAGTCACCGCAGCAGCTCCTTTACTCTCCTACAGTCCCTTGCTGTAGAAGATAGTCGTGACAAACCAACCTATAGTGTGCTGCTTGGCCAGTTGTTTGCGTTTATTGGGACTACTCCAGATCAAGCTGTAAGTCTCTCTAGTTTAAGTCATATGGTTTTGACAGTGGTGTGGAGAAGTCAAAGACACTCTCTCTTTTCATAGGTGTCAAGCAGTATTTTCCTGTCTGCTGCCCAGACCCGGTGGAAACGAGGCAGCACCCGCAAGCAGGCTCTTGTTCATATGAGAGAGCTGCTGACGGCCGCTGTCAGAGTTGGAGGAGTTACACACCTGGTGGGGCCAGTCACTATGGTTCTGCAGGGGGGTCCACGGTGAGACATGGTTCACTTTACACTTCATAGATTTACATTTTCAGTGTCTAAGATGATCATTCTGGTAATGCAGGATTGAGGAGTTGACCTGCGGAGGAATGGTGGAGCAGGTGCAGGACGCTTTTGGAGAGACCATGACATCTGTAGTTTCACTGTGTGCTCGCTACCCCATTGCTTGTGCTAATAGCATTGGATTGCTGTGTACAATTCCCTATACAAGGTAATGGCTTTACGTGTATGTTTTCTGTATAATTTTCCTTACGCATGTTCTTTTGGTGCTTACTCCAGGAGTGAAGAGCAGTGCCTAGTTCGCAGTGGTCTTGTCCAGCTCATGGATAGACTTTGCAGCCTCAGTGGTCAGAGAGAATGCAGCTCCAATGAAAAGCAAACCAAAAAGCAGAAAGTAGCCACAATGGCCTGGGCTGCCTTTCAGGTTCTTGCCAACCGTTGCATTGAGTGGGAGAAGGTTGAAGGTATGCTATGTAACTGATATCCCAGCAACTTCTCTATTATCCTTTTACAACCATGCATTTTGATTAAAGGTGGCTCTACAGATGCAGTGCACTCTGGTTTAGCGCGACAGGTGTCGAGCTTGCTAACTAATCACCTGGCCAGAGCCACAGAGTGCTGTGGCAATCAAGCAGCTGGCAATGATGCCTTACAAGATGTTCTCAGTCTACTAAATGACCTCTCTAGGTATTATGCAAACATTATTAATTTCCAGTTTTGTCCAAATAAATGTGTGTTTGCACATTTTCTGTAGAATGAACAGTAGAGGTTTAAATCTACTTTTTTCTTTCTTTTCAAGGAGCCACATTGGAAAAGCTATTTTGAGCCAGCCTGCATGTGTATCAAAGCTGTTGTCTCTGCTGCTTGACCAGAGACCTTCTCCAAAGCTAGTTCTTATCATACTACAACTCTGCAGAGCTGCTCTGCCTCTTATGAGTGTGGAGGACTGTGGAAATGTGGCCCTGCCATCATGGAGCTACTCTATTAACACTCTAGATGCAGAGCAACAAGATGCCAATGACCCAGCTTCACGGATTGCTGCTTTGCTATTGGCTAAACTAGCTGATTATGTAGTGCCAGGTTTGTTGATGTATCTTATTTATCATCCTTTCATACACTGAATTACATTTGGGGAACATAACATTTAAAATCCATTCTGTTTAGGCTGCCAAACTCTACTCTCTCCCAGCTCTTCGGAGCCTGACACAAGTTTAACTCGAGCAAGTTCCAAAGGTGCTTTGAAGTCTGAAGATGCTGGGGAGGAGGGTGAAGCTGTTGATGGCAAGCTATCAATATTTATTCACAAGAGGGAAGACCAGTCATCTCATGAAGTCTTACAGCCACTTCTAAGGCAACATACCCAATTAATGCACCATTTAAAGTTGTTTAATTGAACTGTATTTTCCAAATCTAAAACATTGCCTTACATTGCAGCAGTTCAGAGGGACGTCCATTTCGATTAGGTACTGGAGCAAATATGGAAAAGGTGGTAAAAATGGACAGAGACATGACAAAGGTATGTAGTTAACTAAACCAAATTGTTGTTCTTTCAAATGTAACTCTTATTGTTCTGGCTGTCTTGTTTTAGAATGGCTGTTGTGAGGTAATCACTGAGGAGGCGTCTGCTGCCCTGAGGAAAGCCAACAAATGGGCCCAGTCTGGTCTCATCGTTAGTGTAGGGCCACCTGTGGAAGCTTTGGCCCAGGAGACAGCTGGAGGCATCACCTCTGGGGACAAGAAGAAAACAGCACAAACAGCTGTGTGTAGGGACCGCAATGCTGATCTAGCTAGGTATATAGTATAGCTATATATAGTGAGAGCACATCCTAGTACTTAGGCATATAATGTGATTGCACTATTAATAGAAATTGTCTCTCATTCTCTTAAAGATCTGACCCTGTGAGGCCTTTCATAAGTGGGCATGTTGCCAACAGTATGGCTGCCGAGGTCATTGCTTTGCTACACAGTCTGCTTACTGCTCCTGAGTCCAACACTGCTCAGATCTGGACGAGCACAGCTGAAAAGGTAGGATAAAGGATAAAGATTTTTATTGTATTCTCCTATTTTTACTAGTTAAATACTTCTGCCTGTGCTCTTTGGAATGCTTTGTAGGTGCTTTCCAGGGCTCTGATGTTTATCCCCCAGCTTGGGAAGTACGCTGAGAGTATTTTGGAAAATGGTAGTAGCAGTGCCAGGAAACTGGCTAAGCTTCAAGCCATTGGCAGACAGGCAGTTGCTGCACTCTGTGCCCTGGGTGGCTTCAAAGAAACTATTAAGATTGGCTCTGAAGTCCAGGTTAGTACTGGGTTAATTATGCACAGCACAGAGCCTCAGATGTCTTTTTTTTTTTTTTTTTTAAAGCCACGATGACAATGTAAAATTCTCTATGTCCTCCAGGTGCTTGGTAAAGGTGTGATGGGCAGTGTTGGTATAGTTATGTCTATTAATGAACAAGAGGGTATTGCAACTGTCAGGTTCCCTTCATCTGAATACAGAAAAGCTTGCAAATCCAGTGACATCCTAACAGTACCAATATCACGCCTGTGTACTCCCCGATCAGAGGTCAGTCAGCCTGAATTTTTATTTTAATATAGAATGAATTTGTGTGTATAATGTTTTGATGTTTAAAATTACTCAGGCTCTTCCACTTCACAAGTTATCAATCACAGAAAAAGTGGTCCAAGCAGTGCAGTCAATGTTATTGCCACAAGAGGGCAGTCTCTCTATACACACTTCACTGCCAGCTACAGGGGATGGATCCAGTCCAGTTATGGCTGCAGTGCGCCTACTGGCTGAAATTAGAACAAGGTTTGTGAAGCAATTTGGACTTGAAGAAAGAAGCTTTAAGCTTTAATTATGACATTGGATTTACAGTCCAAATGATAAAATGTGGTGTATTTTAGGGCATGTCTTGTCATGGCACAGCTTCTTGAAGACAGTTCTTTTTGTGAAGAGTTTATCCAGCAGTGCCCTGCTGCTGTTGAAGTCCTTAATTTAGTTGCTCAGGAGTGTAGCCCCGGTGAGTTAATGATGGGTGCACTTTCTTTTATGTTTTGAGCCAGTAATATATTTTGTTCTTTTTCTCTCAGGGGAGCGACTTTGTATGGTTGAAGCCCAATGTGAAAGAGTAAGAATGCTCTATAGAGATTGTGCAAGACCCCCTCCTCCTCCACTACAAACTGACAGACGTCAGGTAGACAAAATCAAACTTTTAATCAAATGTGTTAAGATTGTAAGCTGATTAAAACTGTGCCCCTTTTCGGCCTTACTTCCTCAGCCAAAAGAAATAACATGGTGTCCATCCCGAGTGTTCCCTCCAGTGCGAGCCTGTATGTTTTCCTCTCGCCTGACCTCGGTGACCTTCCTGGCTGATCCAAGTGCTGGTGGAGGGCTGCCCAGAGGGACATTTATTTATGCTACATCGCCTGTTCCTGTTCAGGTTGGAAGTTCAATAGAACCATGCACTATTATATTTGTACTGAAATTCACCATTTATCAAGACATAAATCACTCGTTTTCTGTGTTTTTACAGGCTCCATCATTTTACTGGGAAATTGAGATTGTCTCCTATGGAGACTCTGAGGAAGACAGTGGCCCTATTGTGTCCTTCGGTTTTGCCACAGAGGCAGAAAAAAGAGACGGTGCATGGACCAATCCAGTTGGCACATGCCTCTTTCACAAGTATGTTTTGATACATGTTGCATTTATTTAGGAAATATTAACTTTTTTGGATGTCATTAAATGTTGTCTGTTTTAGCAATGGCCGAGCCGTACATTATAATGGTTCCAGCCTTCTCCAGTGGAAAAGTGTTAGATTGGATGTGGCATTACTTCCTGGTACGTAAAAAGTGCTGCACATTATCAGGTACCCATGATGGCAATATAAAATAAAGTGCCATTTTGCTTATGTTGGCTCAGGTGATGTGGCCGGAATAGGCTGGGAGAGGTCTGAAGGAACTCCTCCACCCCCTGGACAGGCCCCTAAAGGAAGGGTCTACTTCACTTACTGTGGTCAACGACTCGGGCCAGTGCTTGATGATGTTGCAGGTGGCATGTGGCCCCTGGTGCACATCCAGAAGAAGGTACTTTTAATGTAGATTATGTCAATGACTCACTGATTTCAATTGCGTTTATGAACCTTCCTTATTTCCAGAATGCAAAAATTCGTGCCAACTTTGGAAGCCGGCCATTTGCGTATGCAGAAGGCCAAGCACACAGGAATGCTGCAGATCTGTGTGTGGACCTAGCTGAGGAAATAAGTGCCAATTTTGAAGCACTTCCATTTGCAATGGCTTCAGACAGTGATAATGATGCAGGGGCTAGTGTTACATCAGACTCTGGGTCTCATGGGCCACCATGCCGGATTGCGGCTGTTGCAGTTACTCAGCAACGTAAGTTTGCCACTTGAACCCCTCAAAATACCTATATGGATTGTATAGTTATGGATATTTGTTGTTCTTTTTTATGGGTACAGAGTACAACAGTGACCTGTCATGTCATTACAAAGTAGAACTGAGTTATGAGAATTTGGTCACCTCAGGGCCAGACCCACATCCTCCCCCTATTGCTGATGATGAAAGTGATGATGAGGATGATGATGATGTCCCTAGAGTAAGTAAAGACAAAATCTTGTGGTTTATCTTCATAGTGCTTTATTTGTATTGTGTGGGTTGTTTTTTTTTGTGAACAGGAAGATCACTATGCCTTGTTGGTTAAAGCCTGGGAGACCAAAGTATTTCCAACGATTCGTAGGCGGTTCCGCAATGAAGCTGAAAGAAAATCTGGACTTGATCAGATCAAAGGAGCTCTGCAGCTTGGTATTTCATTTGATAAAGTTACTGAAATTATTTAATGAAGGCATGCTAGTAGAGAAACAGTTGAATTCAGCTGATTATTTGGTTCACAATGCTGGGGTATTATCAATAGATATTTAACACTGAAGTCTCAGATAGGAATTCTAATTTTGTTTATCCTATCTGTATTGTATCTGTTCTAAATTGTGACAGGTATGGTTGACATAGCAAGGCAGACTGTTGAATTTCTCTATGAGGAGAATGGGGGTATTCCTCGAGATCTCTATCTCCCTACTATTGAGGACATCAAAGATGAGGCCAACAAGTTTACCATTGATAAAGTTCGCAAAGGTAATATCTGCTCTACTTCAATTATTGGCATTGGTGGAGAATAATCCACTATAAATAATAATTACATTTGTTTCTCCAACCAGGCTTGACTGTCGTCATCCGTTGCCCAGACAGCAACAACACCAGCAGCACAATTGGAGGAACCGCATTGCCAAAATTTGCCATCCGAGGGATGCTGAAAACATTTGGACTACATGGAGCAGTGCTAGATGTAGATTCTGTAAGTTATATTTAGGTCAGGATAGAAGCAATGTTCCAAATGCTGCATTGACCAATCCTCTATGCAGGTAAATGAGCTGGTACAAGTTGAAACATACCTCCGCAGTGAGGGTGTGTTGGTCAGATATTGGTATCCAATTGAGATGCTTGAACGCCCACCTGCAGGATCTCGAAGGACTGCCTCCAATGGCTTAGTCTCACTTGACTCGAGCAACATTCAGATTCACAGGTCTTATTACCTTTGTAATTCTTTATATTATTTATTTACAACCCCTCATGAATTGTAAATTGTATTTACCTGTGATCATTCCACAGGGAGCTACTGCGATGTGAAAGTGCTCTAGCTCGCCTGTACTGTAGAATGGCCTTGCTCAATATTTTTGCTCCCAAGAATCCCCACACTTTCACACGTCTTTTTCATATTCCTGCTATTCGTGACATTACTCTGGAACACTTGCAACTTCTGTCTAATCAGCTGCTGGCACCACCTTTGCCTGGTCAGTCTATTCTGCAAATGACCATGATGACTAACAGTAACATTTCTTTATAGTAATCCTTAATCCTTATTCTTCCTACAGACGGCACTATTAGCTCTAACTCAATCCTGCTGGCCCAGTCACTGCTTCATAACCTCCAGAGTCAGAGCTGCTCCCCTACTGACTTATTTTATCAGGGCAATGCTCAGCCTATTTGTGAGTGGTTGACTGTGGCCATCACCCGTGCCTTACATCAAGGAGAAGAAAGCCTCCTGGAGCTCACCAAGCAAATATGCTGTTTTTTACAGGTCAGTTGATTTTATGGTGCGGAGGCGTTGAAGTGCCTAATGTTTTTGCTAATGTTTATTTTTAAAATTCTGTCTGTCAGAATGCTCCAGAGCAGTTCACATCTGAAGAGTTTCCTGTGGCTGAGTCAAAAGTTAGCATGGATGTCAGTTTTCCTGGGGCAGCCTTTGTAATTGTCTCTTGTAAGGAAAGCCAACTTGGATGCCGCAAAGAGTACGTTTTCAAGTTAATAATTTTCTTCATCTCAGATGTCTTAAATTTAAATATTTCTTGTTGTTCTCTGTAGCTCTAGCCTATACAAGGCTCCCTGGGCACGGGTCATGGTGTATGGCCAGGGTCATAAAGTACGCCGTAATGGTCAGTTGAATTTGATGGAGGCAGTCTGTTATCCTCTGGATGCATCACCAACCAACACAGGCCTCACCCCTCCACCAACTACAAATCAGTTCCCCTCTGTTCTCATTCCCACTGATAAAGTACACGTCAAATTAGGTTGGTATTACAATGTCGTTACATTTCAAGAAGGATTGTGTACTATTTGATAATGTTTTTTTTTCCAGGAGTGTCTCCTCCTCCTGGTGCTGTTTTGGTTTTGCATTCCCTACCTCTTGAGTTTCCTTTGGCCATGGCATTTGCAGAGCAACTGTTGACATGGAAGCTTGTGGAAGGCAGCGAGCGATCAGAGGAAGAGTTAGACACAGTACCTTCTTCTGTCTTACTACAAGTTGTAGAACTTTTAGGTTTGTCACTGTGTACCCTTTACTTTTACACATCATAACATGGCAGCATGCTTACTTTTCTGCCTTTCTGCAGGTGGTTTATTGTGGACTACTGATCTGGCTCCTTCAATCAAAGAACTAATTTTTCACTTACTGGCTGAACTTTTGAGGAAGATCCACCATTTAGAGCAGCGCAAGAGTCCCGCTGGTCTTTCCAGCTCCATTGCTCTGTTGCTCAATCCTTGCCTCGCAGTACTAATGGCTTTGCAGACAGAACTGAGGAAGCTGTATGACAGAGAGACTCAGGGTTGGACAGCTGGAGGCGCTGGCCCTGGGGCTTCCTCCTCAGCAGGAATTTCATTGGCTCTGGGTGCAGAGCAGAGCCGCTTCTCCACCTACTTCCATGCTCTGATGGAAGTTTGTCTGGCTGTGGCTGAAGTGACATTACCACTCAGTGTTGGTGGTTCATCTGTTGGACCCTTGTCCTCTACCAGTGCACCAAACCTCAGTGACTCCTCATCTTCATCATCATCATCCCCTGGCCAAACACCTCAGAGCCCAAGCCTTTTGTCCAAACGGAAGAAGGTTAAGTTGAAGCGGGAGAGGGCTGCTGCAGCGGTGGCAGCTGCGGTCTGTGGGAAACGTGGAAGCGGAGGTGCCCGTCTCTCTGAAAGTGACAGTGCTCTGTTAAACATGGCAGGAAGCAAACCTGAGGACTTGCTCTGGTTCCATCGCTGCCTCACTCTCTTAATGATTCTACGACATCTGGTCAACAAAGACCCTCAGGGCCTGAGTGTGACCAGTGATGCAGTGACCGATGCCTGCCAGGCTTTGGTGGGACCCACTGCCCACACTCGCCTCTTAGTGCTTTCTGGTATTCCCACTCACCTAGAAGAGGCAGTAGTGCGTAATGCCATTCGCAGGGCTTGCAATGGACATGGAGGACTGTTTAAAGATGAAATCTTTATCCCTCTGCAAGAGGAGGATCTAAGTAAACCAAAAACTGTTGCTGCAGTCTTAAGCCCATCAGATGGTAAAACGGTTCCTGAACCAGAACGTAGTTTTCCAAACACTGGAGTCCCTGAGAGCCCAGACAGCTCCAGCAGTGTCACTCCTGCGATGAGTGTGAGTGCCTCTGCCTCGACGAGCCAGACCTCCATCTGCAGCTCTTCTCAGGGAGTGTCCCGCACTGCCAGTGAGCTCTCTGTGGACCAGGACATGTCAGCAGCTCCTGCTCCTACTCCAGCAGCAGCTGCCTCCGCTGTTCCATATCCCCAGCAAGGACCACAGGACCCCCAGACTGTGTCCAGTCAGGAGAGTCTCGATATTTCACTCACAAGTACTGGAAGTCTGGGAAGTCTTGGCAGTTTAGGGGAGCCTGTCGACACTGCAGAAACGCCATCATTGTCAGAAGGGGGCTCTATGCAAACGGTGGCCTCAATTGAAAGCAACACAGTCATGTCCAGGCCTATAAAAGGATATGCTGTCATTGAGGTTAGTTTTTTCGTTGCATTCACATATTATTCTGTGATTGAACAAATATAATGTTTTCCTTTTTGGGTTAAATTTAGGTACGCTCTCGAGCCAAAGTGGAAAAAATACGTGCAAGTCTTTTTAACAGCAGTGACTTAATTGGCTTGTCAAGTCTTGAAGGGGAGGAGGAGCTCATGGAATTGACCAATGAGGAGATCTTAACTGCTTCCAGTGTTAACCAAAGTTTGTTTGATACACAAGGAAGCTCTGCTCTTGAGGATTATTTTTTAGACAAATCAATTAGAGGTTGGTCAACAGAACTACTCATGTACAACCATTATCCCCCAAGACATGCTGCATGTGAATATAATGTTTGTTTTTCTTTAAGGGGACAAGCTTGTACCTGGAGCCAGAGATGTTCTTATAGACATTTTTAAAAGTTGTGTGCATTCAGAGCAGATGCTTAGCCTCACACCAACCAAACCAATCAAAGTGTCAGATATTTATCTCAGCAAAGAGCAAATCAACTCTCAGACCCCTGGCAACCTGCTGCACACATTTTTCACCAATGTCCGTTCTCCTAAAAAAGTCCTTGAAGACCAGCTAACGCAGGTAAAATCTTTCCCTGTTGGTTTCTGCACTGAAAACACATGCTGTATTTCATTCTACTATGCTTGTGTTTTTAGATTTTGCGAAAATATGGTACTCCCAAACCAAATAAAAACAAGTATAACAAAGCTGGAAAAGAGCAGCATCAAGGCAAGGTAGTTAGCACAAAGAGGCCAATCACCAAACCACCTACCAAAGAGAAGTCTGTACTCAACAGTGTGAGGTAAATCAATACACCATAATCAATAGCATAAGTATTATTTTCAATGCAGTTATTTATTGGTGGCCTTTTTTTTTTTTTTTTTTAGAACTGCACTAAGTGAAAAGAAGGCTGTTTTAAAGCCTAAATCTCCAGAGAAATGTAAACCTGATGAAAAAGACTTGGACAAATCTCCTGCCAAAAAACCTGAAGGTCAGCATAAAAACACACTGGAAAACAAAGTATTAATGTTTTAGCGTAGTTGTGTCCAAGGTAATTGGCAGATATGTATTAAACAATATGAAATATCAATAATTTTATCTGTTTTAGTTTCTGAAGAAAAATTTTTGACACTGGAAGGCTTCCATAAGTTTGCTGTTGACCGGGCCAAACAGGACATTCGCAGCGTTTGGAGGGCAATTTTGGCTTGTGGATATGACCTTCACTTTGAAAGGTGACACCCATAAACATTCTAATAATATTAGTGCTTTAGTCTTGTATAGCACCTTTCCAGATGCTTTATGATTTCATGCATTATTTAGTCACTTCCTACTGTACTGTAGCCACAGTTGTCCAGGGCCAATCTGCCCTGTTTATCGTGTGTACATTTAAATTTTTTTTTTTTTAAATGGGACATTTTTGAGGTAGATGATAAAATTTAAACCCTAAAAGGTTTCATGTGTAATGAGACACAGAAGTTATTGATTCAAACTAAGTACTAAAGTGTTTAATTCTAATGTTTCTTTATTGCAGATCATGATTTTTAGCAATATTGTACATTTATTTCAGTATTATTGTTTACTGTGTATACCTTGTTCCTTAAAAACTTTCCAGAAATTGCTCAATAATAATGTATACAACAATCCTTTTTATGAGTAGCATGAAAGTGGTCTATACTTGTTAACTTTTTTTTTTTTTTTTTTTTTTTTTATTTGTCTTGGGCAAATGGACATCTTTTCTCTTGCATAGCCTAGGCAGCCACAATCGATGTCAATCAACACATGATACAAGAGACAAGGAAAAATAAAGGAAAATAAACAAAACAGACAGCAAAACACACACACACACACACAAAAAAAAAGAGTATCTCCGATTGCCCAAAAAGGAGTGGGAAGAAGAAAACTTATTTAATCCCACCCCCTCTGCTATTATTTCTTAACTTTAGCATGCTTTACTTCCTTTTCATGATTGTATTACATGATTACATTGGGGACTATGAGTTAGTCTCATGCAACTTAAGTGTTACATCATATTGGATAAGGTGCCAACAATGGTAAGGAAAGTTATTAATACCAACAATGGTAACGGACAGTAAATACCAACAATGGTAATGAACAGCAATACAGCAATAGTAATGGACAATAAATACGACAATAGTCATGGACAGCAAAATACAACAATGGTAATGGACAACAAATACCAACAATGGTAATGGACAACAAATACCAACAATGGTAATGGACAACAAATACCAACAATGGTAAAGAAATGGTAGATACAAAGCCAGCATTACAAGATTACTGAAATTATATTAAGACTCTTCCTCTAGATACTGCGACCAGATCATATTTTTATATCGATGCTTGAACTTGATATTCTTTCTCATTGTAGATGCACATGCATGGACACACGGCATGCCCAAAAGGCCTCTCGAAAGTGGACTTTAGAGATGGATGTTGCATTAGTCCAGTACATCAACAGACTCTGTCGTCACTTGGCTATCACACCGGCCAGGCTGCACCCACATGAAGTTTACCTGGACTCCAGTGATACTGCTGATCCACGTGTGACCTGTCTGTTAAGTAAGAAAAATATTTGAGCATCGGGCTTATTCTTTTGATTTGCATGGTAGTTTGGCTCATACAGTGTTTGAATGGCATACTTGATGTGTGTGTTTCATTTAAGATGTACCAGTGGAAAGCCTACGTTTGCGATTCGCTCTGCTCCAGTCTCTGAACAACACTCTGGAGAGCTTCTTCCTACCTCTTGTGGAGTTGCGACAAACTCATACCTATCAAAACAGCATTGCCGCATTGCTATGTGAAGCCAAAGGTGAGCACAAAAAGATAAAAGAAATATAATTTATTTTTGAAGTGTATTGCCAAATATGATTAGGATAATGTATACATATTCATATATTGTATGTGCATTTTACAGGCTTAATATTTTATGACACTAAAGTCACAGTTATGAACAGAGTCCTAAATGCTACTGTACAGCGAACAGCTGACCATGCAGCTCCTGAAATATCTCTGGACCCTCTGGAGATTGTTGGAGGTAAATATTCGCTACTTTACTTCACTCTTTAGACCAGAGCAGGGTTGGTATAGTTTTGTGTTTCATGTTGTAGGTGAGATCAGATCTTCTGAGAACACATATTTCTGCCAAGCCGCACGGCAGCTAGCTTGTGTCCCATCCTCTCAGCTCTGTGTAAAACTGGCCAGTGGAGGAGACCCAACATATGCCTTCAACATCCGCTTCACTGGAGAGGAAGTTCATGGCACAAGTGTGTGTTTGTTCCATTTAAATTATCTGTTTTCATCTTATCTGTTATAAAAGACCTGATTCTTCTTTAGGTGGCTCCTTTAGACACTTCCTATGGCAGGTCTGTAAGGAACTACAGAGTTCTGCTCTTTCCCTGTTGCTTCCATGTCCAAGTGCTGCAGCCAACCGGAACAAGGTAAATCTAATGAACATGTGTAATTAACCTTCTATCACAGACGTACCTTCATTTCACATTGATATTAAAAGAATGTTGTATTTTTTCAGGGAAAGTACATCTTGACTCCCTGCCCCATCAGTTATTCAGAGGAACAGCTGCTCCACTTTTTTGGTCAGCTGCTGGGCATTGCCATACGAGCAGATATCCCGCTCCCATTAGACTTACTGGGCTCTTTCTGGAAGGGTTTGGTGGGTGAGAGCCTGGACGCAGAGCACGACTTACAGGAAGCAGATGTTCTCACATACAATTTGGTTCAAAAGTTTGAAAATGTAACTATCAGTCTTAATTGCTAGTAACTTATTTTTGGCCTATTACTTAATTTATTATGGGGTGTTTGTATAGGTTAGTGACGAAGTTGAGTTGGAAGCACTCTGCGCAGAGATCTCTTCCCAGCACCATTCAGGTGAAAGTCCAGACTCCCCAAGCCGGCCGTGCTGCACTTTTACGTATTTCACGATGAGCGGTGAAGAGGTGGAGCTGTGCCAGGGTGGTCGCAACCTCACTGTCAGGTACCATACAGTAGAATGTACTTACTATGGCTTAGTTTGTCATTTTTTCTGTGAGTTTATTAATCAATCACTTATTAATTTATATACGATAAGTTTCAATCATTTTTAAGTTTCATTCTTGTTTAGTTGGGAAAATAAGGATATGTACGCCCGTGCTGTGAGGAACCTTCGTCTGAGAGAGCTACAGAATCTTGAGTGTATGACAGCTGTGCGCGCAGGACTGGCCTCTATCATCCCTCTTCAGCTGCTCACTATGCTCAGTCCATTTGAGGTGGAGCTGCGCACCTGTGGCCTGCCTTACATCAACCTGGAGTTTCTGAAGGTTTGTGTGACCATTCTAAAAAAAAAAAACAAACTAAAAAAAAACTTCCAATAGCAGAGATCACATGGGATTGAGTGACTATTGTTTTTCTTATTATTATCTGTAGGCTCACACTATGTACCAGGTGGGTCTGATGGAAACTGATCAGCACATTGAGTTCTTCTGGACAGCACTTGAGATGTTTACACAGGAGGAGCTTTGCAAGTTCATCAAGTTTGCCTGTAACCAAGAGCGAATCCCCTTCACCTGCCCCTGCAAAGATGGAGGCCCAGACACAGCACATGTTCCTCCTTATCCCATGAAGATTGCGCCTCCTGATGGAGCAGCAGGTATGTGCCCCTCCCCTGTGGTCAACTACCCTTCTATTTTTTTGTGTTTTAATGTTTTTTAAACTAAATTGTACATTAGAGCATTACATTTAGATAGGCTCCATCACAGGGAAGATTGAGTTTCTTGAATCACTGACAAACAATGACGACCAGTCTATTGACGTACACTGCTAGATAAGGTGTGTTATTATCATGTAGGCAGCTTATCGTGGCCAACAGTTGGCTCAAAGTGCTCAGTGGCCTCCCATACTTGTATGACAAATGGTCTGCTGGTAAAAGTATTTTTTGGCAAGTATTTTTATTGCAGCCTTCTGAAGACATGTTAATTGTAAATGCTGGAGTGTTCCCATAGATTCTGGCAAGTCTGGTGGCGCAAATAATTTAAATTTGAATTAATTAATCTCACAAATTTTGGTAACTAAATGCTGCCTATATTTAATCTTTAAGCAGTGCTTTTTGCCCAATATAGTTATTACTAAATGAAAACTAATTTTATTTTTCCAGGTCAACCTGACTCTCGCTATATCCGAGTGGAGACCTGTATGTTTATGGTCAAACTGCCTCAGTACACGTCTTTAGACGTGATGCTGGAGAAACTCCGGTATGCCATTCACTATCGTGAGGATCCACTCAGCGGCTAAGAGAACTTGATGATGGAGTCATTTTCCACTGTACTTAAATTTTGGTCAACAGTTTTCCTTTTTTTAGTTTTATGCTGCTTTTGGCTTATTTTGGCCTATTCTGCTATTTCAAAGCTTAAAACAGTTAAGTTTTTTATATAAAATTCAGGGAAGACTATTAACATTGGCACTGCAGATGTGATTGTTCTGGTTGCACTGAGTATGAGAACACAAGTATTATTTTTTTATTTCACTTGATTTCCATGAATTGAAATGTGACGAGATGAGACCAGTTGTTCTTCTGCTGCAAATGTCACAAACACAAGAAGAACATTAAACTGTGACTGGTCTCTGTACTATTAAGATGTTGCTGTGAATGCAGTCACTAACTCTATTACTCTCAAAGCTTGATCTAGCTGCCTCCCTTTGGCCCCCTTTTAGGGGCTGATGTTCAGTGATTTGCCTTTGCTTTTGGGGCCTCTGTGAACATAATGAAAGTCATACAAAGATGTGAAACTGAGATATTAGTGAAGAAGGGACTGTGGTGCTGCATACTCTGATCAGCTCTAATGCTGTACATTATATTACACTGTTGTTGCCTGTTTTAAATACAGTATCTATTGCTAAATGTATGCCTAAACTAAAACATTTTATCCAAATCTCAACAAATATTCAATTAGTATTATATAGTAAATCGCTCTTTTAATATCCAAGCATTTAGGCAGCATAGTGAGTATGACTGAAAGGACATACAGTAGGTGTTCTACTTGCATTTCCGGTTTCAAAACAGTGCTGCATTTTGACGTGAGGAAAATATCTTTTCAGCTACTTTTAATTACTGTTTTGTGCTTCTGCTACTGAATGTGTAAAATGTACCTGCTCTGCTCCCTAATCTACATACATCTGATTGGAGCAGTGGATGAGGTTTGGTTCTGCCTTTTTCTAAAAATAGGAAAAGTATTCTGATATTTTGTTTTTTTCTCACCATAACCAAACATTTAGCTGTGTACAAATTTATTAGTACATTAATGTATATAGACAAAGGTCATGTTTGGCGGTTTTTATTAATTGCTATTACTTTACCTATGTCTATTTTTGTTTGCACTACCCTTCCAAGAAAAAAATGAACAAACTATGTGGTGAGCATCTAGTTTGTTTTTATTATTTTTGGGATATTGAGTCATTTAATTATCACCTTGTGTCTTGTATTTTCAATTTATTTTTTTTCTGCTTATGGTGAAAAAAGATTTTCTTGTGAAGTCACTTTTTAAATTTTGCTGAAAACACAGAGTTGATATTTGATCTATTATGAGTTGATGTGTTGCCTGCGGATTTGGTTCTCTTCTTTTGAAGGGTGTAGGCCGCTGCTAACAGATACGCTCTTACTCTTCTGCTTTTTTGTTCTGGGCAGGAGTGGCTACACTAAATAAAGGACATATCCATACAAAGATGTTGCGATAAATTGTGTGCTGTACATTTATGTGATATTTATTACAATTATTTATGGTTGCATTAACTTAACTTTTACTGTCTTACCTCTGCACATCAGAAGCTTAACATATCTAAAATGGATTATACAGATGTAAACAATGAGATGGCATTTGAGATTTCTGTGTCACAATAAAGAAATGTCTACATGTTAAACACTTTTGGATCTTTTTTTTTTTTTTTTTTTTAGTGCATTGAAGAGGATAACAAATGTGTTTGTTACATGTCTGCTTGAGGAAATGTGTAGAGCCATGAATGAAGGTCTGAAGCATGTTTTGTCCTCTTGCCTCCCACTGGGGGCCCTGTGACAGACTGTTACATCACACTACATGTAAACCAGACACCAGTAAGTGCTAGGCCAGGCCAGTTCAAGCTGGATTCATGTTCTGCTCCTTAAAGATTCACTCATTTTCAGCTGATTTATGAGTGGGAAATGGTGAATCATTTGTGCCATAATGTTATAATGGAAGGGCAGCACATAATTTTACCTCTTATCTGCAACAGACAAGTTAAAAAAAACAAACAAACAATGTAATCTGACTTTCACAGAACTGGTGTAAAGTTATTTCCACACTGAAGTTATTCAGTGTTGGTCAGTGTGTAGTTCCAGGAATCTTGAGTAACACACTGAAGAGGATTGCAGGAGTCATCACCTAAAGTCATCTGCCTTATTCTAACATGAGGACCCACCACCAACATTTCAAAAATCTCTCAGCCAATGAACTGTAAGAAAACGAGACGCATCCCGTTATTTAGCTAATTATAGTGACAGTTGAGGGCGCTGCTATACGACTGACTCATATACCCACCTATGTAATTGACCTAAAATCAGGGCTTAGCGATGTGCTTTACCTTTGTATATCTATAGTAATAATAGGCTATTTCTTATGATGAGAAGAAAACCCTTTGTTTGACATGTCATTACTTTTTTATTAAATAGGCTACAAAAACAGTAATATACACACATTTAGCAGAACAAAACATGTTGTTGCATGATGCAATATATCAGTGCACATTTTTCCAAAATAATTTGTTAGAATAAGTATTTTCCTCAGCTTTCCACACACTCTGAAGAGCTTAATTTTGGAATGATTAAGGCAACAGCACACCCAAATGACCAGGCAATTGGCTGAAGGCACCACAGTGAGACCAAAGGGCCCTGTCTAAGGTGCTAAACCATACCCAGCTGCTTTTTGAGCATCCATAGCTGCTCCATGCTGATGTTGTTGCCCCCACACACCACAATGACCACAGGACCTAACTGCTTTGCCAACTTGTCCTCATCCTGTAGCTTTTTAATTATGCCACTGTACACAGCTGCCAGAGCAGCACCACAGGCTGGTTCCACTAAGATCTTCTCATCATCTGCCCAAAAACAAATACTGTCACTGTAAAGTTTAGACCTGACCATCTTTTCAGTCATGAAATAGACTTACCTAGAAAGCGCTCAACAGCTTTGACAGCCTCATGGTCTGTGACTATTTGTGAAAACACTTTATGCTCCTTTACTAATTTCATAGTTTGTTTGGAAACTCTGGTCAATCCCAATGTTGTGGCAACACTGAAAAAAACTTGAGATTACTAAAATTAATATTTTTGAAAATCCTTTTGTTGTATTAACATACCTGGTTATTTCAGGTAAAGTTACGAGCTCTCCTGCCTTCATGGCTGCATTGAGGCTATGGGCTCCGATGGTTTCCATAGCAACAATAGGCACATCGTCCCAGCTGGCTCGCCGCAGTCCCTCCACCACCCCATTCAGCAGGCCTCCCCCACCCACCGACAGGACCACCGCCCCAGGCTTTTCTCTCAGGTCCTGCTCCAGTTCTTTAACCAGAGACTTGTGGCCCTCCCTGCAAGCACAGCCGATGGTGATGTATTGTGGATATTAAATCTGGGCAGAAGCACTGAGCAATTTTGTCCTGTGTATTCTTGGACTAATTCTAATAGCCTCTTTAAATACAGGAATATAGAATATGTTTGGCACCATATTTAGTCTTTAACAGAAAACCTAAATATGACGATATAAGCTGTATTTTAAAATATATGTATAAATAATGCAAAGCAGAAACAGGTTTGTAATTCTCTTACCAAATGAGTGGATCATCAAAAGGAGAGATGAAAATCCATCCAGGGTTATTGGCAACTAGCTGCTGCCCATAATCAATGCTTTCATTTAGAGACTGTAAAAGTTTGTTGTAAATGTTTAAGTCTGGCCAAGAGAGAGATTTTGTGAAAAATAAAGATCAAAGAACTGACTTTTCCATGAATAACAACATTGGCTCCTTCGTCCTTTAGCCGCTCCACTGTGGCATTTGGGGTGACACTGGGAACCACAATGGTAGCAGGAATCCCAAGCTGACGTGCAGAATAAGCTGCTGCCATACCAGCATTACCTCCTGTTAGACAAAAACATTAAATATTGCTATGTGTAGCACTGGGACACAGTAAATGTCAGAATGAAAGAACCTACCAGAGCAGCACACAAACCACTGACATCCTCTTTCTGCCCACTACAACACACATGGGAACAGATGTAATAAACTAGGACGGTAAACTGCAATAAACAAGCGTACAAAGTTGTGGAACAATAATACTCACTGTCTTGCACAGATGACCAATGCCCCTTATTTTGAATGAGCCTGTGGGCTGAGCTGAGTCCAGTTTGAGGTAAATGGAGGTCCCTGCCACCTTGCTCAGTACCAGGCTCTGTCTCACCGGAGTGGAGACATGGAGGTGTGTCTGAGTCTTCATTTTACTGTAGTATGAAAAACACACTACTTTAATATATAATGGCAATATCCAGTTTAATCCACACAGCAGCACACAAAAAGGACATTTACCTTGACTTAGGATACCAGACTGAGGTAGATGTTGTCCAGCTTTACTTTACATCCTCATTTAAATAACCTTTATACGCACTTGTGTGGTGGGCTTGGTACTAAGATGCACTTGTAGACCAATCAGCAACAGGCTTAAACTCTCTGGCCCCTCCCAATGACTTCAGGATGAGACAGGCCCAGGGTGAATTGTCATCATCTGCATTGAAACTTGTATTCTACAGTGGCTCACTCACAGGAAACTGCATCTGGTTCTTCAGAGCTTGATAACAGCCCTATTAATGCTGTACTGATCCATTTAAACTAGGCCTAATAGTCTAATACATTATAATATGAGCTATCCAAAACTCATAATTACCTGATTCATTTTTATCAGCACATTTATTAATTCCTTTGCCTTATGGTTTGGCACATTGGCACCTGTCACTCCTTGACCCACCGTTGCATAACTCCCCCTTAACGGAAGAGGATCCACTCCTGCTACCAAAAGAGTCGCTACTATTTCTACTGCTACCAAAAGCGGGTCCGTGGAGCCGCAGTGCGCACGGACGGTTCAAACCTGAATGATCCGGTGCTTTCAGCAGAGCAGCTACATCTCAGATCTATTAGGCTGTGAAGAGAAGAAGCAGCTTAAAATAAAACTGGAATAGAGCCACTCAGGTTCAGCTGGTAGGGCCCAATGATGCAGAAAATGTGCACAATATAGGCCCACAATTATTGCCAGGACAGGACAGTTTTTTCCACAGTAAAAGCCTGAAATAACCTACTGACCTACCCAATATCATAATCAATATCCTTATTTGAGCAGGACAAGTGAAAAACAAACTTGTGATGTGACATTTATGAACGAGCCGGCTCTTTTGAACGGCTCCTTAACGTGAACGGTTGGATCCTGATCTCGTTTTTCTCTTTTTCTTTCTAATTTTTTTGCATTTTTATACTGATTAACACTGAACCGACACAAGAATCAGCACAGAAGCAGAATAGGACTATTATTATTGTAGTGCAGTGTTTTATTTACATTGTGCATACTTCCAAATGGAAAACACACTCCCACTCTCAGTTTGAACCATTTTAAACACATTTAAGTCTGGCTCGTTTCTCTCTGTGATTAGTTTGTTGCTAAAGTGAATTCACACATTTGCTTTTGTCATATAAATAAATAAATAGTGAAAGAGACAGTCTTTTAAAAAGGCACTTTGAAATGAACGGATCCAAACTAAACCAAACCCATTCCCTATAATTAGAATCACAGCGCCATCTATAGGTTAAGGGCTGTAAGCACCGTTTTAACAGACTGTGCCAAGTGACATCATAGAAGACTCAGTGGAGGGCACAAACCTGTCTGTGCTAGGCTGTTTGTTCTAAATCAGTAGGTCTAATTAGTGACTTTGGTCAATAAAGCATAAGTTTGATGTAAATTGCTCCAAATGACTGCACGTTGCCGTTGCGTCCTTGGGCAAGACACTTCACTCACTCACCTATGCATGAGTTTAGTCTGGTGAGAGAGTGGTGCAGTTTGGAGAGGCTGATTGTGCAGATTTACAGCCTTGCTCCAAGAGGTAAAACAATAAAATAGAGACAAAATATCTTCTGTGCAGCAGAAGTAAGGGAAGTAACTGAATACATGCACAGAGAATACTATTCAGGCACATTTTGAGTAACTTTATTCCAGTACAGTTGCTTTTTTCAGTTGGTGGTATTCAGAATACAGCAAAAGACAAAGTTTAAATCTGACAAACTGTTGTAGGAGTGAAGATGCTTCACTGCTCATTCAAGCTGCTTCTTCAGTTCTGGTCAGATCGCTGGTGGACACTGCCTTATATCTGTCTGAAGGGAGGGGCCAACTACACTGAAACTGTAAACAGCTATTATCTCCAGATTCAGCTTTAACGACCCTATTAAACCTTTAGCGGCCCTCCTATTGTTCTCTTTTGTTTCTTTTTGTTTGCTTTGTCTTCAACTCCTAAAACGGTTTGTCCAGATGGCAGATTTAAACTTCATCTTTTGCTTTGGGTCAGAGACTGAGGGATTACGCAGACATATTCAGAATACACTTACTTTCCTAAAATCAAAGGAATAGGTACACTGTAGTACTTGGTCACGCAATTTCAAACTGCACAACATTAGTGAGAAAATAGAAACCACAGAGTGCATGTGTGAATTTTTCTTCTCCAATCAGTGATAGGAAATGAAACAGTGAAACAAACATCAAGTTTTTATCTGTTGCATTTCTTATGTTGAATACATTTTAACGCAGGTAGTCAGTATTCTGTAACTAAATACATTTTAAAATGTTTTTCCATCACTGGACGTACACTATTGTTCAAGATGCAGTACTCTATGTAACTTTTTGGAGGTGGCCCGCATGAGTCCATGGAAATAGAAAGTAACTTCAAACTTTGGAACACTCTCATTGGAGATAAATACGTTTGATACCATACTGTGGAAGATAATAACCAAAAGAACAGCATTTCAATGAAGACGAGAAGAAAGGTGAGGAAGAAGAGACCAGGTTTGGAGAAGAAGAGACAAGTTTTGGAGAAGAAGAGACCCAGTTTGGAGAAGAAGAGACCAGGTTTAGAGAAGAAGAGACCAGTTTGGAGAAGAAGAGACTAGATTTGGAGAAGAAGAGACCAGGTTTGGAGACAAGAGATCACGTTTGGAGAAGAAGAGACCCAGTTTGGAGAAGAAGAGACCAGGTTTAGAGAAGAAGAGACCAGGTTTAGAGAAGAAGAGACCAGTTTGGAGAAGAAGAGACTAGATTTGGAGAAGAAGAGACCAGGTTTGGAGACAAGAGATCACGTTTGGAGAAGAAGAGACCAAGTTTGGAGAAAAAGAGACAAGATTTGGAGAAGAAGAGACAAGGTTTGGAGACAAGAGATCACGTTTGGAGAAGAAGAGACCAGGATTGGAGAAGAAGAGACCAGGTTTGAGGAAGAAAAGACCAGGTTTGGAGAAGAAGAGACCAGATTTGGAGAAGCAGTCTGCTCTCAGTAAGTAAGCAAGCGTGTTTTTCAGCACAAGAAAAACAACTAAACATATATTCTTTTACGTGTTTTTTTTAAATAAAAAGTTACACAATGTGCCTTTATAGCCTATTGCTCTACGCCAACTTTTACGCACGAAACTTACAACCTTCAAATATTAGGTGTTGAAGGGTAGAGTAAATAAACCTTGCAGCTTAGGATCATTAGAAAAAAGTCTGGTTGCTGACCAGTCCAGGAGAGAAAGTTAAACTACATCCCTGTAACTGTAGCCTGCATGGCTCTACCACAGCGCTGCGTCCAAAGAGGGGGAAAAGTGCAGGAAAAAAAAGAAAAAGATTTGACAACATGGCGCACTTTGGTTGAGAAAACTTTCGTGTGAGCAGTCTGCAGGCAGTGTTGCGAGGTTATTGACTTCTGCATCGTACCGTGACCGAACAGTGACCTCCAGGAAAAGATACGGAAAAGTAAAGTGATAACAAATCAATCGGAGCGGACTGGGATGAGAGCGACGACCACTGGCGTTGAGCAAAGATAGAGAAGAAACCGTCTCTCCAAGAAAAGGTAAATGGTCCAATCTAGATGAAGACAAGCGCATGCAAACGTAGCCTAACTCTGCTTGGGAATGCTAAACAACAAAGCAACACCTCACCTCATGTATGAACTGCACGAAATGAAATAAAGTGAGTTCTGCAAGTAACAAACTCAGATTTTTCTCAGGCATAAACTGTGACGCGCACGTGACAGGCTAACGCAGGGGCTAAAATCTTATTGTTGAGATTTATTTATTTCTGTCATTGACTTGGATTTATTAAGAAAGGTGTAAGTTAGTCCCACAGATTTTAAGTGCACCACCCAGCTCATGTTTTCACTCTTCATGTCCATTAATTTGCAGGGTTAAAAGCTCCAATCTGGACTTGCTACTGTGCCATTTATTACAACTGCAACTTTAACATTTTTACTGACTACTTAAAGGGAGCAAGAATAAAAAAAATAAATAAAAAAAATCTAAAATAATAATAATAATAATAATAATAATAATAATAATAAATGAAGTAAATTGCTCATTCATTGTTCTCTGGTTTGTGTTCTTGCTTGGTGTAAACTATGCTTGATGCCCAAAACCCTCATGGCTGCTGTGCTCCTTGTGCCTCTGGAAGTAATTACTGATCCTGCCCTATACCAGAAAGTAGGTGTGGTGCAAAAGAGGTGAACTGGAAACTGGAAGCTCTCCCAAAAGCTACACGATAACATTACATGGACTTAAAAAATCTGTGATGTTCATCCAGTAATTAATGATACTACCGCTCACATACATTATACTGTTTATAAAAAAAATCAGAGTACTGTGTTGAACAATTTTTGATGTTAACAACAGAAAGTGTATTGAATAGCTAAACCAATTATTGGCTATTGGCTGACTATTTTTCTTTTTAAATTTTAATCTGTTTTCATCAGACAACAGGAATGCCAGCTGGTTGTGTGCCTCGAGATGAAACAATCAAATGTGGTCTGAGTAAAAGTGAGTTCATGGAGAGGATCCAGCAGAGCAGCGAGGCATGTCTGCGTGGGGACTTCCAGACGGCCGTGGATCTGTACAGTGATGCTCTGAGAGCCGACCCCCAGAACTGCATCCTGTACAGCAACCGCTCGGCTGCTCGACTCAAACTGGGTCAGCACCAGGCAGCGCTGGACGACGCTCTGAAGGCGGGTCAGCTCAACCCTAAATGGCCAAAGGTATGTGACACGAGTATGAATGAGTACTAAGGATAATTCGATGAACACATTGTATGTATTCTGAAAATGTTTATTTTTTTCCATTTTGATTTATAGACTTTGTCATAAAACATTGCTTTTATTTTGAGTCTAGTCCAGATAACACTTATGATTATCAAAATATGATTGTGATTATTTTAATAGTCGATTAGCCTCGATTATTCCAATTAATCGTTGCAGCCCTAAGCATGATACCAAACAGTAGTTTGCAGATTTGGCATTATTTTGCTTCTACTTTAATAATATAATATTGTGCACACATTTTAACTTCACCGTAGCTGTTTTTGTGGTCAGTGATCAACACCACATTCCTGGGGTCTTGTCTTTGATCTTGTCGGGCCGTGAAGACTAACCTGTAATAGATTTCACATTACTCAGCCTCATAGATCAGTAGAGGACCAATTTCTCTTGTGATAGAAATATATCGATTTTATGATTTAGCATGGAGAGATACTTTTGTCCCAGAGAAAGACTGATGATGATGTGGTAGAGTGAGACTGATGATATATCCCTCCTCCCTTACTCTTGTTTAGCATAAACATATGAATGTATTTAAATGTTTGTGTAGATTTTAAAACATTTTATTATAAATTGCAAAGTACATTATTGTGTATGACATTTTGTGAAGGATGTTGTACTCATTATTTGTGTTTATGTTTATTTAAGAGAACCAAAAAATGTGTGAAACATTCTAGTTTTACAGTGTTGATCAGTTTAATCGACCTTATTCTATCAACTTGTCCTATTTGATGTTGATTATTTTCAGTTGCCACTAGGGGCCAGTCTTGTCAAAGAGATTGTTCAACAAGGACGAGCACTAGCAAATGTCCATTGTACAAGTATTCTCCTGGTTTCAGAGATAACTGTACATTGCTTGATATTTTTGGCTTGTAATACACTTTTTTTTTCATTTCTGTAATTTATCATTGAAGACCACAGAACCTCCACTTGCCAAATTTGATTAATCAAAAAGAAAGAAATTTCAACTAAAGCCGCATATAAGATCATTATTGCATTGTATAAGCCTGCAGTTTGAAGAATGCTATGAATTATTGTGTCATTGCGCTCAAACTGCTTCGAAGAATCGATTAGTCACTTATAGCACTGGCCTGAGGGAAGGTAGAAGCCCATTTGCTGTGACTGGATGTTGGATGAAGGGAACAGGGATTAAATCAGAGAAGTGTGCTGGCATTTAGATCCTGTGCAAGTCCATAATATCATCAATCATATGTCCTCTGACCACACTTCTGGATTGGCCTGTCAGATGGTGACAGCCATGGTTTTGCTGCCCCAAGCACCAGTGAGCAGCCCACCCTCTAAAGTCCAGCAGCCACACCGTACAGGAGCCCCTTGTCTCATCTGTCAGCTTTGCTCGCTGCATGTGCCAAAAACACATTCTGTAAAAAGAAAGGAATCCTGCAGCATAATAACCCTGGACAGCTTTACACTCTTTGTACCTTACCTCTGAGTGAATATAAAAAGCTTAAACAAGGACAAAATAGGTGTCATTTAGGAGCCATACTGTGGGAAACATGCTGTGTGTCAGTTTCGTTTCAGTATATGATTTTACTCTGTTGAGTAAAAATGGATAGAACCAGAAAAATGATATATTTTGTTTTGCTGTAATACATTTACCACCTAAAAGAGCTTTACATTACATGTTTTAAATGAAGATTTCTGCAGCTTTATCACAGTTCAAGGCAGTGAGTATCACATCCACCTATGGCTCGTGTGCCTATCTGTGCTCCATCTGCCTCTGTATAGCTGTATGGTATAGTGCCATGTTAAACAAACAGATTTCCTGCTATCAGTCCCAGCCTCTTGTGTGAGTATTGTCAGGGGAGCACTCAAGGAACTGAAAGACAAGTGTCTCTGTAGTGCCACGGGGACAGGCTTCTATCATTTGCATATTTTCTGATTATATGTAATGATGGCTTCTATTTAGGGGATTCTGGCTCCTCGACCACCCTTCTGCAGGATGCTGCATCTACTCAAAAAACTGATTATGCATTAAATAATTTCCTTAGCGTATGTACATTCATGCTATTTTCATTTTGGTGACACAAAACGAGGCATTTATGTCCCTCTGTGATGGCCTTGGTTTAACTGTGAGAATTAATGTTTGCTGTGGAAAAGGTCAGTGTGTGTGGAGCTCTGCAAAGGGATGTTCATTACAGTGACAGTGGATCCTCTAATTGTCTATAAGGTCTGCGTAAGGTCTGCATACAGACACAGTCATGTGGAGCATATGTTTTTGTTTTTTTTTCTTTACTGATGGCACTAGCTATTTTCAGGTTGTATATAACATTGAGGTTTGTTCAAGTTAATAGAAAGTACAAATTATGTGTTTTAAATGGGAAACATGCATCCTTTAATCACACTTATATGCACCATTCATTACACATGGATGTAATGTTGAACATAATGTAGATATAATGTGTATCTACTTTGGCATTGTTTATTTTGAAATGACTCTATTGTTTTTGTTGTCTACTGGCTACTTGAATTCACAAAGTGAGTCATCATATGAAACAGTGAATCTGAATCTGTGCTTTGGTACACTAATTAAACAACTGTGTTTGCACATTAACAGAGGAGCATAATTTGTTAGTTTGTGTGATGTGTGCTTTGGGTTAAAATAAGGTCTTTTCACAAGTTTCCCTCTGGTTGCCCTCCACGGTTGTTTTCCGTCACTGCAGAGCTCACCATGGAGAGAACAGAGTCATGAACCACTAATAAGAGGGTTCCGATCTGCTCCTACCCAGCTGAGGCTTAAACTAATGAACAAATCAAATGAACGGCATGTAATTATAGGCCACAGAGCAC
This sequence comes from Periophthalmus magnuspinnatus, assembly GCF_009829125.3. NCBI lineage: Eukaryota > Metazoa > Chordata > Actinopteri > Gobiiformes > Gobiidae > Periophthalmus > Periophthalmus magnuspinnatus. The sequence goes on along the minus strand of NC_047134.1, from coordinate 15,222,043 downwards.
GGGACGGACAGAGGGTTGGCGCTAGTGGGCACAGACGTGACATTATTTGTCTGGAAAATTTGTGGAGAGAGCAGAAGCTGTGATGTTCTGGTTCTTTTCATTAAGCACATATATACAGACCATGTCGGAGAGAAAGTGACTAACCTCAGTTTAGGATGCATGATGCTGAGATAAAGCTCGAGAAATCCAAAACATAGTAATTCAAACACCATCTTCATGTATAACTACATGACATGTCACTATTTGAATCCATAGCCATAGCATATTGGCCCTGTGCCTGGTGTACTGCTTAGTGAAATACTGGATGATGTCAGACACCAACTAAACTCTATGTTCCTTCCCTTACCTTTAAATCCTTATAATATAACATGACTGATTCCAAAAGCTCACCCAGGTCGCTGTGATGGTGGCCAAATGGTTTTCCCTCTCTGCCACCCAGGCGCCCCACCAAATTACAGTCTCTGGCTAAATTTAATCGGTTTCCACAAAACGGACGTAAACATAGAAATGAACAAAATCAATCCATCGTTCTGCAGCCATAAATGCTTTTATTCCTGCCTGGTGATGTAATGTGAACGACCTCCTGGTCACTGATGGAGGTATGTCTCACTAGTATCTGGACACAAGATGAGTGAGACTGAGGCTGATGTCACACAGGTTTTAATTTGTCTGCATACAGTGAACACACAAGTGATCATCATGCTGATAGGGAAAATCAAACTCTGTTCGCGAAATTGGGTCCAAGCATTGTTCAGTAAAAATCCCTACACTTGTTATGCCACTTTGCAGATAAGTAATTCAGAAATTAAATGCAGCCGTTTCCTGTCCCTGCAGAAATAAAGCTTGTCAAAGCCTAGGTAAACATCACAAACAAGAAACTTTCAGTCATTGTAAAGATTGCTGTGCTCTTAGAATAGGTTTTCCCTCTGGATACGTCATTGATTACCGGCTTAATAGCTTTTTTGCTTGCTATTACGGAAGAAATGTCAAAAGGCTCAGAGAAAGCTCCGCTCATTGGCATGCCTGTGGCATAAGCGTCTGTGGCTGATAGTGGATCAGCTTTGCAAGCTTGTCCAAATGAGGGAAACAATTGCTCTCTGCTCCCAGCACAAACCCTGCAGGTTATACATGACTTCTTTCTTTTGGACTCTTCTCCCTGTCAGCTTTATACACTGCAGGCCCCTCCCACATGGGACTAAGCACAGCTCAGGGCCTAAGACCTGGATGTCTCCAGAATTAGCACAGCCTGGCTCTGAGAGGGAGAGCCGTCCCAGTGGGGAAACAGGGTAGAGCAGAGAGCAGGCTGCAGAAGCCCATTAGTATACGCTGCATAAACATGGCAAGATGAATAGTGGCACTGTGGGTTTATTTAGCTCTTATCTTCTGTCCTATCCTTTCATCTTCACCCCTGAACTTCAGGTGAAAACCACACTCTCATTTTTCACTGTGGTCAGCTACAATGGCCATGTCCACAAAGATGCATTGATTGGTCAAAAATAGTAACTCCAGTTTGTTGAACAAAACCAGTCACTGCTCTTTTGACAGAGGTGCGAGGTGAGCCCTGCACCGCCTTGCTGGAAGTGATTTCACTTCAACTATTTATGATGTAACCTGCTTCTTCATATGAGTCATATGCCCTGGTTCTTCCCAGAAATAAGTTGGTAAATAGGCCACTAAAGTCTCTGGGTAGTTCTGTAGTGTCTAATAATAGTAAGCGATTTGGTCTTTTACTACAGCATACTTATTACTTCATATGTACAGTGCTAATAAAATTATTTTTTTAAATACAAAAAGAACATGCCTATAGAGCCAAACAACATCAGTAATCAATTCTAACTGTAATGTTTGCATGTTTAGGACTAATTACATGAAAACATTTGTCCAATAATACTTTACATAAGTGCGTTTGTGTCAGATTCATTAGCAATCAGCTGATTTTTCTACACTGCTGCTCACAGGGAACCAGAATGTAATCAAGATTTAGTTTAAGTCTGACCTACTTTTTGCTGTGTGGAGAGCATCATTGTGCAGTTTCTTTGTAATTACAAATTTAACCGACGTGTCATCTATGATTAATGATAGATTATTCCTAATAAATAATGAACGTTTGGATATCACAGTGGAATGAGCCAAAAATTAACAATATTATGGCTGTAATAATCTCAGATTTTGTCTCTCGATAGCAGGAAGTCCCACTTAATATTCTGCTCCAGCTCAAAGAAAGATGGATCATGTTTTTTCAGAGTAAATGTGTTGGAGTATAATGGCCTCCAGCCTAATTCATTCTTCTGAAGTGCTCCTTCCAGATCTCAGGGCTTGTTTTTGGGGAGCTAAATTACTCACTTGTGTCAGGTTATTACAATTAGCTGTTTGAATGTCGATGTTGTTGTGTCTTACCTGGATACTTCCACTGAATTCTTTCTCCCCATAATGAGTTTTACAGGGAGAAACACTGGCAACAGCAGCAGTGGCAGTGAAATGAGAATGCCTAGGGAGACGTATTAGCTGAAAAAACCTGAGTGCACAGTGCAGGTGGTTTATTTATGGACGTGTAGCTGACAAATGCCATCCCTGCTTATGGATATCACTAGTGCTTGACTGGAGGCTGAGCTGCTCCTCTTGTGTATGTTAAATCGAACACTTGTATTCACAAACACAACTTGAGCTGAGCAGACCTCAAACTAAAAATGATAAGTGATAACCAAAAATAGGCTTTGCTTCATCAGTTAGTGCCAAAACTATCCTATTAAATACTGTATTTGTAATTTGAATTGTATTGGTTTTAATATGTTTTTGTTGAATCGATTTATAGTTCATGCATTTATGTTTTAAACTTTTCTTTGTTGTTGCTGCTGTTTTAATTATGCAAAAAAACAAGACTGCCACCACTGTTCAGATTGACAGTCAGATTGAAAATGGTTTACACATTTTAAAATACATTTGCATCCCTTTCTCAGTTTTTGGGCTAATCTTGCATGGATAATTGTTTGTAGTTCATGAAATATTCTTTTCATTAAGCTTTAAATATTATGCACCACCATATTGAATAATGTGTTTGCATCATTTCACGTATTCTAATTTACTCTTTGCTGATGCTGTCTAATTAGAGCAAAGAGCTCAACTGTAAATGATGCAAGTTTCTGAAAGCTGATGGGGGGAAACAAACTGAAAAGAAACTAAGGAGAAAATAGATTACTATTACACTTTGTTCTTCCAGCCTTTCACAGCCTACTTAGCTCATGACACATCATTAGCAAAATGTGCATTTGTGCAGGTTATGGCGATGACAAGCCATTGATGAACTCAAGAACTCAGCTTTTAAAGTAATGTTTTTTTTTTCTGAAATTTGTATCTTTACCAATCATTAAACTAGTAGCATTGGCAACATTTGCAGTTTGAAAACAAGAAAAATATGTTGTTTTGGACTCTTTCATCAGTTATCTGTATAGTCTTTGGCAAGCCTTGTTGTATGCCCAAGCTTGGCCAGTTTTGTTAACAAACTGCTTTGCGTATACTGTGATGAATTATGTATGTACTGAGAATACATTTCTAATTACAAACACATAATTGTCTAATACATTGAATACATTACACATATCATTGGCGTTTTTCTTTATAATGCCATCATCTTTCAGTTTTGTCTTTGTATTTCATGCAGCAGGTTTGCTTGCACCACAGAGCTTTATACTTTCCCAAAGCCCAAAGCGACCTGTTTACTCCATATACTACTACCGGTAAATGTTGTTAATCCTTCAATGCAAATATGTCTATTAGCCCTCCTCAATCTAGTATGTGGTTATTGTATCTTACAAAGGTGTGCATTACATCATGAAAAGCACAGTTTTTTTTTTTTATATCCAGGAATGGAATTGTTTTATTCATCACGTCCATACATAATTAAAGAGGGAATTGCAATCTTTTCGTTTGACATATTTATTAAAACGCTCCTGGTCAGTGGTGCATTGTATGTTTTGAAGTCAGTCTGACAGTATGAGCTGTGTTGGTGTCTTTTGTTTTAGTATAATGAATACGTAATGTTGTGCCATCCCCTGTGACTCGTGAGAGCTTCTATGGCCTAAATCCAAACACACATACTGTAATAGGAGCATTCTTCTTTTGCAGCTACTGCATTAAGATCTTTGATCATAAATATTTAAAGAAGCACAAATTGCCTACAGTGGTTTCTGTAATAAAACATGCTTTATTTTGGATTCTGAATATTATCACAGTCTTTTCTGATTCTTATTGTTTGGAAAAATATTACCAAACATGCTGTATCATCTAGTACAAAGTAAACGTTGACACAATTGCAACTTGGTCATAGATAAATATGAAGCATCACCAGATATATACTTTCTTAGAAGAAGTGAAAGTTGTTTAAAGTCCCATAGATCATACTCTGATATCGGCTAAAATGTTTTTTTTAAATACATAGCACCAGTTTGAGTGCACTACTGCTGCTTGACCCATATCCACTGCTGTGTAATGGTCAATATGTGAACCATTATAGCTGAAAATGACTACCCTTGTTATGTGCATGTAGCCTACAACACCTGTGTAAGGTTTTTCTTTACACAAGCTTGTTTGACCTTTTACAGTTTCTGCTGAGATGCTTTTGCTGTTTTTTTTTATACAGGATTTGTCCAGCTGTGACTTTACTCCCAAATACATGTTTACATTCTGATAAAACTATTAGCTAATAGGTTATTTTCTGACCAATACATGAGGTCAGTACATTGGTTGATTAGATATTACTCATTTTAATGCTCTTCAAACTTTGTACTAATGTTGTATCAATTGTATTAGATATTTAATTGATACTTGTTTCTCAAGAGTGGGTGAATCTATATTTATTTCTTGTTTTACTGTGGCTAGTGCTAGTGCCTTTTGTTCCTTCTTTGTAGTTATGTTTTACCCCATTCAACACACTGATACCCCATTAAGTTACTGCACACAGCCTAATACACCTTTCTTGAGCAGTGTTTTGATCCATCATTGGGAGATGGTCCTTCGGTTTTCTATATAAAGTGGTTTTATTGGATATGGCAGACTAATAAAGATTCTCACTATGGAGCGGAGGTGAGAGGTCAGGGCTGGTGATAAGCGCATCAATGAGAGGAGAGAGAGAAATGTTGTGTGTGTGTCTTTTAGGACCTGTCTCATATCCACAAAACCTCGAGGGAAACAGGGCCTTGGAATAAGAAAGACCCTGAAAACCCCTCGAAAAAGTCAAAGAGTTATCTGCGCTCTGTAAAGGTCATCGAATAATGTGCAGATGAGACAATATTAGAAATTTCACAGAAGTTATTTATTGAATGAATCTGCACTTGCATAAACTAACTGGTGTATGATGGAGCTAAGCATTTTATAGATGATCGAACTTGATTAGATGCATTCGATTTGCTCCACTGTTATGAAGCACACAATTACTTGATCCAATAGAATACCCCAGTGCAGCACGAGCAATAATAGAGCCTCCTTTATTATATTTTGCATGGTGGTATTTTGACAGCAATGAGAATATAGCAGGTTACTCTAATTGGGGTCATTTTGTGGCATTTTATTCTAGTCACTGGGAGTACTTCTTAAAGTGCTCACACAATTATACATTAGCTACTGCATCTTTATATGTCTGCAGTGCACAAACCTCGATGCATCCCACTCCAATTTAGGCAATTTACATGCTCTACTGAGATGGTACATTTTAGCTGCCCATTTTTCCCTTAGTTACCGCAGAAAATTGTCATACTCTTGCAAAATTGGGACTTGGAACTGGTACAAAGATTACACTGAGTATTTGTGGCACATTGCTGCAGAATGAAAGACAAACAAGCAACAAAAAATTGAATTAGCTATTTTAAGATGTTGTTTTAATGTCTATAATTCAGATTGATTAAATAATACTAGTGTAGCCATAATTACATGAATTTATTTGGTAAAGGGATAAAGGATGTGGGAACACTCATTAGTGGTCAGGAGTTACAACAGAGACATTAAAACATGCATGACTGAAAGAAGATAAATTGCAGTAGTTGTGTAGTTTGAGATCTTTATCTATTATAATAATGGTCTGAGTCTCCTCCCTCTGCTCTGAGTGACACCAATCACTTTGTGCACTATTCATCACCGGGCTGTGGCACTGTGGTCACTAGGGGTCACCTCTGAGCAGATCTGTGTTAACCCAGCAAATGGAGGTCTGTATTTGCATAGACCTCAGTAGTGGAGCTGCAGCAGACCATCTGGGCGGAGCTTTTCTTATTGCACAAATGAGACCATTCATCAAAGCTTTGTTTGCCTGTGAGCACCTTCTCATGAACAATTAATGTACTGCAGTGATTTTGGAGCCTGACTGGTGTTCTTTTATCTCAGCTCTCCTCCATGTTCCCCATGTTTCCACACTGTCATTGCACACAACTTCCTTGCATGGATTTTTAATTAGTGAGCAAGTATGTTTCTGTGAGGCATAAAGTATTCCCTTTCTACACTCAGATAACCAAGTTTGAATGCATTAGCTTTTAAGCCACCAGTGTTGATGCTAATGGTCTTTTTGGTGGGGTGAACTTTATTGAGCCACATTTTTCATGTCTGATCAATATTTATTGGAGGATATTTACCTAAGCAATTAGGTTTAAGTGATTGGATGCTGAAGAGGTATAGAGCCGGAGGTCACCTGGGAATAGGTCCCAAACACAAACGGGACAGGAGTTGTCAACATAAATCACCTGTCATTACTATTAGCAAACACCTTCATTAGGATGTGGCAAAGTATTATTCTGGGTCTTGACATAAAGAGTACACTGTTTACTGTGGGTGGTTAAATACATACACTGAACACTGCTAGTTTTACAGCTTAAATGTGTATATAATAGCTATGGTGTATATCTATTACTTTATTTGTATTTATATCTCTAAAGCATGTAAAAGTAACAGTGGAGGTATTTGTGTCCACAGGGCTCCTGACACAACCTGTGAGTCTGAGTAATAATACACGCATTCAGAGACCTTGGGAATTGTGGCGCATCTGCGCCTTTTCTTCTGTTAAACACTGTGTTCGCACATAGAGCTCTGTCATAAGCTTTTACAAACACCTAGAAATGCATCTCCACTGCTCATCCTCTCAACCTGCCAGGACTGAAATATCACATCTGAGGGCTCCAGTGTTTTCAGCCATTAGAGCTTCATCTGAAGTAACAGATACATAGTTTTAAGCTACATGAAGAGGCAATAAAGATGGGTTTAAAATCATAGAGTTGTTGTAAGAAAACAATTGATTTAAATGTCAAGGTGCATCGTCCCCTCCCCCGTTCAGCTTTTATTGGAAATTGTCACTGGGATTGTGTGTAGTGGTTGTTCCTGTGAGACTCAGCCAAGCTTGGAGATCCTTACAGTGGGTTTGTCTGAGGGACTGAGCGAGGAGGGAGGAGGGCGGGGGACATAGTGGGAACATCAATAATTCACAGCGGTATTGCTAGGGAAACAGGATGTGAAGGTATAGGATTTAGACCAATACAAATAACACATCTCTCCAAGCGCTTTGCAAATGAGCCAGCCTGAGCCTCCGACATATATTTTTTTTAGCAATTCCCAGCCATATAACAGTATCAGGCCCATAAAAATGCTTAATGATTGCATTGATTTCAAAGAAGCTGTTTTTTTTAGCTCGCGCCTCTCATGCAGAGAGTTTAATTTACTGGTGTATTGAGCCCTCTGATTTTATAAACCCTGTAGCTATACCATGAAGAGAATAGTATATGAGACCCAAAAGAGCAAAGGGCTTTTCCCCAGGATTTCTTATTAAATTTTCAATCATTGCCTGTGGTGCACTGGCATTACCACCATAAAACACCTCTTTGCTGTGTAGTCGTCTGGGCAAAAATTACCTCTGCTCTGGAAATGTGAGTGTTTCCTCAGCATTGATTTCTTTTGGAATGGAAGTAAGAGAAATAGAGTTTAGCCTGTCAGGACACATTGCACACATTAGCCAGTGCTTTTGTAGCCGCCGTAGCACAGGTGCTGAGTTGGCTCTTTGAAGCATTCCCACTTGTGTTTTTGGCTCCCCATCTTTACTACCAGGAGCACATGTCTGCTATGGATACACACTTAATTTATGAATGCACAGATTGCAGGTGTAATGCTGGTTCCCCAGGCTTGGGTCAATTACAAGACCGTCAGCAGTTATCCGTGGGGCAAGCATGATCAGATTAAGACTAATAAAGACGGTGATAGCCTCATTTAATAAAAGTACCCCTCACATAGATCTTGCATAAATGTTATTCCTATCAGTGTAGTGTAGCTTTATTTTTTGAGCGGCTTATTGTGGTGCTATCTACCCACTTTTACCTCTGATCCCCTCTCCCCGGTGACTCTCTCCTCATTTGGCCCTCCACAATTTTCTCATTAGTGATTAGGGCAGAGTTTCCATTTCCAAGCCATTGACTGTGCTGCTGGAATCTGAGAGCCCATTACATAGGTTGGTCCCACTAATTGTTTGCAGTTATAATGAAGTTCCTAACAATGGAGGAATGGCGCTTATCAGATGCATTAGGTCAAACGCATTCAAAGCACTGTTTGAATACAAGGTGCCCACTGATAGTCCTCATTCTCTTAATGTGTGTGTCGAGGCTTTCAAAAAACAAGAACACAGCACTTTGCTTTGACAGAAGAGGACAGATATTCGCTAATAAAAAGAAAACGGCTTTCAATTCATATACCTCTATCTCTCCAGCTTCAGTCACGCCGCGAGCCTTTATAGATCCATCTGTCACACTTTCAAAGGAAATCTGGCAATTATCCCTGCATCAACGTCACCCCCAAAAAAAGCTCAATATGAAGCGCTTACTAAAACTAAACATAAACAACCCTGCATCTGCTGTCCTACTCATTTAACGGCTACTTCCTGTTATTGGTGATTTTGGAATAGGATCTGACTGATTTGTAAATTGAGTGCTGGTGCTAAAACTTCAAAATGAGGCAGTTGACATTGTGCCCAAATGAAGCGATCCAAGCTAAACTGCCATGGTAACTTTATTCCAAAAAAGAAAATAAACGGGGTGGGTATAACACTTCTGTGGGGTATTAACTGCTAACACGTAACATATTTGGATCACCATGTTACTTCTCATTATTTTGAAAGTGCTATATTCGTTTTTGATGAGTTTTGTGCTGAGTTACTCCCCCTTCAGAGCGCTATCACATTATATTGGATTATACTAATGAAACTACTGAACATTGCATCAGGTTTGGGAAGTTGTAGTGTACCTTATTGTGTCATGGCTCTGTATATTGATGGGAAATTGCTATGTGGGATCATGAGGCTTATGGGCTGAGCTTTGGACAGGATTGTGCAGCTAAGCGTAAGGAGGGTTCAAATAGTGCCTGAGAGAGATCGCTAGATTGCCCCAAACATGAATGGATGACATCTAAAACCTCTTCGGGCATGTTTTTGATGAAGGAGCAACGTTACAACAAGGTTTAAAGTTCCAAAAAGTCAACTCTGCATAATACCTCCCCTTTAAGAAGACAAATTAGAGAATTATTTCCTTGTAAACCACAAAATTGATCTAAAACAATAATAGTTAGGCCCATTGACTTTCTGTACAAAACTGCAAAATTGTCAGAGCCTGCCTTTTAGTGGCAAACAGAAATGTTCTAAGCACTTAGGCCTAAATGCAGGAATGTTTTTGGATTTACATGATATGATCGAAGTCTTTGCGTTGCATTTTCTCCATTTGTGACCACTGAAATGACCATTTTACTGTGATTTAGTTTGTAGCCACAGTAATAATGAAATATAAATACGCAATATGTAACAGTACACTACAACTTTCATTTCATTTTTTACCAGTTCATGATCTTGGTCTTATTGAAACCAGTTTATGCCTTATCTCCATAGATCTGACTTTGTTATTGAAAGCCGACCGCCTCCCTCCAGAGTGATACAGTGTCTTATGGGTGAGCAGTGCAAACAGTGAGTCACAACACGCCAAAGTGACAGCGGTGTGAAATGGAGAGTGATGACACCAGCACAAAGAAGAGGTCTGCATCAGATGACCCTTAAACATGGCACAGGGCTCTCAGCTCCAGTCAAGTGTTTAAAAACTGCTTTTTCTACTTCATCTGAGCCTGCTGGGCAATGACTCACCTCTCTCCTTTTCTACCGCGGCAATATATTGTCTGTCAGCAGCCCCACAGCTCACATCTGTCATGCTGTGTCCATTATTTCATCTGATGTTTGTTTACGTTATGACATTACTGCAAAGACCAACTCGCTGAGATGGAAAGGCAGGTTTACTTTCATGTGTAGTGTTTAAGCTTTCTCTGTCAAAATTTTAGCATATGCATCCATATTCTATCATTAAATAAAATAGAACATATGCACACAGAAAAGAGCCGCCAGTAATGGAAGTGTAGAAAGGCCGTGCAGTGTAGTTTAGCCTTTTTGCTGAAGGAGCTGAATACTAATTCTTTTAAATGAACCTTAAATAAATGGTTGGTGTCCGATGTTCTAATAGTAGCTCTGACTACAGACCAGAAAATTCAACAGAAGTGTCTTTTGAAGAAAACAATGCATATTATCTCTAGCCTGCCTACAGTAAAGGAATTCATGCATATCAAGCACCAAATGAGCCAAAGGTAAAGTGCATTTCTGCTCATTTCTACTCTTAGTGTCTCTCATAATCCATGCTTATTATGCTGATTATCTCGGCTTAAAGTCCCTCAAAAATAAATAACAAGATATATGAATTATTGATAGGGGGATAACCCCTTTGTGGTTTTCCTTGTTTAAGTGACCCTGGTTACTTTGTATGCATTACTAACAGTGAGGACTAGTACCACTGTGTGACTAACACCAAAGCCTGCTAATCTGAGAATCTGCTGTGGAAATCCAACTATTAACTATTTGATTCTTTCATTTTGATTTGATAAATCTTCATTACACTACGCTCATAGACTTGGGTGTGGGGATGTGTGTTATCTTATTCTTGACTGTAACACAAAGAGGCAATTAGCTTTTTAAAAAGCAGGTGATTATTACAAGTGCAGCTCTGTTGTCTGTTTTTACTAGAAAAATTGCATTCAAATGTGAAACTACTTTACAGCTATTTCACTTGACAGTAAAGCCTGTGATTTGCAATTATTTCAGAATGTTTTTTTTTTTGCTTTGACAATCATACAAAGGCCCATTTTCCATTCTATTTTTATTCATAAAACACCAAACAAATTCTAACTCAAAATATTTTTGTCACCATAAACTTCAACTAATGTATTATTTCCCATTTGCACAGTGTTCATGTTGGAATATTTTGAATACTGGATCTCAGTACTCTACAGTCCTGTGTGTATTATAGATGTGTGTTAAGTTCACTGGGTATAAATGCAAAACTGCTGCATTTGTATCAAAGGTACTTTTAAAAAATATAATAAATGATTCATAAGATACTTTAAGTTTGTGCTTTAAGTGGCCTTGAATGTGTGAAGTGCTGCATCAATAAAAACATAACAAACACAAGATGCTTTAGTGAAGGGAAACTGACGATGGCACATATATCTAAGGCATTTGGTCAAGTGCACCATGTACAAATGTACATAGTATTGTAAAATAATTGTGGGACAATGTGTTTGTGTGTGTGCTTGAATCTGGGCTAGTATGACTTTATTAAAGTGATGAGTGTGGATGTGTTCTGTGTGTTCTGAAAGTAACGTCTCGCTCAGCCTGCACTTGGCCCAGCTGCGACTCCTGTATCAGACCAGTTAAATTGTGGTGTGACACTCACACGAAAACGAGAGGCCCTGCTGTGCTGTTGCTGTTTGAAGCTGCACGTGTGAAACCGTGTGTTCACGTGATAACTATTTATTTATGTTCACAAAATAACTATTAATTTAAGGAAAGGGCTTGCGGTTGGCTCCAGTGTCCTTCAAAAATAGAATCCAACAGATTTAATCCAGAGCGCCACGGCACCTCCACCAGTACCACCACACTGCACGCCGTGCCGTTTGACCGGAGCACCATGTGCAGTCTGAGCCCGGGGTTAGTGGTATCAGCCTTTCTTTTGAGTATGCTTAGGGTATGAGCAATTCTAATAAAACCACTTAAGAACTGTTTTCAGTTACAATTTATTTTTCCTGATTGAATTTCATTTTAACATTGCCAATAATGCCTTTCACAGCAGCACGTTGTGACCTCATCTGAAATTCATTATGTGTGCAGTAAACATTTTTGCATACATATTACACTGTTTTGCACACAGCACACCTCAGGCCTCTTCAGCATGTTGCTTCATTTGCATGAGGCTCATATTTGTTTTAGCCTGAGATCTTGTTGACGTGGAGTAAGGCAATGTACACACATAGACCCTCAAACGCCTGCCAACCGCTCTGCATTCATCTGTCTGTCATCTCATGTTTTTATTGCTTTGCCGTTTTCTCAGGGAGCAAAACTGTCTTCTACTCTCCAGTCTTGCAGCCATTTAACACGGGTCCACTATTTTGACGTTATCTTAGAGTGTGCTTTTAGTGCCTGTACCAACATCTCGTCAATGATGCAGCTAACTGATTTGGCTTCCTCTCTGCCTCTCACAGCTACCCTCAAAATAAGCTGTGTGTAAGGTGTGTGCGGTGCAGTGCCACACTGGTCTGATGGGTCGTGAGTGGGATTGTGGGTGGGATCGGGGTGGGCGAGGCGTCCAGATGCTCAAGATTATGTCGTGCAAGCGGCTGCTCCCTTCGCTCCACTGGACACTCCACAGCTGCTACTGAAACTTTGAGATTTCAGAAGTGATTATGACACTTGCTATACGCACAAAACTATGCCAACATCTTTACTAGTGCGTAATAAGAAACTAAAACTAAAATAATTAAAACCCCCAAAAGACCAAAGAAAAAGACAGATTCTGATTGATATTTGAATAAAACTGAACATTTTACAATTCCACAATTTTAATCATTTTTGTTTCTTACACCTTTTCAGTTCAGTTCAATTCTACACTGCACATCTGAAATTATCTTAACATGTCACTATTTGGACACAACACATAATGACACAATAGTCGGATGTCCTCTTAGGCTACGCTTTCATTTATAGTCATCCTTACTCACTATTAGAAGCTAAACCAAAAGGGTCATTTGGGCTTAGTACTCCAATTAATCCTGCTACTCATTAGAAGCGAGGCAGAATGACAGTAGCTTATAGTAGTATTATTCTCACTGCTAATTAGTGGTTAGTATCGACAGTGTGAAGGAGAAGAGTGAACCATGGCGTTGATGTGACAGGGAGGACGAAGCAGACCGCCTGATAACGCGCTCTTTAACACCCTCATCACTCACAGGGGCTAATCTCTGCCAATTTCCCCACTCCTGCTTGGATGCTATTTTTTCTTTAAGATATTTTTTGCAGTTTTCCTCCATGTATGCCTCTTCCCCATCCTGCTCTCCTCCACCCTTTTTTTCTTGTCACCCAGCCAGCCTCTCGCTGTGCACCTCACTGTTGCCATGGTAATGATATAGTTTCTCATCTCTGTAATGTGATGTCTTATTAGGTTTCATTGGGGCGTATGTCACTATTTTATTTCATGCACCATTTGCTGAGCTTTGCTCCCTCTGTGTCTGAGAGGTGAGCAGTGAGTGCACAACAACAGAGGGCATGTAGCAGAGTGTGTCCATGACGAGCCTGGGAGAGACAGGGGAGATATGTAGGCCAGCACCTGCAGCTGCATCACCCTGGTCCTTTCTCATTACTGTGCATGTGCTTATCGGTAAAGACAAATAAAATAAAGACAAATACTGCAATTTTTTTTATACTCATTTTCCTCCTCTGGCTTCCGATAGACTCTTACATATTGGAGATTTTTCAGTGTCAATATTTGTGTGTCTATGAAGAACAGGAGCTTTGGAGTTGTCAGATGCTTTGTATTTTTGCCTGTGCATGTGCAATTATAACAAACATTTAAAAGAGTGGGACAGAGGCTACAGTCAATAGCTGATCAATAAAAGCCCAGATGCCACAGTCAAACACATCAATAGCGTTTCTGGTTTTATCCCCCTCTCTGTGTATTAAGTGCCTTATGTCAGCTCACAGCACCTTTCAAATCACCACTCTGCTTCGTCTATCTTGTCTTTACAAATGCAGACCTCTATAGGCAACTCTTGTTCCAACATGACAGGCAGGAGTCTGTAATTGTTGCTATTGAACTGGCTATTTGGAGGTAATTGCGTGCCAGTTCTCTCAATTTGAGTTGCTGCAGCACAATAAAGTGTCTCTCACAAATATTTAATTGCTAGTTTTCTAATCTAGACCTTATAACTGTATATTTACTGTGACTTTTTTTCTAAATATTTTTGACATTATAGAGTTTGTATTGTATTGTATTGTATATGTTGCCTGTTAAGGGTGTACATCACATTTATATATTCTTTTAAACTACTAACACTCTTTGTAACTCTCTTTAACTCTTTTCCCTGTTTATCTTATGTATCTTAATTGAATCACTGACTACAGCCCACTCTTGACCTCCTTCTCCATTTGCGTATGATTATTCTACTATTCTGTTCTATTCTAAAAAAACAATTTTCCATTTCTACTGACTGTCTTTGTTAAAACTAATATTTAATGTCCCATTAAATTGAATCTAATATAGAATCTAGAGGCAATTTCCAGTTAATCAAAGTAGGTTTGGCAATTTTCCAACTAATACATTTCATGATATATATCCTCCTAATGATGTAATATATGTCTGCGATATTATTTATTTAAGATAATGAAAATATATTGACAGTTCACCCAGTCGGAGGTCCCTACAGCTGCTCGGGTGTCTGTGGTGGAGATGGTGCACACTTTCGACCTCCAGGACCTCTTCTGCCACTTCAAAGACAGATACAAAACATCTGGAAGAGACAGTCCCGCACAAAGGATTGAGAAAATTCTGACTTTACTTATATTCTTGTAACAGAGAAAACATCAAATCAACGACAAATAATTTCTTTACACAAACTAAAATCCAAATAATCTCTCTAAAGTTTTACACTCTGCGTATGCTGGCACAGGGTTATCTGTAGACCTGCCGATTGAAAAACTCCCCAAGCTCCGATTTGTGACCGTTCAGATCCACATTCATTTAAAATTATATTAATTGGTTAACCTCGGGGTTGTCAGAGCTGACCATATGCCCCTCATCCAATGAAATAATTTTGTCATAGTTCAATTTGGGTGAGTGTACTCTTCCCTTTGATCCATCTGGCACAAAAGTACATTACTAATACAGAAGGTTATGCTGTAAAAATAGGGTTTACCTTTTGAACTTGGTGCATTGACCTGATAACAACATAAGCTTGACACAACCTCCTCCCACCAAACTGTGCACACACTTGGCTTTGATGTTTTCTTGGTTTTAATAATGCTCTCAGAAACCTCGTTAAGTCTCAGAGGGCAGGTGACAACTCCATATGAAAACTCCTTCATAGCATTTGACAATTTAACATCCAGGATCTCCAGGAAGTCTTGAAATGAATTAATAAATGGTTAGTTGACATAGTACTGTCTTAAGATAAGTTTAAGATTGTAGTTTATTTGAGTGTTAAATCCAGTAGGACTCACAGTGGAGGTGTGGTGTGGGGATGGCATCTGTTGTCACTGTCATCTCTGGGCTTTATGCCAAACCCACGTTTGTCAGATGGCAGTGTTGGTAAGACGTAAGCATCTAATATATCCTGACACGCGCACTGTGTATTCTCCTTGACTGGGTGCTTTTGATTATGCCAGTCCTTCTTGCATTGTAATTTGTATTAACATTCATTATCTCCAAAATTAGGATGCACAAATTTAGTCCTTTGCACCACTGGGGATAGGGGTGTGTTTAGTAATGTAATAACATGAAAACACCATGAACAAAGCTGCATCCTTGAGGTGTCCCTCTGCTCTTCTTCCTAAATTACTAAATCTGAATTTGAATGGCAAGGACAACCGGTTATTCAAAAGTCACTCATGAAAGTTTTGTATAAAGAGGATCTCAGGGTTTACTCATCTTAGTTTTAACCAATGTAATTATTTTTATTCAGTAGCAAATGTGAGAAGGACTTCATTCTGCTTTGGAAAACTCAGGACAGGTCGGTAATTTGATTGAATTTGTGTGGAAGCAAAATAAAAAGTATTTTTTAAATGTGCTATTTGTGTGTATTCACTGTGCTTTGACAAAACGAGTGAGTGGGTCTGGAACGTTTCCTGTCTGCCCAATTCCCTGATTGGCAGGTGGATTAACCAATCAGAGATACTCCATTCTGGTAAAAACAAACATGCCGGCTTGGAAGTAAAAAAAATGTTTGAAAAAACAACAACACCGGAAACAGCAGTTATCAACAATCAAAGCACCAAACTCTAATTTATCTCAGGTAAAAGAAGTGATATGTTTTGTTCTGAATGAAAGGAGAATTTTTCAGAGGAGATGTTTTTAGCATTTGAGAAACAAGTGATACAAATTAGCGGCTGTGGCTGGACTGTCCCATGTTAGAAAGGAGAAGGGACTCACTGGTTAGGTGGCCAAAGTGGTACATTTGATCAATTTTACTGGATATTCTGTGTGCCATGGCCCATTTCACATGTACAAAGTAGGTGTCCCTTTCTTTTGTCACTCTCCTGTGTTGTGAATGAGCAGATTCAGGTCAGGGACATTTGGTGGCATGACAGCTGGGGAGCTTCTCGTGGATTGTCAGAGCTGCCCTGTATACAGTCTGGAGGGGCTGATAGTGCAACAAATCCAGTTATGTTCTTCAGAAAATGTATGGATCTGCATATGATGTCTCCTTTGGCCCAAAGTTGGGTCTCACAGACATCTCTTAGGCATGCATAATATATTTCTGTGCCTCTTGCAAGTTGCCAAACCGTGTGCATCATGGCAAACACAATATGCTTTGTGGCATTTTCTCTCTCAGAAGTGACATGTAAATCCTGAAAGAGCTCCCTGTGTTTAATGCTAAGACGCAGTTCAAAGATTGGCATAAATTCATTAGCTTCTGCTTTGCCTCAGACAATTCAGACCTCTCTCCACGGGACCCCTGATTAAACCCACTGAACAGAAATGCTTGAACAGTGAATACAGTTGATGAGAAAATCCTTCTTTTTATCCCTAAATCCACTCCTTGTTCGGATGCCATTTGCCATAGTAATTGCACTTCAAGCAGCACTTGTGGTTTGCCTGTTGTTGAGCACTCTGCCTAAGTGGAAGGTGAAAATGAGCAGTGCCGTGCTGTCTGAAGCTGGTGTGCATGTGATCATACCTACTGATTTCATCTGAAGGTGTTAATATTTTTAGTGTTACTGCTAATGAGGGTGTAATCCTCTCTTAATGCACTCTACTTAATATGACAAGGTTAAGGATTAAGTCTCATTTCACACTTCATACATATCATTTGTTATTTCTAAGATGGACGAGTGGGTCAATGAAGGAAAGTCAAAAGCACAGATGCTGAGTAAATGTAACAGTATTATAACACTAGATAATAGCAACACTGTTTTATGGAGATAGTCTACTAAGAAGAGCAGATGAATATGCCTAACCTGACTGTAAATAATTTTAGAATGTTTGTGTAATGTTTGAGCAGTACTTTAGTGTCTTATTTGATTTAAATGATGTACAGAGCTGTGTTTCACTTTTATGACTTCTAGATGAGCATGTTTATTTGTGTATTATAGCCTATTGTAGCTGGTGCGTGATGTCATTTCCCTGTTGCCACAGACCACACACTGCGCATAGTGAGAATGATGAAAGACAATGGATGATTGATGCACTCAATCCGTGTAACACATCTGTTGTGCTCCTCAGGGACAGAATCAAGGATGCCCAGCCCTTTTGGAAAAGCGTGAGCGTGTGGAAGTGTGCCTTAGGATGGGTGTAAAACTCCCAAATCCTCACTATATTGTGCTTTTATCAGCATTACATCATCCCAAGGCTCCTGTCTCCCACCACATCAAACAGGGCTGCACTGGGATGGCTGCAAGTATCAGGCTTTTCTGCTGAGCTCGGCACATTCACATTTCACACAATTTACATGAGAAAAACATGCTGCGTCTATATATACTGCGGATATTTTAGACTAGGGCACCCAAATCTTTTCTTTCAGTGAGCCAAAACCGAAACATATTAGCAGGCCAAATGTATTTTATTACAGTGCCTTTTAAAAGGGCAAATTTGTGTCTTCTGACTTAATTTTTGTAAACAACAACATTTAGATTTTTCACCCTGTATATTGTAGTAGCAGCACTTTGTCACAAAATCAGATTGCTGCTCACTCTGTGCATCTAATAATCAAGTATTGTATCGATTGCAGTTTTAAGTGTCGCTAGGAGGTCCGCCCCTGCTTCACTTCGTCTGAAAAAAGCTATCCTAAAGCCATGCACATGCTCGACAATTCATACCTGTGAACACCAGTTATGTGCCTAAAAATTTGTGAGAACTACATTTAAATACCTACTTCCTCCTTTTGCGGTTTAAACATTGAGTAACTGCGGGTAATGCATCTATAACACGAGAACAACTCACTGTCGTTGACGATTGTACTCGCCCCTCTATCTGATAAATTATTAATCAAAAACCTGTTATACATCAAATACCATCTGTTTTTTAATGCTCAGTGGACCTAGTTATGTGGCCAGAATGCAATGATGCAATAATAAAACACGTTTGTTGCCTCTTAAGAAGCTCATGTTGAATAATGAAAATGTTGCACCCAGATACATACATTCTGACAAAGTGATGAGTCAGTGCTGAGAAGTAGTGAAGGAAGTATTTCTGTATTTGGCCGGGCACTGGAGGGGTGGGGTGGGGAGGGTGGTGCAGCCGGGTGTGAGTGGTGATGGATGAGGACGCAGCCAGAGAAGGACGAGGCATGAAATAGAATGAGGATGAAGGACAGTCCCGGTTGGACAGTGGGGTGCAGGGTGTGTGTGGGCGGGACAGGTAGGGGAGGGGAAGCTGACACTACACTACAGAGATGTGAGTGGTGCAACAGTGAGGGTCAGGGAGACACAAACTCACTCCCAAAATCGCTGATGTATCTTCTTTGGCCACTGCGATGTATAACTTTAGCAGCTTTAGTGACACTATGGGAAATCCACTGTTTTTGAAGGAAATATCCAAATGTACGATCCATAAACCTTTTAATTGTTAGGGATTAACTCCACAATCTTTCCATATTCATTTTATGGCTTAAAATCCCTAAATTCCTGACAGCATTCACATACTTAGGAGTACATAATGGCACCAGGCACTTTCTGAAACTTGGAAGAATAATTACACTATTTTTCTATGTTGACAGTGAAGATGTTGGACTTTGTGCCAGTTTTGGTTTGACCTGGACAGACCCAGTTATGACAGAGATATTAATCATGAAGCAGGTCAAACAACTGCATTTCAGATGTTAAAAGGTAAATTCTATGATAGAATTCGAGCCTGTACTGTTTAAACTTTTAAATGGTCATCTATTGAGATCTCTTTTAAAATGCTATGTTATATAATTTTGTATAACAGCCTTGCCTTGCCAAATCAGCTTATCAAAATTATTCTATAGTGCATGATGTAACCTCACAGAGTAGCTACATATCTCTATTAGTGTATTGTCAGTGCTAGATTTTTCATTATGCCAATACATAGTTGAGACTGTGACCTCTTTAGCTGATTTATGTCCACCTTGTTTTCAATAAAAGGCCTCAAATTTATTAAAACATAAATTTGCAAATTTTATTGTCTCTTTGACAAATAAATATCCCCTTAGTGCTGTGAGCATTATAATGACCTTCCAAATGGCCATCTATACCCAGTGTCCCGCTGTGTTTCTGCAAATTACTGCTGAATTGTGGGCAAATGAAGCTTTCGTTCCGGCTGTGAGCTGTCATGACGTGTTTGAGTAAGGCAGCGTTGTGTTCATGCGTGCACACATGCTCATTCACACACAGTAAAGCAGAGATAGAGAGATACATCACACACTCGGAGGGTGGCAGCTTAAAGGAGGTGCTGTCCTTTTTGTCCCTTACAGACGCTCTTATTTTCTCGCATCCATTAGTTTATCTGTCACTTCCCGGCTCGCATGTAATACGTCCATTGACTGTGGTTCCGTTCCTCGAGCTGACTGACCCACTGAGAGTTGACCTTCCTGGGATAGTCTTCCTGTCTGTGGCTGGCCTGCAGGGGACAGGGTCCGGCTGTCACCAGTTCGGACAGATGGCAGCTCCAGTTTGGGGCTGGGCTCTGGACTCAGGAAGGCCCAGTGTCCAGACGGGTCAGTGTGGCAGCAGATAGCAGCGCTGTGTGATACTGTCTGCACCACTGCAACGGCACATGGCTCATATAAGTTACTCTTCAGTTTGGTCTTTTAGTCTTATCAGTTTTCTCAGTTTCTTCTTGCACAGAGAAGATTTGAGTGTAACCAATCATAGTAGATTTGAGCGCAGATGTAAAATGCTAATATTTTCATACCTGGTTTGTTTCTCAAGAAGCAATGTACAAACCAGTGAAGCAGCTGTGAACTGTTACTTTCTGGTGATGGGTCCATCATACTTGTCTCCATGGAGATATTAATGCTTTGCCTGGAATGTTTGATATTGTGCCTTTAAAATTATCGACCCTGCATTTATTCAACTACAAAGTTTTTATTTTTTTATTTATACTTTGAAAACAAGCATTGGGTCCTACTTGTCTCAATGGAGAGAGATTTGTTACTGCCATACTTTGAAATATTCCAGAGAAAACCATAACATCACCATGGAGACAAGCAGGTGGTGAACCCTCAACTAGAAACAGTTACATAGTTTACCTTTAAGGTTTGTTCTCTGATCAGATATTTCTTGAAAACAAATTGAAGTGAAAATGAGAAAACTGCATCAGTTTATTGATTTTTGCCCAAAAGGATAATGAATAAATAATACAATAAACTCAAATAACACAGCATGCACCAGTTCTTCTTCTCTAATGCTAGGTATTAGCCACTGCTGTTTGTTTTTATTGTTATATCAGTGTCGTTACATAGCCTTTTACCTGCTCTAAAACAGGCTCTCTGACACAGGCTGAGCTGAGAGGTATGAAGATGATTTGAGCTGAAAAGTGAAACCGTTGACAAGGAGGTTTGACAGCAGGGAGGAAGCTGATGGGGGCCAGAGCCAGTGTGCGTATTGGAGAGTGCATGATGGGATAGGACTGGAGTGTTTGTGTCCTTGGAGCGGAGTCAAACCCCCTACCTCTGCCTTCTCCTGCTACAACTGCCACTGAGATCGATCAATACGGTGGGCTTGGTTTATTCCTCGCAAAGCGTTCGTTGCACGTGCAGGCGATTCTCTCACACCATCTGTTAATAAAGGCTCATAAATGAAGAAGTCTGCTTGGTGTAACATGGGTTTCAAAGAGAGCAGGAGCACAGCTGTTTGAGTCAGCCTCTTGTGCTGCCTCGGCTGCATGTAAATGAAGTCATCCTGCTGATGCATTAGACCACGGTTAGTTATCAGAGTGGTCAGCCTAAAGGGAGGACACCTAATTTTGCACTGCAACAGTATTGTGACCCTTACGTCAGGTGTTGAGATGAAAGAGGGGCCTGCCGGAGCTACATGGCTAATTTTAGGGATTAACACCTGTTCTACCAAGGCACATTAATCCTAATCCTGCTTTAACCCTTTGATGTAAAGTCACAGTCATTTAAGTGGACGGACTTAATCCCTGCACAGCAGTAGCCACAAACTACAGAGAGTCAATACAGTAATATGTTTGCCACCAAAAGAGCTTGTCACCAGAAATACTTACAGATTTAATGCTGATCAAAGGAAAATTTTGAATGCAGTGTACTAGTTATAATCTTGATAATATCGTTCTTTCGAAACAATTATGTATGTAGGCTACTGATAAAGTTGACCTATAGTGGTAAGTTTTGTTGTTTATATTTTAAAAAACACTGGAAATTTGTGGCTTTGCTTCAAGTTTTATGCTGAAGAACAAGTCCCCATATCATTCCTACAATGTGATATATTGTGGTTTCAATTACAGAGCTATAATTTCAATCATCATGTGTATCTTTCTAGTAAAGGTCAGTGTTGTGCCATGGATAGAGAACCACAGCTACGTAGGCTCAGGGTCTGTGTGCACAAATCTGTCTGTATTATTTAGAAAATTCTTTCCATGGGTTTCACAATACTGAGAAATGAGGACCGTTGCTGTAACGATTGACAATTTAAAATACAATATTATATCTTTTGAATGGGAAAAGTCCTCAAAATGTTTCATATATGTAACAAGAAGCTGAAACACATGAATAAAAAACACTAAATACAGTAGTTTCCTGTTAGAAAGTCCTTCCTCTTTTTTCCTGTAATCCGATCTATATGTTTACAAAATCAGATTATTAGAGGTGTGAGTGCGTTGTGATTCACTTATTCAACAATTGAGATATATCCTCTGGTCATATGTTTTAAATAGACTCTCATTTGAGCGATCACCGTAGCCACGAGGAAATCTGCAGAATATTAAATGGTACTAGTTATAATGGGATTTATGTACTGTTAATTGACATCTGCTAAAGACATCATCAATCATCAATATGTGGGTTAATGCTTTAATCTGCTTATATGATTACCAGATTGTGATGTTAGCCTGCGCTTTATCATGGAAACACATGGGTACATTTGATATGAGAGAAACTGTGGGAGAATGGAGGCGTATGCGGTGTGGGGCAAATGGTGGGAAGAAAGGTAATTGAAACGAAGCGCCCTGAGTTTGGTTTTGGGGTTTAGAAATGAGGGAGTGCAGAAGGGTGGGTCAAACCGCAGCATGTTTTCTTATGTGAGACTTGGTGTATTTATGTTTGTGCAAGCAGACAGACACAAGAGCACTAGAATACAATGTACTTTTCCATTTCTGTGTTGAATGTATAGGGACCACATAAGGACCGGTCTCGTTCTTAAGTGTTGCTGTGCAATTATTATTGATCCCACTACAAACGTCGGTGCAAAGCGTCGTCAGTGCTGCTCTGATTTAAACAATATGCCAAAGCCTGTTTCATCCATGTCCAAGACCACATCACTGCAGGCCACGCTACATTTACAAAGATAACATACATACTACAGGTATACAGTAGTGTCAGTTAGGGTTTTCTAATTGATAGTAATCGAAGTAATTAGATAACTGACAAAATTGGACCTCTACTGAATAGTTTAAAAATGGTCTTAATCTATATCAGAACGAGTATGAGACCACATGACTGCATTAAATAAACCTGTTATTTTGTGCTGAAAATTGCATTCTACTATAAACTGTAATTGAGTATCAAACCTATTCCTTTTCCTATCAAAATCCAAATCTGAAATTTTAGTATTGTGACAACACAGTGATATCTGTTGATGGATAGATGCAGTAAAACATAGTTCAGATTTAGAAATATAAATAAAAAACTCAATGATAGTTCATAATAAATTGTAGTTTCTTTGTCCTCTACACTAGCCACATTATAAGAGAGCAAAATGAATCACTGTTGTTACATTTTTTACCCTGTTTCGTTACAAACAAAATCACTCCTCAAATTGTTGATTCTTTTAAAAAACAGCTGAAGACACTTCTGGTTGACTAAGAAGTTATTTGTCATATTGTTGTTTATTTGGTGTACCTACTCTCTGTAAAGCACTTTGTGAATTTTATCTGTGAAAAGCGTTATACTGTATAAATAAAGTTTACTTACTTATAAATAGCTGCCTTAATAGTTGCCTTAATAGTTCATTGATTATTGTCCAAATCCTTTTTAAATAATACTATTTTTGACACTAAATGATTCTATTAAAGATACCTGTGGCACATTTAAGAGCTTGTTTTCACAACTGAACCATACTAAAAGTTGACATGGAAACTTCTCTGTATTCCCTGTGGCTAGAACTAGACCGGTAAACACGATTTGAGCTGTTTTCAGGTACCACAACATCAGTCGTTGCTTGGGGCATGTTGGGTGGTCAGTCCATGTGACCTTCTCTTAGCGGGCTGTCCTCACCCCATCCATCCCTATTAGAGGACACTTATCAGGAGCTGCAGCCCAACCGACACCCTCCCAGCTGGGCATCCCTGGAGAAAATGCTGCGCGGTGCAGAGTAACATCCCTGCTGAGAAATGGAGGTGTGTGATTTTTGTGCAGAAACATGGAGTTGTTGTGCGCCGATAGGACCCTGTGACTCAGAGATATGCACAGGCTCATTAATTAGAGGCTCTCATTATCCCCCCTCGGGCTGCAGACACTTAATCAACAGCCAGCTCCAACTAAGACACGAGCATGCATGGACTCACCCATACACAATCCCCCCACACACGAGCCACACACCCAGATCCTGACACAACATCATCTAAGAATGGGCCTCGCTCAAAGGAGTGAATGAACGAATGAATGTTGATGAGGCCTATTTGTTTCCAGTGATGTTCAGCATAGTGCGAGGGGGCGGGTGCCATTGCCACCTAACACTTTTATTATTATACATTGTAAAGCATTGCAAAACAGATTCATCCATCTGCCATGTCTCTCCATGGAGGCAATCTGTCAAATACTCCAAATTAAATTCTTGTGGTTATAAATTTTCCTCTACAGAAGAACGTTGCCTGCCTATATGGATCTTTGGCTCGACTTGTCTGAAAGCTTGGGCTGTAATATTCAGCATTAGCAATTATCACTATAGTGTTAATATTTATATATGTTATGGTATTTTTAATTGCTGTATTCGTTTGGACTTTATAATGTATCTACAATTTGAGATTAGGTGTGAATAAGTAATGAGAATGTAACTTTGAGTATTTTAAATTTGATTCTCCCCTGTTTTCTATGTTTTTTAATCAAGTAATATTTGAATTATATACAAAAATGCGTTTTATAGTTTTATAGTTTTTTAAATTACAAGAGAAAAGCCAACAGTCTACTTTATTTTGGAAGTCACATATTCTGTGCAAAAGATTAGTTTTAATAATCAGAGTTTTTATTGTCATTGACCTTCAAAAAAGTGTTAAATAATCAACGCTCAATGCTTGAGGTACCCTATCAAACAGTAACATTTCCAAACATTCCCAGATAGGTTTTGCCAGGGAAGGCTGCTGGCATAGTAACCTTCAGACTAAATAAAAACCCTGAGATGATTCACTGCGGCAAACCCTAAAAGAGCAGACAAATGACCCTGTAAAAATAGGGACGGTTCCAGGAGCAACAAACATGAATTACATTTTTTTGAATACTCATAGTTTGTAACTTTTATTTGGCTTTTATTTTGTTTGTTTACCATGGACGTGTATCTGTTGTAGTTCCCGGGCTTTTGTCTCTAGACTTTTTGTGCCTTACAGTTGATGGACAGCTGTGAAAGTCATATACACTTTCCAAAACGTCTGTGGACCAGCCTGACTGTTCCCTTTGAAACCAGCCCCGATATAAACATACATTGGGACATTTTTGAGGGCATGATTGGCAAGAACAAGAAAAGGAAGCACAAACTTTTAAACGTCTCCAAGTTGTGGAAAATGAAAGAGGGAGGTTTTTGTTTCTCTCTAAAGACTGGGGTCTGATTTCCTGTGCGGCTGTGATTGGGAAAGCAGAGGCACGCACAGGGAGCAGGCTCCTGTATGGAGATGCCAGATGACAGGCTTCTCCATGAACAACTGTGGGCTCAGCGCTGTTTGAGTGGCTTTATTGATCATCAAACAAGCCTTTGAGGAAGTGTTGTCTGCAATGGTGCTTTAGAAAGTAAAACTTTGAGTCTGTTTAATCGTTTTAAGTACCTGCTGTTTACAGTCATTCATACTGGAGGGTGGTGTGCACGTGTGTTCTCTTTAATGATATAGTTCCATTCATAATTTTACATGTAAGGATTTTTGGATGGAGTCTATACCATCCCAACAGTCACATGGTCTATGGCCAGTTAGTGTATTCATATTATACATTTATTACATAGTTTAGATTCAAATAGTGGATGATAGCCATGACAAAGTGGACATGCTGATAAGGATTATGTGATAAAAATAAACTGAATTGTGATCTGTTCCCTGTGACAGTCTGTTTTAACAAATGTATTTACTTATTATGTTATTTTGTTGAAATTGCCATATAATGATATTATGGTGAGTTTTCTGTTTTAATGCAGTCTTATAGTCAAACACAAACACTTTTCACCACCCAGGTGTATTTAACCAACCACAGTGAAGTGTGTACTTTCTGAAGAAGCAGATAACTCTGTTGGTATTTCAGTATATCAAAGTATATATTTATTTTACCCAATTTATTGCATGCATTTCTTTTTATTTAAGCATGGTTTATTTATATTATTATTCTCTGTTTTATGTTGCATCATAACACCAAAGCAAGTTTGGTTTCGAGAAAATACATTTTTTTATTGCAGAGTCTACAGGTCAAGATGTGTCATGAGTTGGTTATATCAGATGTGCTGTACTGTATTAACATAGTCTACACTTACTCAGCTGTGACTGAAGATGCATTGCCTCATGCCATTCATACTCTACACAGCTGTGTCAGTTGAGTATTTTGTCCTTGTTCACCCATGTGTAAAACCAAGTGTGCCCAGCAGGGGTCTACCATAGGGCCATATGTCCTCCCGTCCCATCTTTTGTTATCTTTTGTTATTGGACTGACCCTGGGTTCACCTCATGACCCCCTGACCCTGAAGACACACTGCCTTATTGACCATGTCACAGTTTCACTGAGTCTATCACATAAACCAGTTTAATTCACCGGCTTATTGTCAAAACTTACTGCAGCATGCTTCACAATCAACTAATTAATTTGGTTCTCTAGTCCTTAGGCATTAGCACTAATCCTGTTAGTGTATTAATGTGTGTTTTTGCTTTTTTCATATGGCAGAAAACATCCACAAATAAAAGAATTGTAGACAGTGGCCACTGCAGTTACAGAAATCCCAGCCTTGTCCTTCAAGCTGCTCCAGTCATCAGGAAATGAATCGTTTGGACCTTAAGGTTGTAAAAACACAGTTTGCCCACAATAACACAGGATCCTTGTATTTTTTTATTTTTTTTTTGTCTTGTATTTAGTTTGCCTTGACTGAATCAGTGTCAGTAAAACATTCTGTGTGCCATCCGTAGTTTTCACATTTTTTAAACCATAGAAAAAGATGATGAAATGTAAGAGTCCTGAAAATGCCAATGTGGATATTTCAGTATAATGTGGTTGTAAAGGCGGATGGAGAAAAGTGACCTTGAAAGCCCAAAGAAACGATGCTCTCTCTCTCTGCCCTGCCTGGATGACAGCGTCAGCAGAGCGTAATAGTAAAAGGCACGTTTGGAGAATGTGGCGGGCGGCGCTATGACCCTGTGCCTCGGACTCGCTTCTCCTGAACAGAGCTGCGAACCTGAGGAGCGCTGGAGGAAGTCATCTGAGCGCTGTAGTCCAGTTTGTTACTCTTGTAGGAATCAGGATATCCTTCCAGCTCTTCGCTGAATTCCGGGGATTTTTTTTCTTTTGGTGTACCCCTCCTCCTTCGACAACTAATCCTTTCCTCGCGCTGTCTTTGTCGTGCTCTTTTTTTTACTTTCTAAACTATATTTCAGCCACTGGCAAACTCAACCACTGGGGTCTCTGCGTTTTTTCCTTGGCGCCGCTCTAAAGATCGCACACAACCTATTTACAGGGGTCACGGCGTTCGCACAAAAGTTTGGGAAAACATATTTTCACGCTTGATGAGCGTGAGGACCGTGGAAGGAGCGGGCTCCCGGAGGACGCATACTTTGCCTTTACGCACTGGAAACATTTTCTTCCAGTTACTGTCAGCTGACACCATGTGTCTTTGATGTATTCTTCGGACCAAACTGTGGATTAAATCTCTTTATTTTTTCTGAGGAAAAAAACTGCTGCAAAGCCTCGCCTCGCACATCATCATGCATCTCTTCTTGGAGAAAATCTGCTGCAAAATCGAGAGAAGTCGAGAGGGAGCATGACTTGCGCTCTGGATATCTTTGAATCTACATTCTCTTCTCATCTAATATCTTAATGCTGTTCCATTTTGGTTTACAAATATGATGAAATGGCAGCCCCGGAAGAAGGTACGTCCAAACGATGATAAGAAATAGAAAAATAACGGTTTGTAGCAGCTGACAAGTTGGAGACAGGGGAGTGGGTCACAGTCACAGACTGTCTCCTTCCTTCTCGTGTGGTTAGACCAGAGATGAAAAACATAAGAGCGGCTAGTAGCCCAGATTTCACCCAAACGGAACCAAAGCAGATGCTGTCTCTCGCGTTGTACAAGTTTGGATCGTGACATTAATAGCAGCTAGAGGTTGTAATTTTTTGTCTTATTCTCATACGGCAATCAAACTGAGGCTCGTATATAAGCTGTTCTTACGCGGAGTTTGTGTTACATAGCCTATGAAATAATAGGGTGAAAAGTCAGACTCTAATAGACTCTAAGTTGACAGTAAAGTCCTTAGATTTACGTCAGTGGATATTGAACAGGGTACAGACTGTTCTATTGTAAGTTTGATTCTTTTCATATTATGCTGTACCTCGGTCCTTTTGAGTATTACAACATGGAAAATGTCTGAAACTCATCTGGGCTCCATAAAAACTAGTAGCATGAATATGACCGTGTTCAGGATTTCTACCACCAGGGGGCACTTGTCTAACAAGGAGACAGTTGGTCTGATGTTGCTCTGTGGAGTAGTGTCTATGACTGAAAAACTGCACTACTTTTACCATTTTTACCAAGCTCCTTCTAAATATCTCAGACATTCTGTGTGTTAGATGTAATGTTTTACTACATTAATTCTGGGGTTAATGCCCGATGGCTTGATCCTGGTTTGTGCCATAAATAATGTGCTAATATTTTATAAAAATCAATCCATGTAAGTATAATGCTGCTGATGCTGTGTGAATTTAAGTGATAAAAATTGTTTAGTGTTCATTCATTTGAAGAAAAATAACAGGTTACTTTGATGTTTGATGCAACAGTGTGTGTGTGTCTGTGAGAAGCAGCTTTGTGAAGCCCTTTTGAGGACTGAAAAGCCTTCTTCACTGCAGCATTGATTGTGTGATTGTGGTCATATTTGCTCAAGCAGAAAACAACATGAAAGAAGGTCTGTCTCTACGTGTAAATGAGTTCTTGAAGCACCTTACCTAGCCTGGATATCACCATTGATCCGAAATGCTGTTTATTTTGTGTGATGTTGATTAGCAGTTACCGGTTTATGGTGTATTTAAGTGTGTGTATGATGCTGTGTGTGTGCGCACATCCATGCAGGGTGCTTGAACACTTCCTGTTCTTCATTATCTCCTCTTCAAACCAGCTCTTTGCTCCACTTGTAGATGCAAATCAATAGGACATTTAGTGGAATCTGTATTGATTTCCTGTGGCGTTCACCTTTGTAATATGTCACAAAATTAGCGTTTTTGCAAAGTGTAAGCATAAATGCCACTTTTCTGAATGTGGTGTGAAAGCAAATAAGCTAGAAAAATGTATTTGAGTAAACACTTTATTGGTTTTCTCAAGGTAGAGTTAGCATTATAAAAGAAATGAGTGTAGGCTCTAGGTGAAGTTACAGGAATAGGCATTCTCTGTCAAATGTAGATCGTGATGCTCTGAGGGGCCATATATATTGACTTTCAATCTTTTTGTCAGTCTGTTATGTTCATGTGGGCAGAGTAAGCTTGTGTACAGGGTTGAATGAATTATTAAAGGTCT
Organism: Periophthalmus magnuspinnatus; assembly: GCF_009829125.3. Taxonomy (NCBI): domain Eukaryota; kingdom Metazoa; phylum Chordata; class Actinopteri; order Gobiiformes; family Gobiidae; genus Periophthalmus; species Periophthalmus magnuspinnatus. Next base: position 15,192,360 of record NC_047134.1, on the reverse strand, counting down.
ATTGTGTTTATGAGTGAACTGTGCAGATGCTGTGTTTGAGTTGGACTGTTCTATGAATTATTAAAGTGGCAGCCTAGGACTAGTGGCAACAAGATTTTTGCAAATAATATTTGGACCGCCAGCCTTTTATGGTCCACCTATATTTAAAATAAAGCCTTCTTAAATGTCTGCTTTACTCTGTTCTTTCAGTGACCTCGTTAAGAGATCCAACTTCACTTTCAGCAGGCACACTTTATATCTCTGATGATTTTCATTGGCTTTTACCTCAGGGACTCTTTCGTGCCTTTTTGATTTAGTGCTACTTATAAGCTCTTTGGAGGAAAGGGCTATCTCTGCCCCCAGAGCATGGACAGTCTCTATGACGTCTGCGAGCTGGCACAAGATTTGAACTACAGGCTGAAGAAAAAGAGTGGAAAGGATGGTTGATGGAAGTGCTGCAAGATTAATTGGAATAAAATGAATTGGTTGAACAGTCAAATTTAGCAAATTCCTAATGTTGCGTTTAGATAATGTAACTTCTTTTGCAAACCTAAGATTTCTTTTCTTTGTGATTTTTTTTTTTTTTTACATATATGGGCTCTAAAAGGCATGAGATTCTTGTATTAGTGTAGTTTTTCATTTTTGCCAAATGAAAATAAATAATTCAATCACAATATTAGATATTAGAATTTCCAAGATTGTTCAGCTTCAATCAGGAAAATAAAAATGTCAGCTTATTCAGATGGTGGATTTTTATGGTTTGCATGTTGGTGGTGCTTCTACCTGAAAATCAGAAGTCCTTTTCTTGTTATAATTTCTCCTTATAATGAATTGTTTCTCATATCCAGAAAAACAAATGAGTGGAAAGAGCAGTATTGGAATTTCAATAATGGTGTCTGCAAATGTAAAATAAATGGCTGGAATGCAGGAGACAGTGGGGGAGTCTGGCTGCAGAGGGAGAAGATGGTGCAGAGATAGAGATGTGGAGTTTTGGAGTGAGAGGCCCCAGAGTGATGCGGTGAGGATAATTAATGATGGGAGCTGATAGCACCTGCTGTTCCTGGTGCCGCACTGTATTTACGGCGCAGCGTGCTGAAGGGAACAGGATGTGTCCGCTCCACCCGTCCACCGGACTGTCCTCCTGGGGCTGACGAGATGGGAGCGAGGGAGATTATAGCAGGGAACCACAAGTCAGCAATACATGTGGAATTTATGTGTTTTATATGCAGTGTTAACCCAGTCCATTGCTGTCCAGTGGGAAAGCCTGGACAGAGATGGAGGAGAGAAAGAGTGCTCCTAGAATGCTATAGGCCTTCTCTGTTCTTACTGTGTCACAGGGGCACGTGCTCTGGGCCTCCTGGGAGTCCATATCAAAATATAACAGCAGAAACAATAGCGCGTGGGCCATCCTCCACATTAATCCTGCGGTCTGGGACCTGCTCATGGCCTGTGAGAGGCGAGATAGATTTTTGGGTGATAGGTGGGAAATGCAGAGATTGATTCACGCGTGCAATAGTCCATTTGTAATCTTTTCCTCCAATTCTCTGGGCACTTATGTTTGGTTTGGTTCAGCTTTCCCTTTCCTGCTCCCCCTTCTGTTGGCATTATGGTCGTGTGATTAGGTTTATTGGTTCATTGTTCCAGGGGTGTGGTCAGCAGCTCCCTGGACAGAGTAGGTGCCTGACCGTGGATACCTCCGCTGGGAATAAAGCAAACCGGACTTGATAGACCACATCAATAGAAAGACATTTCCTTGTGCTGTGAGGTGGAACCAACTTGTGCAGGACTTAAACCCCTTTCTTTCTTTTCATTCTTTTCAACGACTAAGCTGTTGTATTATGTTCTCATTGATGCCAGTAAAGAAAGAATGAAGTCAAACTTTTAGGTTAAAGATGTTTCCAATCAATTGTGTCAGTGCCACTAGACATAACTGCTCCAAACATGCATATTTCCTCTGTTTTACAACATTTATCAGTGTTAGGCTGCCAAAGCTCAAATTCCAGCATTCCTTCATAACTCCCCACTGGACCTCTTCCAGTGGGCCAGACATAGAAACAGTGCTGTCTCCAGGCTCTGCAGCTGTCTCCTATGCAGTGCTTGTTGTGACATTTTGTGCTCTAAAGCAGGCTTGCGATCCAGTCTGGCTGTAGACGTGTGAAGAGCAGCACTAATACCAGGCTGCCTCGTAGTGATGCCCCTAAATCCCACTAATTCCATTGCGTCTTTTGTCAGAGATGGGATTCATAAGCCTGTCTTTGAAGGCTCAATTTTCCAGGAGTGTGTCCGGGGCTTAGCTGCAGCCTTCATGAAGCCAGGGCCACACATTCCATTTCTTGGACTGAGGGTTTTGGCTCTTACAAGTGGTCATCATCCAGCACTTGAGAAGATTATTGATAATTACTGATATTAAAAAGTCAGACAATTAACCTGCAACTAAAGCAATGTGGATGTAATTGTGAAGCTATAGTAGGACTGGACAATATGAAAAGTTAAAGCTCATCTCTGCTATTTTGGTCATCATATCATCATATTCACTGTTCATATTCATTGTTTCTCTTATTGGCCAGGCTCTGAGTGAGGGACAGGTGGGTTTAAGCAATTACAGTGAATTGTAAACATTCAAAAGCCGTATGACTATTTACCTATTTAAGGCTCCAAGAATTTTTTTTGTGATATCACCCACCCCTAGTTTTATTTCAGTGTGTTTCATTGATGTTTTCTAGATGGAAATAACAGAACTGACCGTAACGTAGATTGCACTGGGGTCACAGCAGCGTGCAAGCCCAGAGCACATTGTTTTAGTTCCCCTATGACCCTTGTAGCCCTATTTCGCCATGCTTTCCTTGCAATGCTGTATGTAGAGAGAAAGTCCAAAACCTTTACTGTTGGCTGGAAAATTGAGCAGGAAGGAAGCACAAGCTGCAGTGCCTTTCCCCGGTGTCGAGGTTTGTTTATCTGTGTTTGTTTCTTGTTAGTTAAGCTTTATTTATATGAGCCTGTACTAGGATACTTATGTCACGCCTATGTTTACAGAAATGTGGGCCAGAAAAACTCTAGCTCCCTGGGGGCTTGTGTCCTGTGGGAGGATTCTGATTCAGCTTCGTTAATGTGGCATGCAGACAGGTTGTGAGTGACAGGCAGCTGCAGATAGATTCAGTAATGAGGAACCGTGGCCCACCCCCCAATGTTCACTCCTTCAAATGATCAGTAGATTTACATATTTAAGCTGGAACATCATTGCTAATAATGTTAACAAATCTCTGTACATTTAGTTGAATATTTGTATCCTTTTATGTTCATTTGGTAGCTGTATAACATATGGTTAATGTGGTGTTTTATGCAGTTTAGCCTGTTAGATTGCACTTGGGCTCTCTTTTTCATGGGCGCCCTGTTTAAAATACAATACAAACAGAAAAAAACCCCAAACAAAATAAACAAGTATACAAATCCATATAAAACATTAAAAACAGGTACAGGTGTGTGTAAAAAAATTGTTACAGATTATTAAATTGCGATTGTGTCACCAACATATCCAGTTTTGCTTTTCCTTGGAGTGTTTTCCATTTTTGTAAATTAATAATTTTTGTGAGATGCCAGGAGTCTGAAATGTCCTATTTTCATCTACCCCCTGTACTCACCCACTGATCTGCTCTTTCATTTTTTGTCCTGAAAACTGACACATGCAAATCCGTTGCTCTGATTTGAACTGGAAGTTAATGGACCGTTTGTGTTGTTTAAGTTGTTTAGAATCAATATGTAAAATGAAAGTGATGATACCAGAAACAAGCTGCACTTCACACTGTTGGTATTGGCTGGTTGCACCTCGAGGTTCCGGGCTGGTGTCTCCTCCTCTTGAGTCTGTCTTGATTTATATTCACACTGGGGTCAAAGGTCATTTTAGAGAGCATATTGTTGAGCACCTGACGAGTGCTCTGTTACACTGTGAAATTACAAGCATCAGCAGCCTTTAAGCTGTTTAAATAAGCCCCGTAACGCTGAGCGCAGCTTTGCCAGGGGCTGCACAATGTCTACACGTGTGATGTGCCATTATTTCTGCAAGTGCCTGCGTTTATAGCTGTTTAAATGCCTTTTGTCCCCTCACCACCTGTTTGCATGTTCTGCATCATGAAATTGTGCTTGGTGAGATGCTTTAATGCAATATTTGCTACTTTGTTTACGGCAATAAAAGTGATCGGGACATTGCCCAGCTGCTTGCTTTCAGTGAGTAATTATCTATTTATTTTACACTCCTCATCCAAAGACCAGTACTTGTGTAATCCTTGAGGTGTGAAATTACTTTAGAAGGTATCAGGTAGAGCTGCTAGATTTTGGGAAAACATACCTAATTGCAATTTTTCTGACAAGTACTGCGATTAGATTAGATTTGTAACTTGTTTAAAAAGTAGGATTATGTTCAGAGTGCACATTGTAAACACCTCGATGAGCATAAGTATTTTAGAGAAGACTGAAATATGGAGTGATAAACTAATACAAGAATCCCATGAATTTGAGAAGACATTTGTAGAGGTGTAAACTACAGGACGGGCACAACAAGTCTGTTTAAAAATATAGGATATTTTATTCTTTGTGGAGGACATTCTATTATCTAAACAATTACAGCCTTTATGATTTGATATTTGTGTCAACTCAAATTGTTATTTTGATTTGATTTGATACACAGTGCAGCCGTATATTATCAGGCTTATGTTTTACTGTTATCGAGCCTTGTGTGTATCTTCTCGGTCCTGTCAGTGTCAGTGACCAGCCTCAGTGCCTGGTGTAGCACTACCTAACTGTGCTGGCTTCTGCAGTAGCTGCCCATTAGGTCCAGTCTAACTCTGCATTGGCTTGTGTCATAATGAATGATACTTTTACTTTTCAGAGACTGACTGCTTCTGCTGCTGTTTGGTGCTGCTGGCCATTGCCCTGTTTTACTACATTGCCTTGGGGACATTGTTGTAACATAAGTGTAGTTGTGTGTAGTCTGACATTTTAACAGATAATCTTCTTCAGTGTAAGTGTCATTGTACACAGCAGCATATGCCCATCAGCTCTATACAGCCTCCTATCTGCAGTCTTTAAGAGGCTTTAAGAAGGAATAATGATGGATTCTCACATAATTGCTTACCTGGAGGGTTTAGGTTGTATTTTCTGCTCAGCATCTGGGACCTTTATTTATGCTGCAGTTTGTGGATACTCAGTAGTTATCAACATGCAGCCCATATAAATTCATAATTCAGGATAGTTAGAGCAGAGCTGTTGACATAGATTATAGATCAGAGATAGGGCTGAGTGATATACCAAAGAAACACATCACATTTTTTCCAACCATCTCGATTTTTATTTCAGTTTTGTTTTTTTGATTTTTTTGTTTTTTTCAAAAATAAAAAAAACATGAATCATTTCTGTTTTGATTTTGTAAACATAAGCAGCATTTATCACAAAATAACCCATATTCTTCTTGCAATATCCAGACTCCACATGCTCCAAACCACATGCTTTTTTGACAGAGGATAGGCTGTAGACCTCCAGATAAAAATAAAATAAGAACAAAAAAAAACCTTGCATATCATTGACTATTAGAGCTGACTGAATCTAGAGCTCTATTCAAATTTGATTAGTTGCCCAGCCTTCCCTAAGAGAATAGATGCATTTCTATGAGAACTGCTGCATGGTCTGGTTGTATCCTGGGCTTTGCTGTGTGGAAGCTGCTGAGGCCTGAGGCAGAGCAGGTGCAGCCGCTGTGATGGTGGGTCTGTGACGCACTCACACATGGACACGCCCCAAGGAGAGGCTGGCTGCAGCACTTTCTTAATAATGCCACTGCACAAAATACTACTGAGCCTCTTATGGGAGTAGGTATGATGTTAATATTTGATTTTGCCTAAGAAGTAATATGATCTGGTGAATATTGATTTAAAAAAAATGTTTTTGGTAAATGGTAACACATTTAAAATCCCGCTTTCGACATAAAAATCATTGGTTGAGTGATCAGATCCACTGACCCACAGGTTGACGGTGTGATTCCAGCTTCCATAGATAAATACTGTTGTTCTTAGTGCAAGACAATTAACCCACCTCACCCCCAGTGTCTGTGTACACTGATGTATGAGTGTGTGAATGGGTAAGTGGTTCCTTGATGTAAAATGCTGTGAGTGCTTTAAAGGTGGAAAAGCGCTTTATAAAAATGTGAGCATTTACCATTTTACTTTCCTATATATACTTTGTTATGAACTTGTTAGGCGATAATAAATGGGCAGCTTTTGAGAGCAATACAAAAGGTCAAATAAGAATTTCATTTTCACAATCAAAGGTTTTGTCAGAGTTATTTTTACATTTTAGAGAGAAATGTTCTGCCTGTGAAACCAATTTCCAATCAGAATGAGAGACAAATGTAAAGGCTATGGCTGAGCTGTCAATCTGATGTCTGTCTGAAAGAGGCCTTTGAGAATACTTGGCTTTCATGTGTGAGTGCTAATTGAAATGGGACTAGTGAATAACTGGTCACATTCAAAGTGTTCACTAATGTGTTATTCTTATCTTTTCCTGTACATCTGACACATGTTCCTTTTGAGTGAAGTTTATCATGGTGTGAGTGCTGTGGCAGACAAACAGATGGACTGGCAGGCTGACAGATAATGGAGATGCAAGTGTGACTGTGACACCCTTTGACTGCTATGGCACCCTCTCACCCCCCTCCCCCCCTCTTATAAAAGAGGCTCATTTAATTCCCTGTCCTTGTCTATGACGGAAACTGTCTCCCTCAAGCAGGAACTGCACATCTCCAGAAATGTATGTCAAACAATGGATCCTCAGTCTCTACCTTCCATTCAATATGAATTTGGAGCCATTTTGTCATTAGCCATTGATACCCAGGCTAAGTTGACTCAATCAGAACGCATCTTTAAGTGGTTTCCTGTTTGGAAAATTAGCATCAGATGATCTTGTTTGAGAGGCTGTGTGTGATGGAGAATCCCTGTGGATTTGAGAGGATCCACATCTGAATTTTAGAAAAGGGAAGTAAGAATCCTGATTAGAATATGGCTGGAGGTAATTAAGTCAGATGTTTTTTTCAGTTTCCAACTGGTCCTGTGTAATCTCATTACAGATGGTGTTTTCTAGTTCCTCTCAAATGAAAATGTAACTGGTCCCCAGTGGTAGGGTAAAGATGTAAATGCATAAATGATACTCCTCCCATTCGCCCACCCCGCCTCCTTTTACTGTGAGCCCCTTAGAGCTGCACTCTGAACCTGTCAACAGATGTGCTGTCTCTTAAACTTTATGTGACGAAGCCTTTGTTATAGATATAGACAATAAAAACAAAAGACAAGGTTCCTAGAGGTAATGTGGAAGATTAGAAATTGTCAAGTAAACAGAAAAAACATATATGTTTATATATTTTTAATGATTAGAAAACAAGTGCTTGTATTTTTTTGTATGCAATTTTTTATTTATATAAAAAAAATACACACAGAGCTTTCTAGGAAATTACACTTTCAGCCTCATTATTTAGCCCCAGTACTGAGGACCACATCTATCTGTGCCTCTTGTCCCAGTGTCTATTGTTTATTCTGTGTTTTCTAACTTCTCTCAAAGTTCTGCGACTCTGGAGAAGTTCTTGTGGCTGACAGCCGCTTTTGTTTCTGCTTGTTGAATATCTGAGTAGCTCTTGTCGTGGCAGCTGATTGGAAAGATCAAGAGCTACATCTCAAACTCCAGTCTCTTTGTGCATGAAAAGTTAAAGGCCAAAACTGCAAATCCAGCACTTCTATCTATCCTCTAAGATGACACTCATATTAGCGCCTCTTCTCTTCTATCTCACATCTTTTCTCTCAGTGTGAATTCAGACTCGATCTAGCTCTGCATATCCACTGTATCCATCTTGTGTGTGCGCATCTCATAGCAGGAAACAGCCTTTAGCAATAAATTGGCCCATTTCTCATATTTCATTTGAGAAAGTTGAAGCAGGTATGGAGAAGAAAACAGAGGCCCGGCATTTTGATAGAATTAGCCAAACCCCCTCTTGGAGTGAAAGAACAATGTAGCCTATAAAGTCATCATTATGTACAAGCACCTTACACGGACTTGTCAGAAAATTAAATAAAACCAGCAGTTAACTGTGTCAGACATTTCTGAGCCTAGAGAAATATTCCCATTATAGTGTGAATGTGTAAATCCATAAAAGCATAAAATTAGATATCCACGGAGCATAAAATTAATTCTGAGACCTCTCTGAAAGGTCAAAGGATATTTTCAAACTAAACCCACGATTAGCCTGTTGTTTGACGTATAATGGTAATGCTTGGAAAGAAGTTAGCAAGTGTGGAATTGCTATGTCCAGTCTCACATTAATCCAGCTTTGAAGTCTAAAGTATTTTTGACCTACTAAGGATTACTCAGGATTTCACAATAGTGCACTGTTCAAAAATAAGACTACATAATAACAGAATGACAGGCATGGACTATTACAGACAATAATGATATACTGACCACTATACTTAACCTCATTATTCTGTTGCTTTATCAACTATTGACAGTAAAAGTTCTGTTCAAAAAACTAAATGATTGAACTTAAGAAACCACTACTAATAACTAAAGCTTTTTTCATATGGAAGACAGTTACTATTATTTCCATACATTACTTATTTATTGTTTATTTGCTAGGAACAGGTGCAAAACATATAAATGCAGGTATCACAGCGTTTCTTGCCTACATTTTGAGGATTCTTGACCATTCAGATTTAGAATATTTTGTTTTAAATTGTTAATTGCTATGGTAAAAGCGGTAACTTTTCATCACTCTAAAACCTATGGATAGTTCAGTAGATACATTTTTGAGCAACATTCTGATGCCGTTTTTGCTGGTGCAGCAGTTCAAAATGGCCCATCCCATTTCCCCTCCAGTTTTGGCAGAGGAAGATTAGGGAAAGAAGCCAATTACAATTATATCTCTGTCCTGCACGAGACATCCCAGCGTCTGCAGCCATCTACTCAGTCAAAGGAGCCCCCTCTCCTCCTGAGCAGCCCAATTTGTCAAGATCACTCATTCAGATTGCTGCCATTTGGGCGGGGGCGCTGTCTAGGCCCTTTAGTGAGAAATGATTATGGCAAGATGAATGAAAAGCCAAAATGCAGATGATCCCTAATCTCTTTGGAGAAGTGCTACCTCTACTTGCCTTGCTTTATCTCATGATCCCATTTCCTCCGTGTTCAAGGTCTTTGAGATGTCCCATTGACTTCTCCATTTTTCTTCCTTGATTCTCGCCCTCTTCATTATTTCCCTGGTTTCTTATTCTATAACCCAATATACTTGCTATTTGAACAAGATATTTTTATCCATTTCTGCTTTCATTGAAATGTTTTCTTATCAAAAACAAATAATAACTGTTATAAGATAAATATCATGTGCAGTTTTAAACACAGGTATGGCTGTATGCCTGTCAATTAAAAACAATAATCAAAAATAACTGTGAACAACTAGTACATGATTCTGTTAGTTAGTATTACAACAAAATATTCTGTCATCTTTGTGCCTGTCCTAAATCTTTAGCCTAGATGAAATGATGGATGTGTGGTAGGGCATCTTATGAAAACCCTATATTCCACTTCCCTATGTAAACCACCTCACACATAGAAGCATAAGATTAGCAAAGTGCATATTGCATGTTTTCTAATATATCATACAGGCCCCATTTCCCAGTACTAGCTGCCAGCTCTTTTAATATGTGGGCCACACCACATGACCCCTTGTAAATATGTAGGCTAATCTAGGCTTTCATTAGTTTGTGTACATGAATATTGCATGACTGATTCTCGTGGTCCAACCCAGATTACTTCTCACATTTTACCCCATTGCTTAATTGAAACCCATTATAACTGCCTGCAACCAGGAGTGCATAAAAAAGGCTCTGATCTTTCTGACCTAAGCGTACTACCCTGCTGTCAAAGCCAAAGCCTGCTTTTCAAATGGACACCAATCAAAAGCTCTTCAGAGAGTGCGCCCGAGTGTTGGGGAAATGAGGTTAAGTGTGCCGACTGACCAACCTTCAATATTGCGCCGCCCTGCCATATCAGAGTCTGACAGGCCGTGAGAGTGGGGAGAGAGGAGGGCTCTGGTTGGAGGGGCCACTTGTAATTGGACTGGGAAAGCAGAAAGTAGTTGAAGCATTCAAGGCTCGAACCTGTCTGATTTCACCACACGAAGGGCAAAAGATGACAGCTTTACCTTTCTGTTTTTTCTGCTTCTCTTGAACTAGTTATGCACATTTGTAATAGCCGGTTTTGGTTTCATGATACTAAAAGATCTAATTTGATTTCAGTACTAGGGAAAAAGCTTGCTCAATACCACAAGCGTTAGTAGAATACTTTCTTAAATAATGCCATGCCATCTTGTACTAGTTTCTACAGAGATTAGGATAGTTTTAAAACTATGCAGGAAAGATACAACTCCTATTATGTTATTTCAGTATTGATACATTCTCCAAAGTTCAAGTTAGTATCCTACATTTAATATAATTCTCTTGGTAGTCAAAGTGTTTTACATAACTCACATTCACACAAGCACTCACACATTCGTACTCCATTTTATTACTATTTTACCAGTATCAGTAATTCTGTGTATTTAATGGTTCATGTTCAAATATTCCAGTCACTCCTGAATACCACTGGACCAGCGTTTGAGACTTTCTGCTTCAGTTGGAGCAGAGACATATTTGAAGTTTTCTGTCTTGTATTTTTTGCTGCTTGCTCAAATCTTCAGAAGAATGTCTATGGGGTCCTATTTTAAACAAGCTCGTCGCATTTCTATCTGATCTGGTGTTGACTGGGGGGTGTGGGGGATGAGCAGCGTGTGCCAAGAAGAACAGGGGCTTCTGTGTTGCCCCCGGATACGCTCCCCTCTATCAAAAAGCTAATTTTATGCAACCCTCATCATGGCATTGGTACAGAGAAAGAGACAGATCTTATCTCCAGGACGGTGGTGAAATAAGAGGAGGAAATTGAGAGGAAAATCTTGCTTTACATGAAAGAAAAGTGGTAAATCGTCATGGGACCATGTTCTTCCATCCACGTTTTCCATTTATGCCTCTTTCCGATGAGTTTATCCTGCTGTCAGCTCACTGCGTTTCATGTCTTATCTACCAGTGGTGCAAGTGAAAATTAAGTGCAGACTTTTAAAATGCAAGAGTTAAAAATGAACTTTGAGAGTGCTGTGGTAAGGGATTTCCCTCTACAGTTTTGTAATAAAATGTTAAATAGTAATGCTCCATCATAAATAAATCAAGGACATTTGAGAATATATGTAAATACTGTTTTTAATATCCAGGTCATTTTATATACTGCAGGTTGACCAGACAGGCCAGATGTAAACTGTTGTGTTTAAGACATTAAGAATCTTCATCAAGAAACAAACTCCCCCATATATCCACTTTATCATAACACAGAACATCTGCAGTGGGAGTTTTATAGTTTGCTGAAATGGTTACACATCATGCACACATAAAAAAGCATATTTTCCTTGCTTGCTTGCCTCTCTTCGCCTTCCCCTCTCTGTAGTGGCTCCACACGACACTAAAGTGTTGGCAGGTTGGTAGTAACGCCTCAGGAATGGAAATGAGATGCATGGTGGCACTGTGTCACAGAGCAACAGATTGGACATTAGCCTGAATGGTCCAGCAAATGTTTGCAGATTTTTGTATTCAAATTAGTGAAGAATATTGGCTTCGAAGCCAAGGGGGCTACAAGAACTCTGCAGCGGGCACCTGCTCTGGTAACCTCACATGATTTGTTGTATTGGTTGATTACACAAGTTGCGGCAAGGAGGAGATTGTAATAAGAGGTTTTGATTTGGCTGCATGTCATCCAAATGAGCATCTGTGTATTTTGTCAACACTGGTTGTGGTTAAACTCAGTTTGTTGTGCTTGGTCCAGAAAACCTGTTTTCTACTTTTACCCCTGAGAAAAATAAATCTAAACTTGGGCCAAGAAAGGGCTGCTCCAATCTAAGTTAGACAGGATTATTTATGGTTCATGTGCTTGTCGTTGGTGTTTGACTTATTGCAGGGTCACGGGATGTGGGTGGATTTAGGTGGTACTTTATCACTCTTACAGCATTCTTAATCAAGTCACGTCCCACCCTGTCACTGTGCGGGTCACCTCCTGTATCCGCATCTGTATCACACTCCTTCTATAGAATGGACTGTATACACATTGCCCCCATTTGTGTCTACTACACACTCCCATTAACTGCAAACCCAATAGCCTCACTGCTGCGTCACTATAACAGTAGAATCACAAAACACTACATAGTATAGAACTCACAGAAATCCCTGTTATTATCCCTCACCCAAGTCTACTTAAGTACTGTAACTTATGTGTTTACAATAAGAGCTGTTATTTTCTTTAGCTAAGCCCTCTGTCCTTGGTTTGTTTGCACGCTCCAGCAGAGAATGCACTAGCGTAGTTTTAACCTTACTTTCCAAAGCCGTGACTGATGGGATTCACAAACGTCTTCCTCCCTGCTCTACTTCTAGGCCATGATAAATGTTTGTATAGATATTTACCTTGTCCTGTGCATTTCAGCCTTGCTCTTGACTTTGACCTACGCTTGGCTGCGCTGTGTATCTTTGTCTCCACAGTTGTCCTTGTAGAGTTAAGCCGCGAATGCACTAGTCCAACTGCAGTTCCTCGTCTCCTGACTAACTCTCTGCTGACTCGATATCATGTCAGTGGGGTATTAAATCTTTTATGCAAGTGGTTGTAGGAGATTGCCTTCTACATGTACTGTTTAAATATTTAGGCTTGCCTGAATGGGGCGTTTGACATGGCTAGGTGCAGCGGGACTTGGTTCACAGTGTGGGAACGTGAGTGAGTGCCAGCTGTCTTTTTAATAGTGGCTGGGACTACAACTGGTGGTGGACTCAATCTAGTGTGAGGTTATATTTAGCCATGTCCTTCCTGTTCACAAAACCTTACATCCCTAATTGAGGTCATTTTCCCCTTTGAAGGTTGGGGGTGCTATTTTCACATTGCAGTCCGATAATAATGGGAGTGTTGTCTATTATTCTGTTGTTAGAATATGTTGTAGTGAAACATTTAGTATGCTCTTTCTTCCTTTAGGCTTATTCCCTCCAGCAAATCATCTGCCTCCTGGTGTTCAATAAATGGCTTATCGATTTGGCAAACATCTTTTTGTGAAGTCTTTTATATGCCTTGCTTCCATTTGTAGTTATGATCTGTTTATTATATTTGCTTTTACAGTATGTTTGTGCCTGTGCCTCCATTATCCTCTCACATGTTTCTATTGCCGCACCCGATCAATAGCAGTAGTTGCCTTGCTGTCTTTTTCTCATGATGCTGTCCTTCTTCAGAAGCAGTGAGTGCCGTTGTGATAGCTGAAGCATGTCTTGAAAAAGGGACTCGTGGGACTCCCTCAGTAGACACCTGGTCCAACCACAGACAGTTTTACACCGCTGGCTCGCACACTCTATTGTTCTGTGAAGCTACAATAGACTTCCACTCTCCTCTTCCTCTGCAGTTCTCCTGAGGTTAGCATGAAGTGAATATACTGGCACTTTCCCTATACACTACTAGTTGGTTAGTACTTGTATCTCTCAGGGATTTGCACCATTTTGAGCCTCTGACTTAAAGTCTGTATTATTTTTGCTTGAAGATCGGGGTTAGAGATGTCAGTAATATTCTCTTAATTGATTATTGTAACTATTCAAACTATAATCTTAATAACTCAAAATCGTGACCATTTTAGAAGTCTACACTTTTAACATACATTTTTAACATTGCATTATTATTCAGAAAGTTTGATTTCAAGTCGCATACTAGAAAAATGGTGATCTATAGACACAAAGAAAGTAGAATATACTTCTTTTTTTCTTTTTTAAAAGCTGTTTTGTAGCCAGACTTTTGCTCTACGCTTGCAGCTTGCACATCCATAGTCACTCTTGTATAGCAAAGACAATACAGCATCATGTCACCCAAAAACAACTGCAGTCTGCAACAGGGGAGATAAAGAGAAACAAGGGGAAGTCTGTCCAGCTGGAGTCAGCCTCCCTCTGGTCAGTGGAGGAAAACCAAAGTCAGTGAAATGCCTGTCTGACTGGGTTTGTCTTCTTCACTGGCCTATTGGCTGACCTACAAATGGACACAGGGGATTGATCAGAGGAGAAGACCTCTGCTGAAAGAGCCTGCAGGCACAAGGAGCTTTCTGCTCTACTCTTTAATGTATTTCTAAAGGATGAAAGATAAAGGCTATTGATGCAATCTCTCATTGAGTTTAGCAACGCTGCATGACGAGGGTACTGTACATGCGGGCTTGTCTTTGTCTCATACAGACAATGTATGTAGTGCTCAGAGTTCTCAGACTTAGCCATTATGTCTTGATAAAAGTTAAGATGTTTGTGGGGAAAATATTTTTAAATGTTAGCGTCCTATTGGGATGTCATTCTCAATGCCTGTCTGTCTATTCTTTACTGTACTGTGAGCTGTTTTCTCAGTGTGGTTATTTGTTTGTGCTTGTATCTGTTTGGAATTGTTAGGAATGTCTCTGCTTTTGATTAGCAGGACAGCACAAAAGAATTTCTGTTTGAGAAACGGGAGGGGTAAAGCCGAGCTCTGGCTTTGATTCCGAGGACCAGAGCATGTCGGACCATGGAGCTGGAACAGGATCACTCAGTGGGGACTTGTTGTTCACACACATTTATCTTTTCATTTGTGCAGTTTGATTTCACAGAGACCACCCAATTAACTTTATATCCCTCTGCTATCATTCAGATGTACTCACACAAACAGAGGATGTGTTGTGCGGAGTTTGGGGAACCGTGCTGGGTGGATCAAAGTGGGATAAGTGGTTAAGGTATGAAAGAGGCCCTATAGGCCCTGTTATGGCTCAATGGTTTAGCCATAATCCGATTGAGCTAGCCGGAGAGGCAGCATCAGGTCCACACAGTAAGACAGGCGGTTTGTACACACCTGCCACTCCAATGCATTTCAGTATTGGAGCTGATTACTGATGCTAATTAAATTGTGTAAAATCAGATTCAACATCAAGGAGGATTTGTATAAGTAGCAATTATTATCTTAATTTGGTTTCCCCTGTTTTGTCACTTGGGAGGTATAGATAAGTTAAATACAACCTCTGCTAGCCCACTGCAATGTAATTTTATGTCCTCACACCTGCTCTCTGGTCAGTACACCTGGTTCATTTTGCAGACGTACTCTGTCAATTTAACATTGGGGACAAATGCATGAAAAAGTACACATTTTATTTTCCTGACAGCAGCAAGTAGGATTTCAAAAGGGTAATGAATAAATGCCATAGCGAGACTAAATCCAAAATGTGAAAAGAGCAAGAATTTGTTATTTTGAAAGCAAAACAGAGGTGAAAAACTGAGTGGCAGAAGCAATCCTTTAAAGCAATCTACAGCTGCCTATCCAACCTTGAAGAAGTGCACACTAGCCCCAGCATTTTCCTGGGCATTAGCAGTCCTGTGTGGGATGCTGTATAATCTACCTGCCAGATTAAGATGACATGGTCATTGTCTAGAAAAGAGAATTGAATTATGGTGTGTGAAAGGGCTTTAAATGAGATTATGGGAAAGAACTCATGAGGCATGCATGTGATGTGCAAAGTCAGGGGATGGGCTCCCTCATCCTGTGGTGCACCCCACATCCACACATGCACACATGTACCAGCTCATTTATAATGCTCTGTGAGCCTTTTGCATTCACCTAAGCTAAGACACAAAAGATGCGTACAAGCACAGAACACTTGGCTCTGCAAAGTGCAAATGTGCTTTGGTCGATATCTCTAAGCCACACTGGGTCAGAGCTCATACCCTTCTGGTGAATTTTGACAGAAAATAGCAGTGACAAAGCAGTGTTTTTAAGTCAGTTTTAGGACAATAATGTTACTATGTGAGCTGTGTGTATTCCCTAACACAAGAATATGGGCTAATCCTCTGGAATAGTGTGATTAGCTTAACAACGCCGCAGCACATTTAGTACATGTATCTGCTCTGTTTAACCACAGCTAATCTACTAGCACCCCCAAACTGCTGCTTTCCCATGATCCTTTGCTCCATGTTTACTCTTTAACTTTTAACTTGATCTTTTTCCTCAGGCTCAAACACATTGTGGAGGTATTGGTGTGCTTGTGTTTTCTCTTGTATTTTATCATTATTGATGATCTGGTGCGATGGAGTACACTGGCTCTCTAATAATACTGATGTTATCAATTAATCATGTTTGAAGTGGCCCCTCTATCTCATGTATCGTGCCTGTGCGTGCACATCACTGGAGGTGAATGGATTAGAATTAGCAGATGGATTGTATTTGCATTAGCTGCTGCAGCGCTAACACAGACTAACTCAATCTGGTGCCGGGCTGCGAGCAGGTTGTAGCTCTCTGGGGTAGAGCCAGGCCAGGACACTGTCTGGGACTAAGCACCTCAGCAGGAGGTCAGGGAGTGGCCACTCTGCACCCGATCTGTCCTCAGCAAGGGTAAGGGATGATGAATGCAAGCATAAACTAAACTATGTACTTTTTACTTGGCTTTCCAAAAAGTTTATAGCTACAAAAATGGACCTTGGTATAACCCTGCAGAGATGACAAATAGAGTTTAGTTTACAAGAAACTGTGGAAGAGAATAAGGTTGTAAGTTGAAAAAAGGCGAGAGTGCAATGAGAGTAGCGAGGGCATGTGCAGGCTCACACACCCTAAACCCCCCACAAGTGTTTTGGAGTCAATTAGCTTTCTTCCTGATGTATTCATGCTTTTCCCCTTCTCTTTGTTCTCTGCTCTAGTGCATGGTTGGAGCAGGCCGGGTGCCCTGCAGGGGGCTGGTTGCAGTGTTTTGCAGTGAAGCGAGGCTTGTGTTTGTGTCGAGCAGCAATCACATTCCCGGAAGAAATGGACAAATCTTCCCCTTTATTCAATGCTTTTCATATTAATTCATTCCTATATGCATTCTATGAAAAGAAATGCCACTTGCTTACCAGACAACATCATTTCCACCAGTTAAAGAAAAAGCGACACTTATCTGAAGTGTTTTCATGTTTCTAATTTTAACAAATGCAGGATCCTCTTTAATTGAGAATACCATTTTGCAATCAGTGGATATTTGTGGATGGGAAATTAATTTATGAGCTGTCTTGTGACAAAATGGCACACATTAAGTATTCTGTTGTGAGCTGGGAGTGTGTATTACAAATCCCAAGAGTTTGTATTTACAAATGCTTTTTTTGTTCATGTCTTTGGGGGAGAGTTTTCGTAAAAGTAGCAGTGGCTCTTCTTTTCACCATTACATGTCATCATCACTCCAAACTAATCATGTCCTGGAAAGTGAGCCTGAAGAAGAGTGCTGAGCTTGGCGTTTGGCCGCTCCTCTCGCCCTCTATTCACAGCGCTCTCCGTCTCCTTTATTTCCTCTAGCTTCTATTCATTCACCAGTTTATCTCCGTCCGATCTGTGACTCCCCATCCTCCATCTGTATCACTGACCTATTTTATTCTGTGCTTGTCTTTGCATTATGTTATGTCTTCCAGCAATTCTCTGGCTCTGTCCTCATTTGGTTTTTCACCGCTAACCGTGTAGCCACAGACTAGTGCCCTACAGCCCTTCTGCAGTGGATTGTTTGCTCTCAAACAGAGAAGTGGATTTTCAATTAAATTGGCTGCCATTAGGAAGATAGCAACATTTTACAGTTCAGTGGCCATCTGTGGCACCACCAGCTTTCACACACTTTAATGACACCATGGTTCTCTGTGTCATTCCTGTGCTATTGTTTTGGTTGACATGATGCTGCATATGCCACATCTACTTCCTACTGCACAGAGATCTTATCCACCAAGCTGTGGCTGAACTGGGTTTAGCTTTTACTGTAATAAGGTGGCAATCCAGCTCTGCCTTAAGATGCGGCTTGAACCTCAGACCCCCTGCTTGGTAATTGCATTGGTTCAATACTACGAATGCTATCTCCACATGACAGGTGGTCACGAGATGTGCCCGGATAAATCACTGCATAAATTACCCTGAGTGGCAGTATTGGAGAGGAAGTACAGTTATTTGAAAGGAAGGCAATAGGGACAGAGCGTGTGGTACAAGTAGTAGACAGGTCCTAACCATGACATGAGGCGTGCGGAAGGATCTAGAATGTATTGTTGGCAGTGGTTATCTTTCAATTCAAAAGCACAAATAACCTGTGCCTGGGTGAATGAGTTTGAAGAACGACAACAGGACTGTGAGAAGAGACAGCATACAGATTACACGTGTGGACTGTCCTCCTGGGACTAAGAGGAAGATGCCTTTTCTTTATACATATTTGATCCTCTCCTGCCTGCGATTACCACTCACCACATTGTCAATCCTCATCTCTCAGTCACACTCTGGCTGGAGGTGTGCTGCCTGTTGGCCTTGTTTATGTGTTTATCTTTGCCCATTTGTGGAGAGAAGGGGCCAATATATTACATTTGGCAGCGGCAGCACAATTTCTCAAACATGTTGAGGGAGCAGATTAAAAAGGGAAATGCAAATGAATTTTGCATTACACTCTCATCTCATAGCTGTAGAAATTGATTTCTTTTAAAGAGTTCACATTTGAGCAGCTGTGTGCCTGATAGTAGGAGGGAGGTGTAGCAAACTGCCATTATCAGACCATATAGACTCAAATTCACACATGTAAATATTCAGAATAAAAATGGGATGAACCGGCATAATCTCTTTCTGTGGACGAAAGCATGTCTAAAGTCATTTGAGGGAACTGGTAGTGTGCAAGTTTGTGCACTGCTCTGGCTCATTGTCCTCTAGTACATGGCTCAGCCTAAGCCAGCCCTCTGGGTCAGATTACTCACAAATGCCTCACAGGATTCTCCCAGTCTCAGTTTATCATTCTCGCACACATTCAGCAACTCCTGTTAAGTAAGGCCACTGTCTTACTGACAGACAGCACTAGTCGGAAAGTTGACCATGCATTTTCTATAGACAGTAAGTCGATTTGAAAACAACAATACTATATGATTTATGATTTGTGCATGCTTAGTATGAAAAGTGTATAAAAATAAACACAAATTTATATGAAATACTATAGGTAGAGACCATAGATGTGTCTGCTCTTGCAATTATACACTCAACTGCATTTCACATTTGCACAGTTTGGTAAATCAATTATTAAAAAAAAAAAAAAACAATTAACAAAAATATGTAATTCTGCCCTGCAGCCAATGGGTGAACATTCAGTGAAAGTAGGTGCCAGACACTTAACACCCTCCTTTGGAAATAAATGGTTTGTTAATGGTTAGTCAATTTTCTCAATTTTGCATGTAGTCTCATATGAAATGATTAGTGACACTTGGCTGTTTTAGGGCGGGAGCATCAATCAAAGCAGTGAGAATAGATAGTTAATGAGACGTGTGTGTGAGAGGCCTGCCTGGAGGGTGGGAGCTGCTAATTCTGCTGCTATAATGACAGTCAGTGCCATCTTTCTTCTCTCTTTGTTCTGCAGTTTTGTCTTCAACAACATGTAATTAATAACTCCATAAGCGATGAGAGCAAGACTGCACAGAAAAATATGAGGGAGTTTGAACCTCTCACCCATTTGTCTGTGTATAAGAAGTTAGAGTACAAGTACAGTGTCATGTCTTCATCATTCGAGGGAATAGTTGTGCTGTTTTTCCAGATGGCTGCTTTGTGTGGTGATCCTGTGTGACGTCAGTGCTCTGTGAACCATGTAGCCCCTCGATCATATGAGTGCAGGATCAGAACTGGCTCTACTTTGAAAGCCTCTCTTTGATCAGTCTGAAAAAGTCTTCTATCAAACTCTGCCATGTGTGGGATCTCGTTCACTTACCTTGATAGAGAATAGAAACTGACTAGCTGAAGGAACTTGAACCTCCTGGGGTTCAGAACAAAGTGCTTGTGTTTGTAAACAGACATATAAATTGCATTCTTCTGAGTGGCAAGTAACTGTTCACAGATTTGCTTGAAGCCTTGAACGGGGGTGTATAATTTTAGCATCCCATGAGCTTTCTGAGGCTTTGGTTAAACATTCCGGAAATACCATCCTGAAGATCCGGCCAAGTCAAGAGCTCCTCCTGCTTCTCCAACTCCAGAGAAGTGTGTTCCCCCTGAGCGCTGACATCAGCTGACATCAGCTGACATCAGCTGACATCAGCTGACATCAGCTGACATCAGCCTGCTCATCTGCACTGTTTTGACCTGTGTTTGATGAAGAAATATTTAGTTTGAAATGTCTTTATTTACTTAATATTTTGTCAGTGCATTATATTCTGAGTGCATTCAGCTCCATAATGGAAATATGTCCCATATCATATGTCATTATATATTGGCTCATAGAAATCGTAACATTGTATTAAAGGTAATTGAATTAGTCCACTTCTGTGTGTGAGCCCACAGCATCACCTCATCTGAGACAGCCGTGAACCATAACTGATATAATCACAGCAGTCCCATGTGGAAGTGTTACCAGCACATTATCAGATGTTGTAAATCAGTTTATGGATTAATCAAATTTAGCCCCCACATTTTAAATAGATGCCCCTCTCCTCCCTCCTCATTGAAGCAGCGTGGTTTGCCCATTTCCAGAGCACTCAGGTGTGGCCCCACCTCCGTACTCTGTTAATAAGGACATAATGGCTCTATATCTGCTCCCAGGCCAAATGAATTGAATCAGTTCCACAGTGTGATTAAGAGAGTGGAGCGGGCTCTGCCCATCTAGTGCTTCACTTTTGCTCTGGCCTTGGATGTATCCAAATGAATTATCTTGACCATAGAAATAGTTTGAAAATGAAGTACTTCTCCTTTTTTTTTTTTTTTTTTTTTTTTGGGGGGGGGAGTATTTTTAAATATTCCATTATGATCACAGTCATTATATAAAACATACATATTTTATTATACATTTCACATGTATATATTACATAGACGTCAGTAACATTATACACTTTTTATTCACACATCATTAAACCAACCATCAACTATGATCTAGCGGTGTTTAATGATAAGACATATACACTAAACATGAAAGAACATGACAAAGCCAGGGCCTACACACAGCTATCTCATTAAGTATTACTGTGGCCAACAGCCAGAGCTAATGGAAGCCCCTGAGTGCTGGGGATTGCTTTGACAGTCCTCTCTTTCTTGTCCCTTGTCTTATTGGTTCTCCATAAACACTATTGAGTCAAATTAGTGTTTGTGATAAAAACAGGCCTGCCGCTCAAAGCCATCCATAAGTGACTGTAATTGTCTTTCTCAGATTACATTTCTAACCTTTGCCTCCTCCCCATCCCCTCGCAGGGCTCGCTCCTCTTTGGCACACTGTCTCTGAACTGACAGCTTGTGTTATGCAGAATTACTTTGTAGATCTGAAAAGGTAGTTTTTCTCCCATT
The DNA here is from genome assembly GCF_009829125.3 of Periophthalmus magnuspinnatus. Lineage (NCBI taxonomy): Eukaryota > Metazoa > Chordata > Actinopteri > Gobiiformes > Gobiidae > Periophthalmus > Periophthalmus magnuspinnatus. Next base: position 15,170,967 of record NC_047134.1, on the reverse strand, counting down.
CCTGTGACTGCCTGTCATAGACTGCAGTGCCACTTCTGGAAAGAGCCATCACTCCATGTCACCACCACGTTTCACGGTGGGCACATGTGTCAAGCCCCTCTGATCTTGTTGGTTGCACTTTCTTCTTCAGTGGTATAGTCAGGCATAATGCTTTACAAGCAAAGTGAATATGACAAAGTGTTGCAAGGTGAACATCCATAGTAGTGCAAAGCTTTTGAAGAAAAACAAAGCTACTGTCGAAAACTTCCAATGACACAGAGTGATTGATACAATAGAGCAGGAAGAGAGAGGTGGGTGTGGAGATGGAGCTAGAGGAGTTGCTGGTAGCAGAGGAGGGACCGGCACATGGGGAATGGGAGATGAATAACTGTTTGACAGGTGGAATGAAAAAGGCGCATGCAGAGGCAGCTCAGAGCTGTGTGTTGAGTGTGTGCGTCATGGTATGGCATAGTACAGCGCTCAGGTCATACATCACGCTAATACAGCAGGAGGACATAGCCTAGCGCAGCGCTATGCAGAGCAGGGGAGAATAATGTGCTGTGCTTGCACCCGCTCAATCTGATTGAAACACACAGCACTGGGCCTACGTTTGCTCACCCCCCACAAGCACACTTTATAAATCTCCTCATACCTTGGATATTCTCTTGGATTATTCCCAAAACTGAAAAACACAGAAGGGACACATGGTTTTCCATCATGAGGGAAAAGCTACTGTACTATTGTGTGGAGCTCTATGCTGCTGCATGGCTCTGTTCACCAAGGCCACAAGCATTACTGTTGTAATATGATGGAGAAGGTGCAGTGAGTGCAATTAAAAATACATTATGTTGCCATTACCATGCTCTTGGCCTATTAGATTCTAATTAAAACTGTATATTAATTTGGAAATTAATACAGAACAACAACACAGATATTTGTTAGAATATAAATTTTAAATATTTAGTAATCAAAATCAAAACATCAAAATCCCTAACCAAAGCCATATATTTACTAACTCTTTTCAGTTTTAAAATCATATGAACTATATCATTGTTACCTGTTTTCATGGCTGTGGTGATTTGTGACAGGCTATTCTCGATGTGAATGGGATAGGCTGAATCACATTAACCTCCCTTGTATGTGCCTTGATAAATTCTTTATTCGAGTCTTGACACATATGAACAAGTGCCTGGGGTGTGGGTGGGGCTTTGAAAGAATGTGCAGTTGGACAAATGCCATTATTGTAGATAATATGAGTATAAATAATTTAGCACTTCTCATGTATGAAAGAATATAGCTTTCATTTACCCGGGCTCAACCCTGTGCTTCCCACACGACATGTCTTTGATCAACGAGGCGCGAGTCAAAGCTATTCTGATGAGGGCTCAGTCTCTCTTTTATATACTGACATTTACATTAGCTGCTGTGCTGTGTTCAGCCCTGATAATTAGCTGTGCATTTGCCGTGGTGTGAAAGTCTCACCATATCAACTCTGGGAGGATGCTACGTGTTATCAGACCGGGTGTCACTTAGCCTGTAGAACCCAGGTGACGGGCCGCTCGCCAATCATCCCTAACAACTCACTGCTGATGTGATATTCATGCCACCGATTAATCCAGTGCAATCCTGTCTGGCTTGCTTTAATTGGTCTGAATGCCACCTGCTTGCATTTTCATCAGTTTCTGCCTTGTGCTGTTTTACATATACTTCCTCCTTTAGGGACCAGGAGCTGTGGATGGACCCTTTGCTGTTTTGCCATGGCGACCCCAGGAGACAGTTAATTAGGGTTGAGGGCTAACAGTGCGATCACACCTATGAAATGCACGCTGAGCTGGTGATGAGGAGCATTTAGACGGGTCCCGCTGAGCTCTCTAGCCTTCTGGCAAAAAAAAACCCAACAAAAAACCCTGATTGAATAGAGTCGTCATTGATGGTGGCTTCTTCAGATGTGGGCGGGTTATCGGGGTCTATGCTTGGACACAGAATTCCCTGCACTAATAAGGGACAGTGCACAGAGGAGAGGAAATGGATGGGGGCCGTTTTTGAAAGCTGTAGCCGCAGGGTTCTGGGGTGATGTTGGAGGTTGATAGGTTGAGTTATAGGTGAGTCCCACTGTTGACTCAGATGCTGTTTTCATTATTGTCCCGGGTTCGTCTAGTGCTCTGTTCATTAGAGTTCAAGCGCCCGCGTGTGCCAACTTCCACAGGGGTTCAAATTGGGGTTTCAAAGGGTGTGAAAGGGCCCCCCAGGCGGTGAACAGGTCCTTTTGAGCATCCTGGTATTTGACAGCACACCCATAATTGCTCCACAGAGACCTTGAAGATTCAGAATCATCAAAATGAGCACTTCTGAAAGGCACTGATCCCAATAGACAGAGCTATTGCTGAAGGATATAGAGAGGACCTTAAGAGGGCAGGCCTGGGAACAGCATTTATTCATTTTGTGTTAATAGTATTTATATCTATGCAGAAATTACCTCTGATGTCTGCCTCAGCTTCTCTTGGGCATTGAATCCCAAGCTTTGTGAACACCTTCATCCCTCACAGCATGTCCTTTCAAGTATTATTTTATTTTTAAATGTGCATCTCTTTGTGTTTGTGTCACTTGGTGTGTATTAAAAAACATAAGCTGTTGTTGTGTGGCTATGGATTCCCTTGGGGTATATAGTGGGGCGCTCTCAGCTCAGAGCTCAGTGTTCAAAGAGCCCTGCGGCTTTTTGCCCAGTTGAAAGCTGAGTGTTGGTGATTCCCAGCAGTGGTTATGTCCTTTACTGTGTTGGGAATTGAAAATCGAATTGGGTGTGTTTGTGCTTTTTGTCTAGAAGTTAGTAATATATAATGTTTTCCAGTTACTTTTCCCCTGCTTTTATGTGTGTGTATTGTCTGGATGCTGTGGTAAATATAACTCTGAAATAAACCAAAGTGTCAATTACAGCCATTGTTTGTCTGGCTTTAGTAAAAGTTGGTTTTGAGTGAAGGGCAGAGGCAGCTGCAGGAGTCATGTGGCAACATTTGCAGTTGTGTAACAGTGGGTTCTGTGCGGGTCAGACAGGTCAAACTGCAGTGATGGTCAGGCCTTTGAAGGCTGACCTAACTTTCTCACCTCCTCACCTGCAGCTGTGCTCTGCTTTACTCTCTCTATGATCTATGTCCACTGTGCTGCTGTTCTGCTGGAGAGAAATGATGATGTGACATAAGATTTTCAGTTAGAATCAGTTCACAATTAGCCCGTGAGCTCTCTGGTGTGTAGCCCAGTGATATTTGCATTAAAGACTAGACTAGCCCTTCACGGCTGAGTGCGTTCAGAACACATCCTTCTCCATAAACATCCTCTTGGGCGGGACCCAGTTCTTGACCCATGATAGACCCCTGACCAGAGCTGCCATGTCCTCCCCACTTTCAGCTCTGACATTTTGGATTGTGACCGGGAGTAACGGGAGAGACAGACTGACAGCCTGGGCCAGACACAGTGGAATGCAAATACACGGATCTATAGAGATTATAGCTACTGCTTCTCAAGTAGCCCTGCTCTTTTAGTGTCCCAGAAGGCTCGCACTGCCTGGTCAAATGCTTTTTTTAAGCAGCTGAATTTTCAGTTTTACTCACTGTCAGATTTGATTGAGTTGATTTTTTGTGAGTGGTGCTCCATATAACTTGAATTATATCTCTGTCCTCTTTTGATTTTTTCTATGCTCCCTTTTCCTTTGACCATTGTACTGTCATTGAGAGGCTTTAATGGAAATACGCAGTAAATGGAAAGCCATTGAAAGTGTAACTATATCTATTCAGGCCAGACACAACTGGGACGCAAAACTTTCCTTAAAAGTCCTGAATTGTATTTCTTTTGTGAAGTTTTTGTGCTGCTGGAACAAAGAGTTTGACTGTGCCACAGTGTTCTGTTTTACTTCTGTAATAAAAAAATGAAAGTGTCAGAACTATGTTGAATATATTGAAATAACTGCAATAGAATCATACAAAAGAGCCTTTATTAATACATACATCAATATGGATTTTATTCAATCTATTTAAGTCATTGATTGTATTTAAAGGTGAAATATTTTACTTTTTTGGTGGGGGTCACTCCGCACAGATCTGACCTTTAAATTAGTCAGTGAAAAGATTATTGCAAATATAATGCAATATTATTACTATAGTTCATTCTGAAGCACTGAAAAAGTTGATCAAACATTGTTTTGATATCTCATCAACTTTATAGATCTTTTTTTTAGGTTTTATCGAGCAGTTGGCAGATGATTTCCATCTTTCTGGCCAGACCGTGTGTGTGTGTATATCAGTGATATATATTTGCTGGGTATTCTCCGAGGTTCAGGACATTAAATTGTCCTTTGCAGAATCCGCTCCTCTGCTTTGGCGCGTCCCTGTTCAATCACAGGTAGGCAGTGCCGTGTGGGCTCCTCTGTATAAGCCCATGTCATTCTCCTGAGTCCACAGACAGCGCAGGGAGGACGGGGATTTGTCTTCCTTTCCCCTTCACTTATCTCTTTTGTTTGTCCTGGTTTCCATAGACGAGCAGCAGCCCTCCATTCTCTTCTCAAGCGAAACTAAGTGCTGCTGCTACTCTCGACCTGCCAGCTCTAAATTGGCAGCCTGACCTTCTTTTTCTTCCTCAGGGCGTCTGCACAATGCCATACCTCTACCGTCGAGGGGGAAAAATGCAATTAAGAGGTGACATAAACACTGAGCACCAGTTGTAGCTGCGCCCAGGAAGAAGGGAGGGGCCAGGCAGCTGCCATTGTGACATGCATGCAGATAGTGCCCTATTAATTGGACTATACACTTAGTTTGCAGCGTGACACTGGCTGAGCAGACTGTGGCTGAATGAGCACTGACAGGAGACTGGTGTCCGACTTTGCTTGGGCTGGTGTAAGCATTAAGTACGACCGACCTTTGGCCCCTGTGTTTTGACTATTTGAAGGCAATTAGTGAAAAATATTACCCTTCTTGTATGGCAAAGGAAAATTACATTTTAAAAGCACTGTACAATAAAATGCAAATGACAGAAAACAAATATAGGCTACTTATTGTGAAAGAGTGTCAAAGGTATAATGCCACTGTGATAAGAGTGAGGTTACATTAGTATCTTAAATTGTTGTAAAGAACTATTGTTGTAAAGTATAATATAAGGATATAACAGTAGTTAACTCAAAAGGCTTTACAACATTTTGTATTGTGTCCTCAATGTACCGCAGATTAGGCCCTGCTTAATCCTAGCATATTACATAGTATATTTTGACTTATTCTAATATCATATGAGCTTAGGTTTATAATGATTTAATGAGTTGTACCTTGTAGGGAGTTCTTCAGCAAGGTGCCTACATTCCTCATTGAACAAAAACCCTGCTTTATCATATCTTTAAGTGTTATATTACAAAGCCATGTCATTTTCATTAGCAGTGATACTATAATAAAATAATTATCCTCCTTTCAGGCACAATACAATTCTGTGCTATGACAATCCCTCCCAGTATTTCTGGAGCAGAGGAAGCCCATTAGAAGTGTTACTGAAGGGAGAGCACTGTTTAATTGCCAGCTAAGGTGTGTGACATTTGGAGCAGCACATCGAATCTGGCCCAGAGTCCAAAAGGTGTTGTGAGGCGCTGAGTAATTACTGCAGTCTCCCCCGGCAACGGCCGTAATAAGAGCGCTCAGATGGAGAAGGGATCCATTCCTGGACCACACCCTGGGACTGTCGGTGCTTTTACTTTTCATCTGAGTAGCTCATGATCAAGGTGAATTGTCTTTATTACCCAGAGTCCAGCTTTAATTGGTTTTATATTCAAAGGTTAACTGGAAAATGGGCATAACTATCCAAGCTGTTAAGTGCCCAAATTGCTGACAAGCAATTGAGATACTTGCATCGCAGACACTAAGCCATGGCTGACAAGATGACATCGTTTTATTACATTTGTTTCAGGAATATTGTGCTTTTTTTTTTTTCAAACAGCAGTATTTCAGATGTTGGTACAATGCTTTTGGTCATCTTGTTTTAAAATGAATCATTATAATATATTTTGTTATTTTACATGCCCCCGTTTAGCCCATTATCAATTGATAGCTGCTTATAGAAAACAATATATTTTAACTGTTACAAAACAATAAATAAATTAATAAATAAATAAAAAATTAAAAAAATAATAATAATACTAATAATAATAACTAATCAAGGAAAATATGATTAATATTTATTCACACTGATCAGCTGTGATCTTTTCTGCAGCTTAGCCTTGTAAACAGCTTGCTTCTCCTCCTCCATATCTGTGTGGACCATGTTTGTACAGCAGATGAGAGCCTTCCTGGTCTTCTCCTCGGGATTGTTTAGCTTTCAGACCCCAGAAGAAGGAGGGACATTCCCATGGGCCAATGAGGAGCACTCCAGGTTCAGTGTAATTCTGTGTGAACACTCCACTGCTCTCTTCATCTGCTTAGGCTCTGGGGACGACCGCCAGAAAAATGTTTCAAACAGGAATGCTTAATCCGGTTACACTATATGCCAAAGTAGCAGTACTATGTAGGGTAATCTTTATTTTTTACCCAGGAGAGAAAACCCTTTAAAAGAACCCCAGCGTGATAGGCCAGCATAATGACCCATCACTGGTAGATATTAGGAACCTTATTCATAGACTCACAGTAGAAGAGGCTTAGTGCGGGATGTTATCTTAATGCTGCAACATGATAAATGATGCGGTATGGGTGGTGTTGGGAAATAGTTAGGAAAAATGTTGCAACAGATTTTTCAGTGCAGAAAGCAGTGGATGTAAGCGGAATATGAAACTGCTCTTACAGTATGTGCTGACATGAAAGAGCTATATACCTTAGTTTCCACTGTCCAGATAAAATTATTAAAACTGCTGATTTTCTTTTCATTTTAGCATAGACTCCTACCAATGTGCTTATAATTATAAAAATACTGGGACTTGAATGTGAAGTTCAAGGATAAATTGTCTTTGTAAACTGTCCGTGTGCCTTTGTATCAAACTGTTGTATTGAATCTACCAAAATGAATCTAGTGAATTGAACCAGCCACCAACCAAGTGTTTTGCCTGCAAGATGTAGGTGAAAATAGGTGAAAAAAGTCCTGGTTACTGGCATTAAGGGGCTTCTCCAAGTCTTCACTGTCCAGACAAGATTAAACCAAGAGCTGACTGTTGTGGCCTCTTCTCATCTTTCACAATTACCTCACTGAGCATGATGTAACATGTTCCAGCGTCTGCATTCTGTATTATTTAATCGACCATCACTCACACAAGAGCCATCTAATGATAACTTATGACTCCTGCTTAAGAGGTTGCGCTTGTGTCCCTGTGTACGTGTGTGTCTTCTCCTATAAAGGTGTGAACAAAAATGCACTGACCTATAGCTGCGAAAAATAGTAGTTCTCTTGGGTAGATATGGAGGTTTAGAATTAGATTTGGGTCTGGGTCATTCGGTTGAAATGGCTAGGGGTGAAGGAGCAGCATCCTCACGGGTATAGTAAAACATAGCCTGTGTACGTGTGTGAGTTACGGTGGGGGTCTCCAACGGGCCGGTAGCTCAGTAAATGATGGTGCTGGGGTTGGCTCCATTGACTGGGGTCATCACTCCCTGGGTTGCCAGATAGGTAATTCATATACACCCCTACAATATGGGAGGGGTCAGTGCCTTTTCGCCATTTATCATGCTATAGCCATTTATATATGAAAAGATGGTAGCAGTAATGTGTTGCCTGTATTGCCAGCAAATACACCAAGCTGAACGCGTGTTGCCATATTCTTCCCCCTATTAGCCACTGGTGTCCTCTAGGTATTGAGCCAGTGAGATGTCCGTACAGCGGGCTAATTTGAATGTGCACATTTAGCTAATGTTCATTTGTAAAGTGGTGTTGCGGACCTGCACTTTGCTTGGGGTAATCATTAGCACAAGAGGGAGGATTTTAGTATTCTCCTCAGCAGACACACTGACACACAGAAGGGTCCCTGGATTCTGCTTCTATTAGTGTCCTGGCCTAGGGCTGCACAACCAACCATTCAATGAGTGCTTTCTCAATGCTGTGTCTGCCGCAGCTGCTGCCCTTCTCACTCTGCGGCTTAGGGAGCGAAATATGACTCAAGCAAACAGCCGTAGTATTGTCATGGCTATACTATACCTCTTGCCCTTTCTGCCCATGTTTCCCTCACCATTTCACATCCAATTTTCTCAGCCGCCGGTGACGCCCATTCCCTTAAGACCCCCCAAGCTTGTGCTGCAGCGCTGGCCTCCCCCGGTGTGCGAGTGTGTGTGGATGAAACCATGTTATTGATCAGTGCTGTGTCTCTGTGGCGGTGGGCTTCTGCTGCTGTTATCACTGCAGTGTTAGTGGGTGGGGAGTGGAGCATTGTGAGCTCAAGGGCAGCTCGTGTGTGAACTAATGGGATTTACAGTGTAGAAGGCATGTGCACACTTAGCTACAGACTGGGCAACAAACTAGGCCATTTACGAAACAATGATGAAGATATACTGACAGGTATAAAATGCAGCCTATTTTTAGCATCAGGGATATGACAAGATAAAACAACCTTTATTACACCATATATATCATATTTCGCTTTCAATGCCTTATGGTTAAAAGTGTACCCACACCTGTTTGTCTCCATGGAGATTTATTGCTTTGCCTAGAATGTTCCACAGTATAGTGTTATAACTGCTATTGCCATGGAAATAAGCAAGTCATGCCACCGATCCAAGTTGGTCACATCCATAGACAGGAGACACTGCTCACAAGAATGAAAAACAAAAAAAAAACAACAAAAAAAAAAAACAACACCTGCAATATAGATATTTTAATACCATACTGACATCTCCATGGAGACAAGAAGATAAGGGAAATTTACATTTTGCAACTTTAAGGTGTAAATCATAGACAGGACTTTTAATCTAGTGTCAGTATTGTGCAAAAATAAAAAAAAGTTTTAATCAAATGTGTGTTGTGTGCCATTTTAAACCACACTGAAACTCAGCAGTGTGCTTTTTGCATAGAGAACTTGCTTAATGCCCTTTACACAGTTGCTCCCTTAGCACTGTAGCTGTGAACTGGGTGTGGATAAGGCCCTATGATGGATTGCCCTATGCTCCCTCTGAGCGCATGCATGAGAATAAAAATAAATAGTGCCGGGTGCATATGCTTCCTCTGTCTCTCCCACTTTTCTTCATTCTGGTTTTTACAGCCTTTTCTTGGCACCCCTCTCTATCCTCTTCCTACTTATGCACCTTACCGGGTGTCTCTATGCGACTAACACACAGGCAAAGCAACTGCACTGCCTTTGAGAAACTATTCCTTGGTGGTCACAATGATTAATTACTTTTAACAAAGAAAACACAGTCGGGCTTGTTCGGATCAATCTTTTCCCTATCGTGTGGTGGCTGCTTGTTCCAGTAAATTGCTGAAGCTTGTGTTGTATGAAATGACTTTGAGTATGCCTTGGTCCTGCGCTAACCACAGCCTAAATTGTTTCTACGCTTTGCTAACTTCACTGTCCTTTTCCTTCACTACATTCAGTTATGCTTTGGGATCGCATCTCTTGAATGTGTTGCTATTGGTTCTAAAAAAAAAAAAGCTTGCACTAAAATAGGGATGCTTTGCCGCCTATGCAAACTAATGGGTATGTTCCTGCCAAGCTCATCAAACAACATTAATCTATTTGTAGTATATATTTATTTATAAACTATAAAATTAATACATTTTGTTTATCCGCCAGCTGTGTGCCGTAAACCCGGTCGTGTTTTGGCATATACAAAATGACTCATCGCTCAGAGCCATAGTTTTTTTTAAACCCTCTGTGTACTTACGCTTTTTGAATAGACACATATTCTAGCAGAGGATTCCCATAGTGCTTATAGCAGTTTCCTCTCTGTACATAAACAGTCTGCAGGTGGTAAGCTGAACTCACACAGCATGAGAGAGATGTGTATCAGAGCCACAAATATCCAGCTAGTATATGATTAGCAGCCAGATACAATTAAAGGTGTGTGGTAGCGATGGCCAAAGAATGAGTTGTGTAATTAACATAGAGCCTCAACGTGAACATTTGATTTTATTATTAGAAGATTGTGTGAAAATTGGAGACACAAAATCTGTTTTCTGGGTTTCAAATGATGACATTGTATGGGCTTATAGTGTTAAGTCAGCATTGGTGGCAAATTATTGTTATTCTTGTGTTTTTGGTATGGTCACGCTGCAACATTTTAAGGATCTTTTCTTATTAAAACCGTTAATCACTATGGCAACGGTGGTAAATTTTGATAATCTTGAAACCCATGGATACTTAGATCAAGGACTCATGGATGATCAGGTTCTTTGTGAATTTACTTTTGAGATAACACATCGTAACAGAAAGACTGGCACCTGCCCCCCATCTTAGGGTCATTTTTGTACTTGGAAAAACATTTATGTATAGTAAATTTGATTGTGTAACATTTGTCTTTATAAGTAATTGGCCAGCATGTGCTACCTCAGGTCAATAGTTACTGGGATGTGGTCCAGTCCACCCCACATCCCCAGCGACAATTAAGATTTATGTATGACTGAGTGAATAAAAGAAGGCTCCTCCCCAATCCAATTACTTTTCCTATTAGATTTGCCAGTCATGATTCTTCTCTAAAATATAGGCATGTCTTGTTAAATTGTATAAGCTTGTTCTCTTATGTAGGCGTGACATACCTCCCTTGAGAAGCTACTACAACTATCCAACTTCATTAGAGCTTGAGTGACAATTCTCAGTAGGGCTATATCTCTGGGCCACTCTCCTCATTAATAAGAAAAAGTCCGGCCATAATCGTGTTTTTTTTTTTTTAAATCAGCATTTCCCCCAACCCATGGAGCGCACTGGAGCATGCCATATGTATGATAAGTAGACAGGCCTTACCTTTAAATTGGTGCAACATGAAAAGTATCGGAGTTTGAAGCCAACAGGGAATTAAACATCTATATATAAGCATGTTGTGAATTTATCTAGGGAGATCATTGTGAATTCTGGGACGTCAAAGCAGCGCATCACGCCCACAGTAGGACCAATGCTACAAGGGTGTTTCTGTATTGAGCGATGGAGAAGAGACAGGTCATAGACAATAAAGATCTCTGAAAGGCTGGACAGCTGAGTGGGCATGAACGGACGAAGCAAGAATAACAAGAGGCATCTGTGTCGTGTCCAACCTGTTTCACTCACCTGTCTCAGTCTTCTTAAAGGCACTCTACCGAATGTAGTTATTCCTCACTTACCTTACCTTATGGATTCTGAACATTACAGTTATTCACCTTGATAACTTTATAAGTGCTTTTCACAACTTTCAGAGACCAGAGTGGAAACTAATAACTAGACCCTACACAGCTGACTTATTTTGACCTCAAGAGCTGCTTATATAATATAACTCTACTAGGGCAAGACGGATTTTGCTCAAATACATGGAATAATCGGTTACAGGGGCTGCCTAACACTTTGGGCTGAATCGCCATTGTCTTTTGACTTGCCCTCCTCTCCCTCCATCTCTTACAGAGGCTTTACTCAATCATGTATGTCTCTTTAACAGTAGCATCAAAAGCATTGGAGCTCATGCCATGCTTTTCATTAGAGCTGACTCTGGCTCTTTTGAAGTGTTGCAGTTCAGGCTCTGGAGAAGCCACTGTCAAGCACCCTTTGCTGCTGAGTCCTGTTTGATGAAGCAGCTCTAGTCTATGGCCAGAGCAAACTAATAAACCCGCACTGACAAGCACTGGCCCACTGTGTAACTGTGAGGGGCTCTAATCACGCACTGGACTTTCTGGAATATACGAGCGATGTGTGTGTGTATGAAGTGTTTGAACCACACAAATAATACTGGTTTTGCTGCTACTGTGAGGAGAGCAAATTGTGAGCAGAAGTACTGTGCACTCCAGGCATAATCTTCAACATTTTTGACCCCAAGGTTAACAGTTCGATCCCGGCTCCCTTCTATGTGTAGTGTTTCCATGGACACACTTAATCTGCCTTGTCCCCAGTGTCTGCTGGCACTATTCTATCAAAACTCAACCGGCAATATTCTATCAATCAACTGCCCATACTGTGATTCCCACTATTTGCAATATTGATCTGTGCAGAATTGAAAATGCACAGGTGTCATGCCCTCCCATATATTTTTCTCTTCTTAATACTCTAATGCTTGTCCATTTTTTCTGTTTAACCCTATCTTCTTTATTTGTTAAAAGCGATGTTCATAACATTATGCTCAGCCTTCAGTCTGTCTACTGTTTAAATCCAGGCTCAAAATGGTTCTGTTTAGCTGTGTATATGACTGAAAGGTTTTTATTCTGCACTCTTCTCTTTTAATGGTCATTTTATGATGATTATTTGTGATTATTTATGTTTTGATTGGTTATTCTGTAAAGCACTTTGAACTACCTTGTGTAGGAATTGTGCTATACAAATAAACTTGCCTTGCCTTGCCTACTGAAATTGCCCTGCTTGACTTAAAATGACATTAGCACGTGGGCATATTGTGCCCAAAGGGTCGCTGTCAAATGGCTCCTAAATGCCTAATGGGTTTCTATTGTTGAGAACATGTGTCTCTCAGTCAGTGTTTACAAAAGGAGGGTATTTTTCAGCCATGCTTGAGTTCACTGTCAAAGCTAATTAAGGGAGTACAAATGAAGATGGAGGATGTGTGCCTCAGGCCAGAGGAGAGCTGCACTTCGGCCAAGTAGCCTGCCATAGGTCATCACTGTGGGACCAAAGCAAACAGGATTACAGAGACATTTGCTAATATATTTGTGAATGCTAAATTTTGTAATGTAAGGAACAATCTAAAACTTCAAATTGGATAGAAAATTGCTTATGAGAAGGTACTATTTTCGATTTATAATTTGTGCATATTTGCAAAAAGCTTGTCCAATATTTTCCCATAACCTCTAGCCAAGGTGTGAAATAATCTGCAGGCTATGCTCACCATCTGTTCTTGATTGATTAACACTCCTTTAGTAATTAATGCCCACTTTAATTGAGAGTCACTCCCTGTGGCTCCAGCCCAGTACTCAGCTCTACAGCCAAGGACCTGGTAAAGGAGGGCACCCAAATCTGTTAAGCACCCTGACCCCTGCCCCACTCAGCAGACTCTGAGCATAATAATAAGCGATGCTAGTATGCAAGATGTTTACAAGAATCCAATCTAAACAATAGTGAGCAGACATATTGCTGGTTCTGTCTGCTGCTTTATTACATTGCGTTGCTCTATTTCCTTTGTGAGAACTGTCAGTAATGGTGGACACGCTCGTAGTGGAAAGAAAATTGAATTCCCTCGTCAGACAGTGTGGCGTGACAGCATGTTCCTCCCAGTACCTCACAGCGAGCCTCTTTTGTGTCGTTTCATCTCTGTGTTTGTCACAAATGAGCAATATTACTTTTGTCCCGCTGTTGTACTTTAACTGTCAGAATGGATGTGCGCTCCGCGACACCTCCCGATCACAAGCCCTGACCTTCTTTATTGAAGCTGTTCTTTGTCTTTGAGTCACTGTTTTGAACGCCTCCCGCAGTTCGATAACGTGAGACACACTGAATACTGAGTGCTCAGCATTGATTGCACATACCTGAATATGACCTTTTACAATTTGAAGTCCTGCGATGGTTACCAGTTTGATGAGAGCTGGAGAATCGATGGTTCACAGCTGGGACGACTTCTACTACAGCTTTCACATTAAGACCACATGGCCTTTTCTTCTTATTGTTACTACGCTCTGTATAATGAAACATTTAGCCTCCAATCATCAGGCCCACAAAGAATGATCTGTTTAATTTACTTTCATTAACGCCATCTCGTCTAATGGGCTAATTAAGAGCTTAGGCTTTACCAGCAGACACTGGTAGAGACAATGCCCAAAGGGGAGTACATCTGAGCATCATAAATATTTTACTACATACACCTTCATGTGCATTGCAAAGTGCATTAGCATAAGTGTACCTCTTCAGTGACATTTATTTTGGTAATGTAATTGCCGTTTCTAATGACTGGGCTGTGAAAACATACCCACAATAAAAACAAAAAAAAATCTAATTAGATCAATTAATGCAAATATCTATCCCGTATAGACTTCTGCCTTATTAAGACATATTGAGCAAACCCATGTGATCAATAAAGTCAATAGTATAAGGGTGTGTGTTATTAGATTGCTGTGATGGTAACAGACAAACAGCTGTGTCATGTACTTCTTCCTGGGACCCTGAGGCCAAAGATGTGTGCTTGGCCTCGGGCTAAGGGCATAATACCCCAAATTCAGCTGACCTTTGACCTGTTTAGTCATGAGGGGAACACAGCCCCACTTGCAGAGCATAGAGCAAACACACAGAGCGGCACCGAAAGGAAATGTAATTAATTAAGTGGATGCTGTGCAGTTTTGTGGCGCTGTTTGTCACGCTGAAGGGCAGAAAGCACACGGGGCCAATCATTCTATTTTACTTTTTCTTTTGCTTTACTCCAGCTAATTTGTCATGGCCGACAGTTATCCCTGGATATTACATTACGCACTTGATGTTGTGTACCCTGTGAGTCTCCGGTGTCACCTTGAAAGTGTGGCTCATGTTTTGAGCTGTGCAGGACACATGACATTTTTGGGTCAGTCTGGTGCAACAACAAAAGTTATAAAGAAGAAAACACTGGCCACTTTGTACCTGTTAGAGGATCAGTTTGGATCTGAACTGAGCATCCGGCCATCTGAACCCAGGGAGGGAAAAATGACTTCTAAAGCTGCTACTGTGGGGGAGATTAGTGATTTTCAGAGCTGCTGATGTCTGTCTATCTTTTTATGTTGTTGCATGATTATATGCTGAATCTGCAGCCTGCTGTCCCTATCTGATGCTCTGGTCTGGTTCTATTATGAAGCTGGCGGGGGTTTAGTTCAGAATGGCCACGTTGGCACCAGGGTTCTGTGGGGGTCCTCTTTACAGCGTCTGAGGGCGTGGCCTGGTTTGATGGAGCTTACACAGCATCTATTGATTTCCACATTTGAAAGTGTCTCTATTATTGCTGATCACTGAGCGTGCTCAACAAAGCTCCTCCAGCCCTGGGCTATTCGAGCCCAGCTGGAACAGTTCAGTGATGGAGGCTGCAGTGTGACAGATTCACCTTTTTGTCTTTGGCACAGATGTCATACGGGCATCTCTGTCTGTCCTTTAACCACTCACTATGCCTTTACACGTATTTGAACCGACTGTGTGGGCAGATAAAGTGAACATTGCATTTAGTAAATTACTTATAGTCTTTATCGACTTTGTACAGTCGATTGCCTTTGAGTGATGAATTTTTGTGCAGCTTTTTCTTCCTCCTATAAGCATAAGAGACATGAATATTCAAATCTACATCAAACAGATATTCATTAAATATTTAAAAAACTTGAGAAACAAGAAAAGCTTTTATCCCCTTGCTGCTTCAAATGTGTACACTAACCTCTTTTTGCCATTCACACACACACACCTACACAAACACAGACTTACCCACGCCTTCGACTGACAAACCTGCCCACATAATCCTGTCTTGCGTGAGATCAACACATCATTCCGCCCGGAGCTAAAGACTCACAAAGGTTCAATACATTTACATGACTTTTCAGAACAAAGTCATTATTATTTCAAAAAGGTCTTAGTTCATTTAAAGATATAAAATAAACACTGCTTTTTCATATTGACCCCTCATTTGATCCTTGAGGTGCAACATTCACACAGAACGGTTAACAACAAAGATAAGAGACAGTTAGAATCATCAAAACGTCAATTGACTATAATAAAGGCTAGATAAAGTGCAGCAATAGATCCTCCGCAAATTGCTGAGGAGTTCAACATATTCTATTACATGACAATTCACTATACAGCTTTTACAAACTGATGGAAAATGCTTGTCTTATTGCCTTCTTTTATGTTCCTTTTTCCACTTTATCTTTCTGTTACTTTCACTTCATTTCATTTTGTGTTTGGCAAAGGGTTGTCAGACACTTCAGCACAGCAGTGATAAACAAAAGCTTTTACAGAAAAGGGCTGTACCTAATATTTATTGTAAAAATGTAAAAAACTAAGCAAAATGAATGTATTAATACTATTTGGACAATAAAACACTTCAGCTCTAATTAGATGCAGACACACAGCAGTCTCATTTTGACCCTACATGGGCAAAAAATCATGTACAGTCACTTAAACTAAGGAAGGCAGTGTAAGGGTGAATGTTGCTGTATATAGGTTCATATTTTTCAGGCAGCCTCCTTAACACTTTTCTGCGCTTGTCTATATATATATCACTTTCACTAGTCCTGATCCCGTCATCAGTATCAGTGTCACCAGTATGACTGTCAGTATGGGGTTGAATTAGTATGCAGCTTCAGCAACGTTAATGTAAGAAGATCCCTGTGTTTTATTGGCACCGCTGCATGAATTGGCGCGTGGGATTATGGCACATTGTCTGTGTGTGTCATTGTGCAGAACATATGATGTGTTTTGAAGGCAGTTCAAGATTAATGGTTGAAAAAAATCCTATAAAGCTGTACGCCACATTGATTCTGTCATTTTTACCATGGCACTCTCCTTTGTGCATTTATTCCTATGCTTGTGTTTGCAATATTTTAATGCACTCTCCGAAGAGTCTATTCTTTCAGAGACATGTAGGCCAGGCCACGGTAAAATAAAAAAGATTAAAGTATATGCCAATTTTCTTTTGAAGCTCTTCTATTATATTCCCTTTTATTTTCTCATGCTTCTCTGCTTGGATGGTTCAGGCAGGCATATAGCTTAACAGAATGAGCGAGATCTCTGTGCACAGTCATATTGTAGGCTAAATCTAATCAAAGGGAGAAGCGCTTTTAAATGTCTTTTGTTCCCCTGGGCAAAACGCTTGTGTGCCTCTCAACTCTGGCCAGTGTGTCCAGCGCTTCCAGATGCAATTAATATTGAGCGGATACACTGGCCTATGCTCACATCATATAATACGAACTGTTAGAACAAAGGTTAATGCTTTGGATCTAATCTTTGTCCTGCTGTGTTTTGGTAGCATTGTGATACAAGAGGTAAAATGTGAAGGGTCTAGAGGAGGACATTGGTAGTCAGTGAGCTCGGACACAAGTTAAATTAATTACTGCTCTCTATAAATTTGATGTCATGTCTCATTTTCCTTAATCCCCTTTGCCTTTCCCACTTCAGAGCAGCTCCACCAGACAGGCTTCAGTAGACTAATGAAAAGGCCTTTTGGATGCTAATAGCAAATTAGCCCTGGTGTCACTGAGACTGCAAGTATAGTGACTACATAGGCAGAGACCAAACTGTGTAACCCCAATTTATTCTAACTTGATATTTCTAACTTAAATTTATATGAATCAGGTTTAACTTTCTGACCATCTGCCTGTTGTCCTGTATACAACAATATGGTGTATATATTTGAAACCCTGTTCAATTCTGTTTAGATACTGATCCCTGCCAACTGAATGTGTTGTTTTTGTAGATGCTTTGTCCTATGCATGCCAATTATCACAATGTTCCCCTAAAATCTAATTCTAGCATGTGCCAATTTCTCTCGATTTAAATACGTTTCGAATTGGCTTTTGCAACCATGATGTATGATGTGTTTTCATTTAATCCTTCTGTGGTCTAATGCTATTTTGTCTTGATTAATAAAATGGGGGGAAAAAAAAGATCGTCTTTTGTGTGTCTGTCATCATGAATGCATTGACTTCACTAGCTTAGAGTGTGAGAGCTAGTCCAAAAGAAGCCATTTTGCCAACTCTGGAGGGGAATTAGTGGCTTGAATTGGTGAATAATGAGCTGAATCTTGTTCCATCTATTTTGTGTTGTTGTCAAACTGGACCGGAGTCAGGCTTTACAACTCTCCAGGATTAGTGTCTGATTCAGTCTGAGACACTCTCTAAGTCACAAACTTGGAAAACAAAACTCTCTATTGCATCCAAGCTAACATGTTGAGGAATTGCACTGTTATTGATGAAGTCTTTGGATCTCTGAGACACTGTCTGCTTTAGTCAATGGTGCTCCAAAACATTTGAGACGTTCACAGAGCAGCAGTCATCTTCAACATTTGTTTTGAGTTATTAGACCATACAATATGTTTTTTTCAGATCATAGATTAAAGGGCTGGCTGTTTTTTTTATGTAGCTCACTCAAGCGCTTCTCCTATAGTGATATCTATGGTGAATACAGAGGTGCTGTCCAACTGGGTTACTCTTTCTTCTGTTCTGTTTGAAACAATGCAGAAAACAGCAAGGCTTTATAAACTGCCTCTTTCTGAATAACTCCTATTCGGTCCATTTTCTCTTTGTTTCTCAAACTCAGCAAATAAGAACTAAAAACTCCCCGCGCTCTACTTGTGAGCAATACATTCACACTAAATGTACAAAAATGCTGAACACAACACTATAGCAGCTGGAGTGTTGCATGCGTTTATGTTAACTTATAATCCAATTAACAAGTACAATACACCAGACGACCAGTTTACTATGAGAAGGCAGCACATGGAGGTGCCGTGTTCAGAAAAGTGGTCCAGTGGAAACATGAAATGTTGTGAAGAAATTGTGTTTGCTGATGTGTTTGTATGCAGCTCTATATGCACCAGCACTGATTCCCAATACTATGCTGACAGTAATAGGCAAGGCAGGGCAAGGCAAGTTTATTTGCTTTACAGAATAAGAGGGACATTAAAATCGTACAAATCAAAACATAAATAATCACAAATCATTATAAAATTAACATTAAAACACAAGAGTGCAGAATACATGTATATTTCAGTGAACACTGGGGGTAACTTGGTCACTTGTTGTAATGGTATATTGTTTTATTCTTTTAGCATGCTCATGGTTTAATCAACAGACACCTATATAAGTCAAAAACGTTTTTTACTGCAATACTAATGTCACCAGACCATATTGATCGACTGAGTAAATTTTCTTTTTCTGCTGCCATTTTACTGACTGTGCCCCTCTCTCTCTCCTCAGGCATACTTCCGACAGGGTGTTGCCCTTCAGTACCTTGGTCGCCATGCCGACGCCCTGGCTGCGTTCGCCTCTGGACTGGCTCAGGACCCCAAGAGCCTACAGCTCCTGGTGGGCATGGTGGAAGCCGCCATGAAGTCACCACTACGAGGTAAAGCATTAGGAAGATGGACGTGTGAGCGCGTGTTGACAGCTGGGTTGTCTGTGAGCGCCTGTCTTCTCAGTGTCCACATGTTTTGTTCTACAGCTGCCTAAAAGCCTGTCTCTAAGGTAATCCGGGCACTGTCAGTCAATAAGCTGGATGGGGTGACTTTAGCTGTCACTTTTGGAGCGCTCCTGCAAACGTTCATTCTTTCTATCTCTCCTGCTTTTGGTGACTCCTGGTGTTGAGTGTTTCATTTTATACCTGGAGGCCGGCTGTCCAAAGTGTTGCCATATCTCTGTGTCAGTGGAGCTGATCACACACATTGATACAGCTTATCTAAATGAGCATCCGACACTAATGCTATTGTCTGCCCCTGAGCACCGCTTTGTTTCCAAAACTCTGTGTAATTGGAGATAAATTACAAACTCAATCCTAGCCAAGAGAATTTCACTCCTATAATTGTATTCACAAAAAATCTAAATAAATGTCAGTATATGAATATGTTCACTGACAATGGCAGTAAAGCTTTTCTGATTTCAGATCATTGTTTTAATATTTAGCTTTTTAAAATTACTTTCAAATTTTTATTTTTAAGATGAGGCAAGGAGATAAAAAAAAAAAAAAAAACTACTTTAAAATTACTTTTCTATATTTTTGTGTATGTCCCTTGCTGTATGTTAACTTTGACATGTGGTTTTTATGAAATACAAAATCTGTCTGCAATTTTCCGACTTTTCCATTCCATTATATTTGTACTTATAGTCTGTATAAATGGTGGCAGCATAAAGAATTAAACATACTCCCATAAGAAACTCCTTACACAAAATACTGCTGAGTGGATGAGCAGATTTGGTCTAATCCCAAAACTGGGCTGTTTGGACCAGAATGGTTCCTTGCAGTAGGGGGAGACCAACATGTAAGTCCAAGCCATTTAATCTCCTAATTGTTTACCCCATTTCACTCGGTGCCAGGAACTCAGTGGAGGACCTAATCCAAGGTGTGATGAGGAGAGGTAGCTA
This sequence comes from Periophthalmus magnuspinnatus, assembly GCF_009829125.3. Lineage (NCBI taxonomy): Eukaryota > Metazoa > Chordata > Actinopteri > Gobiiformes > Gobiidae > Periophthalmus > Periophthalmus magnuspinnatus. The sequence goes on along the minus strand of NC_047134.1, from coordinate 15,150,852 downwards.
GGTCAAAGGATTAAGAGCAATGATCCTCTCAGAAGGGCTCCTGGCACTTGGGACGGTAATCAATGTTATGCCGGCAAACAGGGAGGATAATCAGTGTTACTCCACCAGGCTCTCTCCCACTCAAAGGTACCAAGATAATGCACAATACAAGTATACCTCAGACTTACCAGGAGGCAGGATTATAGTGTATGTCTAACAGCAAAGCGTTAGATGCCCTCTTTACACTCCCATTTCTTATATTTGACAGCCTGATTCCCATCTGGTTTGATCCAGTTGGACACACTGACCTTGATTCTGTAATTGTGACCCACTTGTTGGAGAAGTGCAATGTTAGATTAACACAGCCATTTGTCAGTCCTTTTAGGAGGTTTATTAATGGAATTGTCATCATTGTGAACATTTGGCCCATAATAATAAAATAAACTATTATTCATCTAAATGGACAAAGATACAAGATTGTCATGAACAGGAACTTTTCCCCCTATTGTTGTTATGAGCTGGGTGATGTTGCTGTTTTGATCCAGTAGAGTGAGGACGGCAATGTATCTTCAAGAACTAAACACATTTTCTATTTCTTTGTATTGCACTTAACTGTATTGTTTTCAGATTATGTACAAATTCACCCTGGCTCTCATAACACTCAGATAAAGTTTCTTGTTATAATTTGGGTGCCAAACAGCTGTTGTGTGATCATTCTGTATTAGCATTAATCATCACTCTTAGCCCCCATAGGGCATTTTTAGTTTTAGTGATTGTGTTAATAATTACATTTTTATAATTTTACTATTTAATTACTACATGTGGGTTTTCCAGAAAGCAGTGGGAAATCAGCCTATATTGTCTTAGAGCCTGTATGGAGTCACATGGGTAATACTCATACCAATCATTGTGCAGCAGTTCTGTCATTCATTCGCCCCTTAGAGATGTGCAAAGGCCCAATTAGCTGTTAATTATGAGATGGCAACAAAAGGTTTCCTCATTTAACACTCTATTCGGCTATAGCATAGAGGACATGGGCTCATTGTGGATTTGATTGACCCTCATCATATGCACTAAAAAGGTTATTCTTCCATAATACCCCATGTTTGCAAAGTTCATTACATGTTAACATCACAATGTTGATCTTACATCATGCTTATTTCACATAGCAAATTTCTGTAATTTATAACTATTTTAAAATTCTGGCTTTTAGCGGCATAGTCCTCTGCAGTAATAGCTGACACTGTGTGTTTGTAGATACTACACTCTCGATCGTTGTCATAACTACCTGTTTATGAATCCTCTAGCCACAACACCTTTAAAAAGAGGTGCGCTTGATTTATGACACAGCTCGTGGTGTCACTCTGAAGGCAATTACAAGCTATGAATGGTTATTATATTCAGGCACTGTCTGTGAGCCTGGCACCCTGCCAAATGCTGCAAGAGAAGCGATGCTCTTGAAAGAGTATCATCAGTTACGCCTCCGAGTACTTCTGTGCAGAGCGTTCTTTATTGTGCAGCGTAAGTGCTTAGGCTTGTGTGGTTTAAGCGAATTAAAAATATCTGTGTGTTTAAGAACTGTGGAGCCTGTTTAGATGCGTGTGTAGGCTATACAATAATCATTGTTTTCTCGCACAGCTTTATATTGCTGTCCTGTGCTTCATTATATGCCTAGTTCCCAGTAAAACAATGGCATAAAAATGAAGTGTCTTTCACACACTCTCAACTTTCTTGAGGACACAAATCCTCAAATCGCATAAGACTAACCAGTGTTTTCTGTCATTACACATTTTTTCACACATCATCAGGTGTGTCCTATGAATTGCTGGTGTTGTATGCTTATTGGTAGGTACATTTGAGCCAAAGGGGCATTTAACAGTACAGCGTAGTGCTATTCCCAAACCCATATTAAAGTAAAATCATGTCGAGAAGAGCTTTCTAACATGCCGTACACTCAGGCTGAAGCACTATGCAAATAAGTTCACACTAGGAGGAACCAGATGATTTGCTATGGCAATCTCAGAAAGGAAAAGGTGATAAGAAATCGAGATTCTTCCATGTTATTAATGCACACCTCACACTTTGGGATAAATGCTCGGAAACACCCTGACTTACATCCAAGAATATCCTAAATGACAACAAAGAGGTGTTAACTTCAACTGTGCTGTGCCTAATGTGCTACATTTGAAAATTGCTTTAAATTTAGCCAGTCTGAAAGGAAACAATAGAGAAATGTCAACTGCGTTGAACTGGTGTCAAATTGTCAGTGAGACGTGTCACTCAGGAGGCCTAAAGCTGTACTTATCCAGAGAGACACAACAGCCATTACAGAGAACAGCTGACGTTGGGGCCATGCTGCTAAACATGAGCCTGCACACTGAAGCGTTGTTATTGTTGTCCGCTCAAGGTCCTGTGGCCGGTCTCAGATCTGCATATGTTTTGTCCTTTTCTTGCAGAGTCTCTGGAGCCTACCTATCAGCAGCTGCAAAAGATGAAGCTGGACAAGAGTCCCTTTGTGGTGGTGTCAGTGATTGGCCAGGAACTGCTGACAGCGGGCCACCACACCGCGTCTGTTGTGGTGCTGGAAGCCGCTCTGAAGATTGGCACATGCAGCCTGAAACTCCGGGGGTCTGTCTTCTCAGCCCTCAGCAGTGCCCACTGGTCCCTGGGCAACACCGAGAAGAGCACTGGCTACATGCAGCAAGACCTGGAAGTGGCCAAGACTTTAGGTGACAAGTGACATACAAACACATTGGAATAATGCAATGTCCCTTACCTTCCATACCTACCTCCTAACAGGAAATAGGGAAAATAGTTCAGAAGCCATTTTTCAGCAAAATAATGCATGCATGAGAGATCAAAAATCCAATGTGCGTAGTCACATCCAATTTTAATGAGATATATAGATGGGAAGATAGTAACTAATTTTAAAACTTGAGAAATGGTTACATCATCACACCAAAGAGTGCTAAGCAAAAGAGGACCGACTTAGAAGTAAAGTATTCTGCCAATATACCAGTTGGGAATGAAATTACACCCGTCAGATGGTGGGTTAGTCCTGAGGTGCTGAGACTAAGCTTGCTGTTACTAATATGTAATATGGGTCATTTATAGTCAATTTATAGCAATAGTTAAAGTTACAGTGAAAGGAGTATAAGATGAGGCAAAAAGTTTAATATTTAGAACATATATTTAGGCACACTAAACTAAATAATAAATGAGTTTCACTTTTTGAAATGAATGTCTCTAACAATGTTTCCCCATTTCTATTTTTGACATCAAATCATTATTCACTGTATTTTGCAAACAAACAATACAGTCTATGAATATGCAACTAGTTCAATAGAGAGAAGGAGGAGAGAGACAATAGCTATACTCTCAGTGACACAATTCAAAATAGTAAATAAGAGTGTGGCCAGGCTAAGCTCCCTTTGCTTCCACGCAGTTTGACACATGACTGGCTCTCTCAGCTGGAGATAAGGAGCTGTGGCTCTCAGGTGAAGCTCAAAGAGTTGAGCGTTACTTTGGCCCTGTCTGTGGGGCCTCTCTGTCAGACAGAAATAATAAGACTTTCCCCTCTCACCCTCCGGAGTATTGAGACTGAGAACACTAGCAGCTGTCAGGAAAGCTACTCTAGTGTGGAAAACTTATAACAGCCACTTTCCCATTTAAGGCTATAGTGGCATCTGAGGTTTACTGCATAGCTTCACAGTTGCTACTGAAATCATGGGAAATACACAAATTATGCTGTTGTATATAAATCCAGAACTTTATAACTGGTTAATTTTCATCTTCAGGTGACCAAACAGGGGAATGCCGCGCTCACGGGAATCTGGGATCGGCATTCTTCTCCAAGGGAAACTACAGAGAAGCACTTACCAACCACCGCAACCAGCTGGTCCTGGCCATGAAGCTCAAGGACAGAGAGGTAAGCAGCGCGCATGTGGTGGTGAGTTCAGACCACATCTGTGAAAAGGAGAGAGCGGCCTAACTGTCATCGCAGAGCACTATAAACCTAGCTTAGACAGTTTTTCTAGCTCTTTTATCTAACAGTAGGGGCTGCGTTGTGCTGTGTGTTTATGGGGTCAATGAGGGAGGAGTCTTAAACACAAGAGGCTGCAGCTGTTTTCTCAAGTAGTAGAGTATAATGTGTGGTTTGAGTTATAAACATTATCATAGTGAACTTCCAATTACACTGAATGTAATCTGGTAAAGACTATCCATAGAAAAGCAGGTGTTAGGTATTATTATTATTATTATTACTTGTATTATTATTATTATTTTTATTATTTTTATTATTATTATTATTATTATTATTATTATTATTATTATTATTATGGAAACCCAGTATGAAATGTGAGTAAGTGTTGTTACGATTCTAAATCTTTAAAGTAAATTTTGATACTAAAAATCAGGTTTTATCATTTTTAATTTTTAATAATGATAATTAAAAATGATATAAATATTTTTAGTAAGTATTTTCAACTCAAAATAGTACTTTCTCTGTTACCATACAGTCTTATACAAGCTACCAATAAATATCATTCTAAAACCATTCAGGAAAGGTCTTTTTTTTCCTGTTTATGTGATTTTTAAAAGCATTGATACTTGCTCAAATGATTGTCTGTATGTTTACCTCTAAGTGCTGCTTTTTTGGTCCCTGTCCTGTCTGTGCCCGGTTTAAGGCCTCAAATTATCATACTGAGCTCCCGATCAATGTTAATCTATAGTTAAAGTTATAAATATTGTGACAAAGGCATTAAAAAACTTGCATTGTATTTTAGTGTTTACTGCGTCCCCTCTTGCTCCATCACACACTGTTTTCCATTTCTCGTGCTCTCTTGTTCTGGATGACCTCTGTGGTCATTGTTGTGGCTGACAGGTGCTTGTTCCAACACAATTCCCGTCACAGTTGCAGAGAAGAATGGCTTGCGTTTCCTCTTCTTTCCTTATCCTCTGCTCCAGGCCACCAGGGCTGCTTGTTTGTGTTCTCTGATATGAACGGACATTTAAACAGTCCAGTCAAACACGTTGCGCTGTGCCAGGATCAAACTCTATGCTGAAGAATGAGGCTGAAGGACCCTTTGACACGTCCTGTTCCCTGCTGTTCAGGGTAACACACACTACGTTTACATGCACGTCATAAAAACCGAAGAACTGGTTTAGTCTCATTTAATCCAATTTATCAAAATGCATCCAAACCAAGGAACGTGGTGGTGTTGTGGTTCACATTTCCCAGACCCCATTAACACATCTGGAGAAGTCTTCTCAGATGCCCACTGCATGTAACAGCAAAATCTGATCATACTAGGGGCAGACTATGAGAGACACTTACTGCATGAGGTAAGAAACAGCCAGGCAAATATTAGACATGTGTTTAGATATGTACTTGTTTTAGATCAGCGGCAATGACAACTGCACCTTCACCATGGACTAGCCCACGTTCTTTCATTGTTTTGGTCCACTTAAGTGAAAGAAAAACCTACCAAGGTGTTTTTTGTGCGGGAGAGCAAATAATATGTGAGTGGCAAGTTCTTAGCATGTAAATATGATGTTGCTTATGGTCTAATGTATGATGACGTTTTTATTAGCAGCAATTATTGTTACAAAATATTAGTGCTAATGCGTAACAGTTTGACGCACCTGAACCTGTCTTCTAGCCCCTCATGTGCACCTGTTCATTTCTTTGACCTGCATGTAGACTGGGATAAGTGTGGTCTGACAGGTTTTGGGGCAAACATGATTTGAATTCTGTTGTTTAGCTCACTTGGAGTTCTGTCTGCGTGTAAAAGTAATGACTGAATGTACTGTCAGAGCTACCAGTAACTACCCATGTTTCCCACTCACAAGTGCCATTTGTAGTAGTGCTTGCAGTACTGTTAGCTCCATGCTGCAGATGTGGCATGTTGACACATAAATAAATGATTGACCTCTTGTACTCTCAGATTGTCTTAGAGCCCCCGTGGAGTTCACTATATCTTTGCTTCAAACAGAGATGGTGCTGATTGGCTGTTGAAAGCCCTCCCTGCTGCCCCCAGCCTCCTCTGCTCCTCTTCTGGCCCCTAATCAGAGTCATATGTGTGTCACACCACCTGGTCCGCCTCAGAACATGTCGGAGCCTGGCGGAGAGCTCATTACCCCGGCCCGCTGTTTTCCTTTCTGATGTGGACTCTTTATCTGGCCTTTCTGAAGCTGAGGTCACTTCCTAGAGGCCGGGGACAGGATGTTGCTTCTGACTGGATTTCCACTGTGTATAAAGTCTAGAGCGGAAGCAAGTTTAAACAGACAAAGTGGCGGTAATCCTGAGAGAAAGAGCAACATACTGTAGTTGACCCAAACTGGTGAGTCATATACTGTACATAATCTAATGTAGTGGTGAAAACATTGAACAATGCATTATTATTCATCTTATGATTGAAAGACTTACAAGTTAAGTGAAGCTCTTCCAGTTTTGTGTGAGTAACTGGAACATTTTGCTGTCTTATTTTTTGTTTGCAACATTGCCAGTTTTGGCTATCTTTTACTGGAGCTTGGATCTTTTCCTGGTAGTTTCTGACATCACGGTTATCAGTTGAAAACTCACAAATAATTGCTGACATCTGGCTGAGTTGACATCACACAATTGAGGTCAAATGGGGCTAGATACACAAGGACCCAATCTCTCAGGAGTGGGTTAGGCAACATCAAATAGTGAAACATTTTACAGAGGCTAACCATAATATTTTGGCTGCCTTATTTTTTTTGTTCACAATGTTGCTGGGTGGGAAAATGCATTCGAGAAAGACAAAAAGCAGATCCCAGATGAGTGTTGACAATAAATCAAGAGGTAATGTAGTACCTGCTGTGGCGATATCAGAAAAACTGAGGAATGGGATTTCTCATTTTCTACCCTGTACAACTTTGACTGCTGCCCATTAAACCACAGGATGTTCAAACCAAAAGCTACATTCATAAATAAAGTGAAGGAAAAGGCTTTCTTAGCAGGAAAGAGCAGTGAGCTGGGAAAAGCCCAGAGGAGTGAGTGCTCTGTCATCCACCACTGAAACTTTTAGCTGCGGTCCAATCTGGTGAGGTCATGTGCTAGCGTCAAGTTAGTGTTTTTCTTTCACTGCGTGCTGTTTGGAAATATCCTTAGCAGACTTTCAGCTGTCATATGTTCAGCAGATAGCGCACAACACACACTCCTCCATCTTTGAGTCCTCTGTATCGTTTCCAACTTTAGTTTTTGTCCCAGTTTTTCACACTCGATCCAAAACCCTGCCAGTAGCCATTTCCAACAAAGGCCTTTTTTATTGAGATCCAAAAGCTGTTAAACTATCTCTTTCTAAAGTGCTCCTTCCCATCCCTCTGTTTGCATGTGATGTTTTGGGCTTAAATGCTAGGTTGAACTTGAAGGAGGTAACCCCTAATTTGGGGTGTGAGTATTTAGGAGAAACTGAGGCGGGCTGGCGGTGGTATAGCCTGTAATTATGTCTTGTGCGATGTTAAAAAGAGTCTACCGCCATCTCCCCCAACCCTACGCCGAAATGGAAATCACGTAAGAGCCAATGTTTATTTGCCCATTGGCTTTGTAGTTCTTTTTGCACATTCTGCTGTTTGTTTATCTATTCTGTTCTTAACTCGGAAAAGAATTTACTGAAGCTTTACCCCCATACTTTCAAATCATTTCAGGACTATTTCATCACTGGTGTTTATACTTAGTTTAGGGCACACTGCAGCTTTTGGATCCTGGTTTGTATAATGAAGCAAACGGATGAGAAATGAGCTTCTAAATCAGGGGTGAGAATAGGGGCTTTGTGGGTGTTCCTCCTGTCAGGATTATGCTTTGTCGATGCTTGTCACCAACCCAGAAAAAGAAAAGAGGCTATTAAGAACTCATTAGGGTATGGACATGTGCCGGTGCTGCTGTTACTCTGTCCCCGCTAATAAACGATGGCAGAGGTGGAGCTTGGCACACTGCTCTTTTTCCTTTAGTGGCCAATGCAGCGCTGATAAAAGGGGCTGGGGAATAATCTGTGAAACTGTTTAATCACAAATTATTTTATTACAGTCTACTACTATGCCTTCATTGAAGTACACTGAGTATGTGGGCTTTAACTCTATTGTTTTACTCATAGTTTATTAAACAATCAGAAAACTCTGCAACAAGTAGATAAATGTTACTGTGATAGTCATTTACTGCATAATACATGTCTTTTAATAGATGTCCTCGGTTCCTCGGTTTAGTTTAACTTGAACTAACATTAGTAGTACTGGTATTGCACAAAAACGGTACATTCACAAATAGAAATGTTGTTGTATGTTGTTGTATTAGCCACATTTGAATGACTTATCTGACTCATGGAAAAAATGTCTTACTGTTCTTGTTCCAAACTGAACAATAGACCAGTTTAGGGATTTGTATGGCGTTTTGTCATAGCATTAAGCTGGAATATGCTGTGAAATAGCCAATAAACTGATCTGTAGGCTGTAAATACCCATGTCTATTGGAAATTAATTTCCCCTACATTTGATTCTACTTAAACTCCTGTTAATACTGAGGATACAGTGTGAATCCTTGGAGTAGACTCAGAGTAGCACAAAGAAATAGCTGTGTGTTCCCCTCCTGTCACATCACACTGAAGCACTGGGCTCTAACAGCACGTCCAGCCCGCTGTGCCTTAATGACACACAGGCTCGACTCAGCCCAGTGGTGTAGAACCGCTCCACAGCAGCTCGCCCCGCCACCAATCATGAGATATGGACGTCAGGCTTCAGCCAATGGGCCGTGACCAGAACAAGGAGAGCCCCATTTGTGTGTTATGTATATGGACAATATGGACGTATATTTTACTGTATTCTTTGATACCAGTGTCTTGCATAGCCGCTGTGTCCTCTGTATATTTACCATCATGTTTACTGTGCTTTTACATTGATATTGCCAGGATGGTATGAAAACAGACAAATAAAAACACAATACAACAGGAGCTACTGGAAAAACGACATACTGTGCAAACTCAAATAACTGAAACGGAAACATAGCAAGTAAATTTTCTTGAGAAAAACTATGCTTTTTATTTGATCCCACTTCCTACCTTGCTAAACACTGTTTTGTTGCACCCTTGAGATTGAAAGGTTCTGACTGGATTGTTGGTCTACACTTTTACCCCATCAGCAGATGTGTGCACGTGTATATTTTATGCCACTTGAGGCCGGAGCATATGTGCCTCTTACTGATGCCTGTCACTGCTTCATGCTTGTATATGTTGAGTGTAATGGGGTGTGCATGGAATCGCAGTGTCCCTTAACATCCCACTGACCCATAGCAGTAACACCCATAACAACTCTCGCACTTTGAAGAACCATAGATACCTAAATTTGGTCAGTTTTTTCATTTTTATGTATATGTATATGCAAATATGGATGTGCTCTGTGGATTTTGCAGCATTTGACGTGACGCAGCGTTGTGTCTTCCCCAGTGGAGCGTTTGGAAGACTGTCAGGGAGATGAATGACTGCCGTTATATCGACTACTACTCTGCTCCCTCCTCTCATCCTCCCTCCTCTCCTCCTCCGTTCTCTACTCCTCCCCTTCCTCCCTCAGCGGCCCATGCTCCATTTCTCCTCTTTCCCTAACCCCTCTTCCGCTATTTCCCGTCATGCATCAAAGCAGCCTTGCTACTATCTATATTTCACCAATACATTTGATCAAGACCCCGGGACCATGTATGTGTTATCCATCAGAGTGACATTTAACAAAGCAGTCCTCTGTTAAATGACTCTTTACCATCTCAGGAGGAGGATTTTTTAATTTGATGCTACCAAGCAGTGTTCGAATTCTAACATTTGATCAAAACATCAATACACTGGCCTTGCTGCTAACTACTCTAACAAGACCTTAATCTAGGCCCGTAATGCATTGTAAAGATCGAGCTGCTCACTATTGGTGAAGTTGAGTAATTAGTCTAGAATATTACACCTTGTCTCTGGCTCTCTCTGCAGCAATCGATGGCAATACAGAGGGATGTATGGGGTAACAAATAAACTGTGACATGGTCATAGCAAACACTGTCACGTTTTAATACAGGGAGTGCCATGTTGGGTGTAATAACAGATGACAACCAATAGACATTTAGATAGAGCTTATCGGAGGGAGGAGAGTCCAACACTGAACCACACTGCATCAAGCTTCATGAAGATTTTAATCATTGTGGAATAGACCCTGGCTCATCAATCTTGGCAGAGGAGTTGTATGTCAGACAGTAATAGGGATGAAGACGTGCCATTTGAGTTTATGCTAGGATAACTGAACCAAATTATCAGCAATATTCACATATTCATAACAGGTGCAAGTCTTGAACTGTTTTAGAGAGTTCTAGTACCCATGTGTTGACTTTAAACCTGTAATGCTTTGAAGGCTGGTGGTGCCATTTTGTCAGGTGAAATTGAAATATTTATAGGAAACCCATTGGAGAAACACTATTTAACCATATATAATTTGACAACCTGTTAAAAAGAACTTTCTAATGTTAACTGTAACTGCAAATGCAGTAAATGTATATATTATCTTCAATGCAAATTTGTTTTGTTCTCTATTGGATAAAATAGTCTATCTGTGCAGTAATCACTGTAGTTGTGGATACTGCATTTTATAGTAGTTAAAATAAATAAGCACTTATTTGTTCTATAAAGGGGAAATTACAATGTTACAACAGGAGAATAGGAATATGCAATCAAGATCAAGATAAATTATAATATAATAAATATTTATAATAGACAGAAAATATAACACAACACTGTGTCAGCAGAGTAAAGCTATAAGGCTACAGAGAACTATACAAAAATAAGAGTGGACACTCTGGAATATTGCATTGTGAATTAGATCTAAAATACAGTATTTCTTGAATAATTGCATTTGTTGCAATCCTCTGTTTGTTTCTCTTGTGTCTGCTGGATAATGCCTTGTAGTCTATCAAATCCAGTCATCGTCCTCCTTACTGCAAGCTCGGTTCTCACCTGACCAAAATGCACTCCAGTCTAGACTTTGGTCAGACCTCTCCACTGAAGCAACGGCAGCTCCATGTCTGCATCACCTCCCTCTCACCTCAGTGCAGGCCAGGCCTCATCCTTCTGGCCAGAGAGCCATTTAAAGCCCAGGAGCTGCATCCCATTGCACTGGCCGATCGATACGCAGGCTGTCAGCAAGACGAATGGAGGCTTTAGGAAGTCCATTTTAATGAAGGAGAAGGAGCAGGGGAATGAGAGGTATTTGGAAAAAGGGGGCAGGGGTAGAAGCAACCACAATGGGGAGTTGTACAGCAAATTATGGAAAAGAGAGAGTTTGGAAGTATCCGGTTACAAGTATTTTGAGAGAGGTGTCCTGAGTTTGACTTAGCTATGATAAACCTATATCCAGCTCATAGTGTAAAAAGGCACCTTGTACACAATAACTAGCAAAGGCACAGAAACCTACATTATTGGACAGAGGGGACTTCATCTGCCCCATGCGCCAACACCACATCAAGAGCTCTGGCCCATGAATCATGTCAGCAGATCTGTGCTTAAAAGATATTGTTGTGACAAGGGAGTGCTGTGAAGCCAAGGATACTCCCTCCACAGCTGTCCTCAACAAAAACTCCTTCTGCTTGCATCAGCATTGACAAAGACCTACATGACTTTGATGCACTTTATACATTTTTAACAGGCTCTACTTTACTCTTAAATTGTTAATAAGTGATTATGTAATAAAAAAAAAAAATCCAGTTGCAGCAGTTCTCTTTTTACCTGTATTTATATCATATGTTGAAATGGTTGAGCTAAAAGTCAATCTCCTCATCTTATCTATCTTTATTGGATCAATTACTGATTCCAATAAGTAACTTCCACTGAAGACATGGCAATCAGTTTAGGCCTGAAGCATGTGCCCTGGAATCAAGTCAAGTCAAGTCAAGTTACGGGTCAGATCTTTGGATAGACTACCCCACTCACAGTAGGTTGTATGTTTTTCGAGGCATTTTTGAGCATTTAAAACACCTGTAATAAATGCAAATACATAAATAAATAATGAATTCAAGATAAATGTACTGTATGTTAAAGAATAATATGGTGGAACATTCCAGACAGGCACTGCTGGTTCATTTGCTACACAAACTCCAGATTAAAGAAGCCATTTTGGAAACTTTCAGCAACTCCTTTTTTTTTTCTTTTCCTTTTTTTATATCAGTTGAAAGTCCTATATATACTTTCTTATTGTGCGGGGTTTATTTGTGAATGATTTCTGCATTGCAAAAGAACAAAAGGTCTCCCTGGAAAGAGAGAGGTCAGTGTGGGGACGGTGTAACTTTTTGATGTTTGCATTATATATAGCTGCGGGTTTTTGCAGCAGCATTTTTATAAAATGATGAAATGCTCTTGTTCTCGAGTCCCTGACATGAGGCCAAAGAAGAGGATTATAGCTCCTCCATTAGCCTCAGTTCAAGTCGACCAACTACTCCTATACACTAAACCACTCTTTCTCTGTCTTGTATCTCTCTGGTTGCATCTGAGGCTTTTGTCCTAGCTCACTGCAGCGTCAGCATTTTTGTCCCGTGGCACAGCGTCCAGACCTTTCCCTCTCTCTTTCCGTCTGTGGACTGGAATGTGTCTTTGTGGAAAGCACTCACAGAAAGCAATAAAATAGAGACAAAATACAAGGCCCCAAGCGGACGAAATGAAAGTGCTCCATCTTGGGGAGACACGGGGCCTAGGGGTGCTGCTTATACTTGACCTTGCAGGACCGAAGTACGATCTTTAAATAACAACCAAGACAGGCTCAGTTACACACAGAGTCCTTCGTGGAGACAATGTACAATAATTACTGTGAAAAAAACAGTGGGGACTTAGTGCTGTCAGCGGATTTAAATAACCATGGAAACATTGCACAAGCTTAAATTTTATGATCGTAAGATGGTGTTCAAATAGTTAGTTGCTTTTTCGTACCTAATTTAGAAAGTGGGTCATTCTCTGTACTGTGAGGAAATTGTGTTACTAACTTACAGTACAGAGGCATGAGACTTCAAAAAAACAATGACTAATTGGGCTGTAACGGTGGAACAGCTCTAAGCCATAAGACCTAGATAGCTTGGATTTTTCTCAACATCAAATTACAGGTCTGCAAACTCTTATTTCCCTTGTTAATTTGAGAACTTTAAGTAACAGAAATGATTCATGTAAAGTTTATAAACAAAACTTCTATACCCGGATGATATGAATGACTTTCTATAGGCAGATGTGCAATGTTGTGTACATTCTGATGCAATATTTTGCTATAGATCCTACCGCAGCTTATTGACTTAAAAGTCTATAATTGTTCAGATTTAGAAGGTTTGTGTATGTGTACGTAATGAGCTGGGCATGGGTGAATATGTGCATAGGCACGATTTGGACTTCATCGCTATTCAGAGAGGCTTATGGTGATTAGAGCAGCGTGATCCTCTGAAGAGTTAATGATGAGAGACGCAGTAGCTCCACAGAGGCCAATCATACTGCAGCGTACCCAGCTTATCTCTGCACATTGTCTGCCTGTCTGTTGTATGGCCACGGCACACATTTTCTTATGCGTGGGAACATACAGTGATGGGGGTTTAGCTATCATTCCTCTCACAATAGTGTTTGCAATCAACTATCCCCAACATCATTAAAATATGCATGACATTTGGGGTTTATAGCCGTACCAACAGGACTTCATATCAATATAACTTCATTATTGCGGTCTCAAATGTGCATCTAGGACAGTAGGAGCTCTTAGTACCTCAGGGCCTGGTGGGGGCACATAGCACACAGCATAGGGCCAGTGGCAGTTTCCCCCTCACACCTCAGGGAACTGACTGACAAGCTTAATGACACTGCCGGGGTTACATCGCGTCCCCAACTCATTTTCCAACGTGATTGAAGTTCGCAGTGGGTAGCTTTTCATCAGCACTGAGCAGACAAAAGGGACGCTTTCACTGTTGTATTTGTACGTGTATGCAGTTTGTGCTTGTGCTGCTCATATGCACATGAAGAATGTTTTATAGCTCTTGTCACATGTGTTCACAATCTCACGGAGGATGACTTTTGTAGTAGCTTGTCTCAAGTGAGCACTGTGCTAGTTTATAGGCACATACCAGCAGTGTATACATGTTGATTTGAGAGAAAACCAAAATCCGAATATATTTCAAGATCTGTGATTAACATATTTTAACTGTATTGGCCAGTGATTCTCAATCTGGGATACAGGGACCATAGGTAGGCCTGTCACGATAAATACTTTACTGACTTAATATTGAATACTAAGTGGGTATAGTATAGTAATCACCAATTTATCACACTTTAAATTTTGTTATCGTGATTGACTTTGCGGCGGTTAGGTACAAATTGAAACAAATTGACTGCTAAACTATGATCAAACCTAGATAATCATTTAAATTAATTGAAAAGTTTCGATAATAAAAAAAAAAACAAAAAAAAACTGATCTTGATCTATGTGTCAACTTGTCTAAAAATGAAATTAAGTTTCTGTGACAACACTAGTTCTGGTATAATCCTGGTTATGCCTTGTTAAACACAGTCATGGATAGTGGAGTTAATTGGATATGGTCAGTATGATCCTGGGGTAGACCTGTCTAGTCTAGTTTGTCAAGGCGCTACTAAAAAGGTACTTGTATTGTAGTAGTTATAAATCATAGACCAACTAGTCCTCTGTGTAAAAATAATGTGGTAGACAGTGACCATCAGCTGCACAGCCCATTGGTCACTACATTATTCAAAGCTGGATCCTGTGGCAGCAGATGTATATGAGTCACGTAATGGTTGTTGACACTGGCACAGTTCTGCATATCCTCCTTTCATTTTTTACTTGTTGGCATCCTCCCTTTTCATTGTGAGGCTGCTGTTATGCCTACATTACAGCCACCAAGCCTGCATCCTGTCACTTCGTGCTACTGCAAAAGTGGCCAGTGATTGCTCCATCAATCCTGTGTTAAGAGGTCAATCAGAAAGCCACTTTGTTTGCCGCAACAATGCTGATTTTCCTATTGCTGTGACTGTTGACTGCTCTAGTACATTTCGATCGGTGCTTATGTGTCCCCTCAGAATCTGCTGGCACTTGGGTGCTACACTGCATACAAACTTCCTCTTCATTGTCCACTACAGTTGTTTACACTGTTTAGGAACGCGCTGTGAAGCTCAAATTGCATTACCTGAACCGAACCAAAAAACTCTCTCCCCTCTAAATTCCAGTAAGTCCCAGGGGATATGAAAGAATGCATTATCCTTATTTTCCACTCTCTCTCTTCACTAAGTACCTTTTTCTTGTGTTTCCTAATGCAACTGTTTTGTGCGTTTGTTTTGCCCACTTATCGAAGCAGGAAGCAGCAATAAGTGAACATGCATCTCGTGGAGGCTCGGGTTTAGATGCCAACTCAATTTGTGGCTGAAGCGCTGTAACAAAAGCCCAATCACCCTTTTCACTCTGGCTTCTATCCAGCCGACGGGCAAAGATAAAAATCAAAGCCTCCAGCAGCAACTATTTACCGTCAGTGTCAGTCAGGGAGGGTGCACTGAGCTGTATCTACCTGAAAACATGTCTGAAGAGCAACCATTACCCTGCTGTTTTCTAGTTAATCCTGAAGCTGAGTCTTTTCTACACTTGTCATCGGTCTGTCATCAAATGGAAACTGACAATTTCAGTGACATGAGAGAGATCATTAAGATTTGTCACGAATGCCACACATGCCACACACATTTTGCTATTGTAGAATCATGAAAAGAAGAAACCAAGATCAAGTAAAAGTGACATTATTACAAAGGTTAAAAAAGGTGAAAAATGACTTGGGTAAATTATTTTGGGTGTAGAAAGCACAGTGAACAAACCATGCTACCAACTCATGTAACAACCATCACTGTACTATTGAAATTACTACATTAATTATGGATAAAAATGTAATTGTTCCTCCACTAAGCATGTTTTATCTCACTTTAGTTTCATGCTGATCTTTACCATCTTCTTAAGTGTGCTGACTATTAACAACGTGTTACAAAGCTCCTGAAAGACAATAATTGATATTAGCAGCATTTAGTGTGTGTAAAGCTTGAGGGCAATTATAAATAAGAGAAGGCCTCACAGATGAACTGAATATTCAGATTAAGAACACAGCCCGCTCTCCCCAGGAGGCACACGTGTTCTGCATGGTCAGAGAGAGGAATGTTGGAATGTTCCTGGATGCAGTTTGCATCATGGCTGCTCTGAGGTGGCTGACAGTCCTACTGCCCTAATCTTTGTCACAGTGGGAGGCCGTCCGTGTACATAGTCACTGTATGAATTTGTACATGAATAATGTGTTTATGGATGTGATAGTGCAGCCCAGCAGTGAGAATCACTTGAGTCTTTTATCAGTAAAACCAGTTGTGACTGCCTGTGGCTGAAGCAAAGGGGCCAGTGGTGCTGAAGGCATTTAGGAAGTGTACAGGAGCCCAGGCTCTGGAGCAGTGAGGTGCACAAGGTGCTGTGGAGGGATGGGCTTTGATCCACACACAAGTGGTGTTGAGGCTCGGGCCACTGCTGTCCGCACCAGGCTTGTAATTACATTTGGGGAATGAAATCACACAGGGAGGAAAGGATTTAAATGGCTTCTGAGCTGGATTGGGGTAAAAGGTTCTTCCTGGTGCTCTCAGCGCTTAAGCCTTTTCTGTAAAACATTTTACTTTAATATGATGTATACAATCCAGAGGGAATAAGCACCACACCGAGGACTTCTTATTTTATTATGTTTTTGTGAAGGAATTAAGAAATAATGTGTGAGTTTAGACTTAAATAAAATGTCTAGACAAGTGGATGCTAGTCTTGAGCTCCTGGATTGGTGGCTTTGGACCACAACATGGCAGACATAAATTGATCTGGTTTTCTGAGCTTCACCTGCATTATCCCATCTTTTCTTTACCACCTGCGCTGTCCTCTCCAGTATTACCCCACATTGCACCCCCTGCGCTTCTATAAAGCCACAAAATGCCACACATTATCCTGGCGGCCCATTTCTGTGAATGCATGCACCAACCTTGTCCTCTCTAGACATTATACGGATGTTTAACCATGGTGTGCACCAGCTGGGCTAATCGGCTCAGCAGGCATGTTAACGCAAGGCACTTGTACAGAAACACAAAGGCAACTCCTGACCAACAAGTGGACAGACGAACGCCTTGGAGCTGATGCAGCCAGTGGTGAAATCCAGTGAGCCATAATGGTGTGACAAATGACCAGGCATTTGAGAGAAAGCATGACACATTATTTATTTATTTATTGATATTTATATCTGTTTAGCCTGTTTAATAAACTTGAAAATTGTGACCATTGTCCTAATAATATATATATATATATATATATATATATATATATATATATATATATATATATATATATATATATATATATATATATATATATATATATATATATATATATATATATATATATATATATATATATGATGGGAAATTGCATCAAATAAAAGTGAATATATATATATATATATTCACTTTTATTTGATGCAATTTCCCCAAATGATGGAACTTTTTTAATCATCTGCTTTACACAGCTCTCTTGTGAATCTGCAGGCACGAGGTGTAGCCTATATCTAATAAGCCCAACAGCCTGCTATGTGTGAATGAAATAGTCAGGACACGATCCTGCTAGGATTCTCCGCACTCTGTCCGGTGGTGGTGTGTGAAAATGGCTAATGTCTGCTCTGATTTGTTCAGCTGCAGGCTGACACCAGCAGTGCCTCCCATTTCTGGTCCGTCCCAACGTCCTTGGATAACCCTGGACTGAGCGTCCTTGGACCAGTGCGGGCTTCCTGCTGAAGCCTCTCAGTGAGTGGGCCTGTAAGCTATGCCAGATTTAGAGCAGTGTTCATAAACCAGTGGGGAGTTGCATTCCCTAATTATCTTCAAATGGATAGACTTAAATGATAAAGTTGTCATCAGACAGTGAATCCCCTTGTCTAAACTTGTGTGATATTTTTGCCTCCTGTGTACTGTACTGTTCTGCCCCTGGCCTTTTTACTCTTTGTCTTGGAGTCAGGTGTGTTCTGGCATTTATGATATTCATTTGCGCATTAGCACTGTTAATAGAAAGAGTTTTCAGCTTTATGCCCCCTGCTGGCTGATCTGTAGCTTGAGGCCATGCAAAGTGGCAAACCTTGATGTTTACCTCAAACCTCCTGGAATGACTTTCAAACACACTGTGATTTCCCCGTCTGTCACCACAAGGTCTCTGTAGAATAGATTCCCTGCACTAGGCATCACACAGCTTTGCCTGTGGAGATTTGACTTGAGCACAAGCAGCCCTGTGAAGCCCTTCAAGGCTATTCTCTGATTTCAGCCACATTAAGATTCATTGGCAGTGCCCTTTCCCTGTGTGCCTCCTCTTCAGTGTCCTCTCTGGCAGTCTTCACATTCATGTGTTTCTATCAAAAGCCAGGATGCTTGTTTTTGCATTTGAACAATGCTGACATCCTGTCACAGGAGATGGTGTGAGAAGAGGCACTCGCCATGGCTCTTTTTTACTTTTGATTTCTCCAACATACTATAGTTAAGGGCTCATTCATATGGGACTGAACTGAATAAATAAAAAGGAAAAAAATGAATACAATTACCTCCCATACACTGTCAAAACTAAAATATGTCCTCACAGAACATTTTCTCAAGCCACAGAGATCTGGAAAACATTTGCTGTGTTTGTATGTAAAGATTTGTGAGTAAATGTATACTGGATGTCTGCGCAAACCACAAATTGTCCACTATTTGGCTGGCTCCACTGCTCAGACTGCCCACAAGTCAGACAAAAATGCCTTCTGTGCTCACAACGAGAGTGCTCAAACTGTATTAGTTTACTAACTGACATATAAGTCTTGTTTTTGAGTTTTTTAAATGTTACGCTTTGAGTATATGTTTGTGTGAGTGTGGCAGACAGACGGACAGGAGAGGAGCTGTCACGAGTGCCCTTACCCGAACATCGACCTTTAGTGACAATCAATCCTTTGTGAGCATGTCCTGTGAAGGCTAAAGGAATTATCAGGCTCCAGGCCCTTTAGCGTCATTTATCTAACAGCTGGAGGTCACACAGGTCATGCCCAAACAAGTGGCTCCTCTTGTATCTCATCATTGGTAATAGATCAGGTTAGCCCAGGTGATTGATTAACAATGAGTTAAAAACTTAAAAATATCTGATGCTGCAAACACATTCAAGTTGGAACCCTTAAGTACAAAATTACCAATGACCACTATTTTATTTCTGGATTTCGGTGAAGTAATGTCATCAATCCTCGCCAATATTCTAAGGCCATTTGATGTTAAATGTTAAAACTGCCCTAATCTACTGCTTATGTAGAAGAGTTTGACCATAAGCAATTGAGATAGGTCATGTTTTGAAACGCTCCATCTTTTAGGGGTGGTCTTAACACTGATGCCGATGCCACATCAGATGAACCAATAACATAAAAGTAACCCTTTGATGAATTAGAGTATCCTTGGTTAAATTACCTGGGGAAAATAGAAAGTAGTATTATATTACTATCTGTTAATGTAATAGTAAAAGGTACCTAATCAAATTTGTCTGAGAGAGGTGAGCCTGCTTGTCCCGTGTGCTGTGGCCCTGGTGCAGTCTGTTTAATGATGTGTGCTGCAGCTCATGTGTGCACGTCCACATGTAAAGAGACCAATCAGGCCCAGCTGTACCTGGCTGCGCTCGGCAGAGCACAGCATTTGGCTGCTTAAAAAAACCAGAAGGTTTTGATATGGCAGAGATGCAGTCATTTGGCTGATCTAATGGTCGCTCCCTGAGGATCCATATCTATGAGCAAACACCAAGAAATACATCCAGCCATATAACCAGCGGAATACATTATCATATATGAATAACCCCCAGCCTCCACCTTCACATGGACAGTTTATTCACACATAAACATCCATGGGTTTTTCTGAAGGGTACAGCTATAGAACTCAAATGGTCTTCCAGCCGGCCTGCTCTACTTTGGAGTTTATTACAGTTGAGATGTTTCCTTTTTTGTCAAAATGCATCTCTGCAGGTGAATTCAGATCAGAAGACGGCGTCGCCCAGGGGATGTCTCCACCGTTCTTCTCTCTCATCCTTCAAACACAATCTCTCCTGTAGCCTTTTATCTTAGCCCCCTCCACCCCCGCCCCCACCTCACTGCTCCCCAATCCTTTCCATGTGCACGAGTGTGGCAGCCAGCTCCTGTTGCTGAGAGCCCAGCTTGTTAAAGGAAACACTGGTGCATGGTCCTCTCACCTTCCCTCTGCTCCCACTTTTAATTAGACAGCTGTTTGTGTGTGTATGTGTGTATAAATATGGCTTGAATACACTGAAATTATGTGTACTGCATGTGCTAGTAGAGTAAAATCTAAACCCCAAATGTCACGCCTGTAGTAGAGTAAAAAACTGCTAGTACAGATATATTGTAAGCCCATTCATCCATCCATTTTCGTTCGCTTATCTGGTGCTGGCTCGCAGGATATATTGTAAGCACATCTTCAAAATGAGACATCTGTGTAAAATTATACACTTAAAAACATTTAATCATTTGCAAACTTGTGAGTAACACTGGTGTGCTGTTTGCCTGCTTATTGTTGTTAAGAGTTGTGTGACATGAAACGTCCACTTTGAACCCTAAAAGTGAAACATTCTTTTAATTAGGATCCTTGGAATGTGTTAAAGGTGAGTAATATGCGGTTTATTTGTTTTTATCTCAGCCTCTGCCTTGATCTTATGCTTTTTGGTTAATAGCCAGACACCTGCATTGCTGTGGTCAAAGAAGCTTGTTGCCACCCGTGCGATAATGGAATCAAACATGTTGTGTTTGCCCTGTCTGCAGAATAATCCTATCAGCTGCACTTTACTGTAGCAGAGCAGGGCTGCCCTCAAGCAGGACATGCACACAGACACACACACACACACACACACACATTTGCTCCTCCCCCAACAGCATTATGGCACCCTATCTCTGTACTGTGTTACTGTAACAGACACATTGGGCCAGGTGTAAGCCCAAATCTCTGCACAGTTAAACATTTTGCCAGAGATAAAACACACACAAGCTGCTCTGAGCCAACAGCAGTCACATTCCATCGTGACTCGCCAACAAGAGCACCTCTGCAGCATGACATAAGGGGCTAATTATGCTAAGAACAATGCATTACCTCCACCATGTGTTATAAAGGCAGCCATTTCTCTAATGCACTGCACACTATAAACATATTAGTAGAGGGGAGTGACAGAGGAGACTCAGGGAGGAATTCTTAACCAGTGTCCTTGTCAAGAGAAATGGAATCATGTTATGTGAGCCAGGCATTTGTGATTAGCATGTCCCCTGCTACCCGCCTTCTCTCTGTCCTCTCTCAACACAATCTAGTTTACCTTTCATTATGAGACCTTCGGTGAAAAATGTGTTTGCTGATAAGAGCCTGTGGTTTATCAACAGTTTATAAAGGACAACATTTGGATTAATCAAACCAGCAAACATCTGCTGGAGGGTTAGTTTCTGTAAAAACAGAGTGTACCAACTGGGAGAGAACTAGTGGAATGAGAGATAAACCAAATAAGGGAAAATAGGAGGGATATCAGGTTCCAGTGGCTTTTAGCCAAAGACAGTGCCTCCTGTGTGAGTGCTGAGTCTGCCTGCTCATTATCTGCATATCTGCACTTCCATCTGAGAGGAAAATGCAGCACTGCAGACCGACTTTAGAGGGACACTGATCACAAGAACAGCTCCTCTCCAGGAATATTGTGGTGGTGGCTCCTTTCTGAATTCTACAAAACCAAAATGAGGAATGCTTAGTTTTTGCGCCTCTGAAAAGGAGAAATCTCAGTCAGCGATAGAGCCAAACTTCAAAAGGCGCATGTAAGTGAGGAGTCCTACATAGGCTATCGGAACACATGAAACAGTAACAGTTGTGACAGAGGTAATTGCCCGCCTAGGCTGGCATAATTTCTTGTTGAGTCTTTGTGAAACTCTTGAAAGTTCTTATGTCAGCAAGTAATTGGTTCCATGCTTTAGTTTTCAACCAAAAAATATAGAAAGACAGGTATAGCCAACTAAAATGTGTTATGAATGTATGAGTACATTTATTTTCTCTTCTATTGATTTTTCTGAACAATGCACTTTGCTTTCCAGCAGAGTTTCAATATTTCTATTATTTGGTATAAGAGCAGAGTAAAAATAGCTCTTGCTTACAGGGGAAATACACTGTTTCTATAGGTGCATTTAACTTTAGCTCTGATAGATTGCTCAGGTTTTCATTGAACAAGCATCTCTTTAGGACAAAGCAGGAAGTGGCCTTAACTGTCAGTGTGTGTCCTCTGGACTGGCCCGTGTCCAGCCCCCTCCCTGTCCGGAGCGTGCACACTCAGCCCTGCAGAAGAGGCCCTTTATTAGTTGGTTCTGCTTGATTAATTGAACATCTGTTTGCAAAAAGATGGCTGACCCCACTCCCAGCTGTTTACCTCCTGAATAAACAGTTAATAAGCCTGTACTGAATGTCATATCTTCGGTGCAGTGTTTAACTTTACTTAGAGTCTACTTATGTTATTTACAATATAAAACTGTATATATATAGCAGGTAAAGCTTATGTCTTGTGATTTTATTAAGATAATTTAGTGAGCATGTAGCCCCCCCACAGCTCAGTGGTGCAGTTAAAACCCTCTGTGTCTCTCTCCTGATTAGCAGTGTCTTTGTTCTGTTAGTGGTGGCATGCCATGCAGCGCGATTTCAGTGGGCAATCTGACGGCTTTAAACAGGCCTGCTGCTGTGCTGATCTGATTCACACATACCCCCCTGCCTGCTTTGCACAGGCAAAATGGAATCTGCTTTTGTTGGTTGTTTGGTCTCTGAATGGTTTAAGCCTCTGGAGAGATTTGGGAAATTTCAACCCTTTCCTTTCATTCTATGTACAGTATTAGTGTATGCATGGGTATTTGAATGTGGGTGGGATATCTATAATTATGCACACAGTAATGAAGTGGAGGTATATATATATATATATATATATATATATATATATATATATATATATATATATATATATATATATATATATACACCCACACAAACACACATAGAAACCCTGAGCCACCAATTTGTATTAAAGTTTGACTTTGTTTCTCCACAGGCTGCCTCTATGGCATTGAGCAGTTTGGGACATGTATACACTGCCATCGGGGACTATCCAAATGCCCTGGCCAGTCATAAACAGTGTGTGCTGCTGGCCAAGCAGTCCAAGGATCAGCTGTCGGAGGCCCGTGAACTGGGGAACATGGGAGCTGTCTACATTGCCATGGGAGACTTTGACAACGCCGTCCAGTGCCACGAGCAGCACCTGGGCATAGCTAAAGCACTGGAGAATAAACGCGAGGAAGCCCGAGCCTACAGTAACCTGGGCAGTGCATATCACTACCACAGGAACTTTGACAAGGCCATGTCCTACCACACACATGTGCTGGAGCTAGCACAGGAGCTGGAGGAGAAGTCCATCGAGATGAGAGCCTATGCAGGACTGGGCCATGCGGCTCGCTGTATGCAGGACCTGGAGAGAGCCAAACAGTACCACGAACAACAGCTTTCTATTGCAGAGGGTTTGAAAGACCGTGCCGCAGAGGGACGAGCCTCCTCCAATCTGGGTATGCTTTTATTTCATAGTGCAAATGGTTCATACAGTACCTACTGTTTTTAGATCACATCTGTTAAACTGTAATAGAACGACAAAGCACAGGTCTGTAGAGGTATAACTCTACTTTTACTACATTTTTTTGTCATAGTTTAAATTGTTGCATAGCAGTTTTCAAAAGCCACATTACGGAGTGGAAAAGAGAAACCTAACTAAGGTATGCTTATGTTTATATACAGTTATTTAGAATGTATAGTATAAATAGTAACTAAAGTCAATTGAGGGCATGGCCAAAATGTGTTAATTTCAGAGGAAAGAAAGCTGATTATATCTACCAAAAGAAAACTCCACTGAATTGTGCAAAATGTCTTCTCCAGTTATCAGGTCTCCTTCTGCTCTTAAATTTTCCCAACTTAATCATATCTTAAAAAAAATAAAATTGGACTGGAGCAAAATGGGGGCTGAGAAAATTAAATTCATACCTTTATCTTTTGAATAGAAACAAAAATGTAAGAATCAAAGCCTTTAATACCCAGTCTTTTACGACAAATCCTTCTGCCATGAAATGAAATTATTATCAAGGTAACCTTGTGGAGTCATATAACCATGAAAACAGCTCAACATAAGGATATGGTTTCTTTATACATTTAATACACTGCTTGATTTATAGTAATACCATTTCCACGCTATCCACCCCTGCACCAAATGACTTATGACACTATCAAGACTGTTGTAAACCAGATTTTAATGGACATCTAAGTGGCATAGTATCTCCTCCCAGATGAAATATTATTTAACCTAATGTGTAAAAGTGGTTGAGCATGAGTGGGGTTAATATACTGGAAATAAATTACAGTTATCCTTTGACTAGGCTAATGGTCAGCTTGCTTTACATGTACCCACACCTTATGTAAGCGCCCATAAATTCAGCCAGAAAACTTTATGATATTCCATGCAAGGTTCAGCTGGAGTGGGCACTATATGTCAGACGCCATATTTATTGTCTCCTGTCTGATCACCATGACGACAGCCTCATGTGTCCTTTACATTATTATTCTCCACATCCTCTTTCTTCAAGTAATGATGTCGTCTCACCAACCTCCAGCTGGTCTTGGATACGCTTAAAATGAGTAGTTACCATGCGTTCTATAATACAAGAACAAGGCAGACCATCATGGACGCAACCCTGTGAAGCCAGTTTTGACCCCTCGCTGTGACATATCTCCACTGTCTATTTTGTTTCTTTTCATTATTTTTTGATCGTTCCCACTTCCACTCTCTCTCCTTTCACCCCTACTGATTGTAATCTGCGGCTGTCAAGCTCCCAGTAATTGAAACTGACTTGATGAATCGCTTAATTACCTTTAATAGCTGATGCAAGAAGAGCTGAATAATGAAGATAACAAAAGGATGAAGTGGTGGTTGGGAAGCATCAGTCTGTAATTGGTCCATTGTTGTTGTTGTTTTGTTGTTTTGCATTCTTCTGGTTTATTTCGTCGTCCGTGCCCTCCAGCCCCAAAAATGCGATACTGGCTCAAACTAACAGGATGTTGTTTCAGACTTCACAAAATGCCGCCTTCTTGCAATATACAAAGACCAGAAGGATGCACGAGATTAAAGTGATAAAAGGGAAAAAACAATGAGTATGTGACTGTAGGATGGTAAGAAGTTGCAGAAACAGTGAAAAGGCGGACTTTTATTATGCCCTCTCGACATGCCGTTAATGTTGCATGTAACACGGCTACAGAAGACGCTGACTTGGCTCTCAGGAACAGTTGTATTGAGGCACCCGAGCTCTAACATCCAACTATAATGCCCAATGGTGCTAGCAACCACCCGCCCTATAAACATGAAGATATTGTGTTGCAGCTACATTCATTATTCATTAATTGGCTAACCTATCCTCTGGTCAGCAATATTTAATACAGAATCTGTGGAAGAACTGGGCAAGATTCCATGTACTACAGTATTCAGAATAATGAACCCATCCTTAAATTGCATGAATTAGTAATGTTTAGGGTTACTAATTGAAGTTTCTTCCCTCCCTTTATAACGTGTAGCCACAACCATTTGCAAATAGTTTTTGCTGATGTTTATAAAAACACTGCACCACAATCCCAGAAGACTCTTTTGAAGGAATGTACAGTACATGCAACTATCTGATACAATTGCTGCTTTTCCCATTTGAGTCCACGTTCCAGAAAATTCTGTCAGAATGTGTTATAGTTTACTTGACTGTTGAATGTTGTATACATGTCCTGTGAGTATAGGCGTAGTTATAAATTTATAAACAGTTTTCATATAGTATTATTAACATATTGAAAATAAATGGTTCAAGCTTTCTGAAAATATATAACTTGACAGAGTAGGAATCTGAGGCAGAACAGAAATATTGTATTACTTTTACTATTTACTATTACTATTACTTTTTGGTCATTTGAAAGAAGACAACAATTTTAGCAAATACTGTTCTTATAATAAATTAAAATGTTTACACCTGAGCAAGGAATGTATTTTTTTTTAATATGACTCTATTGCAAAGATATTACCTGCCACTACTACAGTCTTTGTTAATATTCATAAGACACACTTATAATTGTCCAAGTACAGTAAACTGCTCTGGACATATTTCTGTATCAAATTGTTGTGGTATTGTAAGCAGGAGTTTATGCAGCCAGTTATTGCTCTTTGTAAATACAGTAGTTCTTCTTCCTCCCCATGCTGGGCCCCTTCAGTCTCATGAAAGATGATTATATCCCATCTCTGGATTAGAGGCCAACAAAGCAGCTGTGCAGTGTTACTTCTATACAGTGTTATCTTGTAAATAATAATCAAGCTTATTTATTTGATCACCTGATTCATTTTTGCATGTAAAGTTACTGCTTGCATTTCTATTTTGACTGATAGATTCCTGGACCATCATAGCTCTGTTTTAATGACACAGGAATGCACATTGTGAGCACAACACTCCCTCATCCCTCATGACTGCTATGTGTCTGTGTGTACTACTCGCTGTGTAATCAGAAGTGACAGAGCTCTGGCATGCCTTTAATATACGTGGTTATGGGGGACTGATAGGCCTTAAGATGGATGATGCTTTCACTCCAGTAAAACTAAATCATTTGGACCATATCATATCTCCTCTTACTCAGCATCACGATTTCTAATTATCTCTGTTAGTCCCTGATGTCTCCTGTAAGCGGCTCTAATTGCTGTTCTCCCAAACTTTTTATGGGGATGTTTATGTGTTTATGTGTATGTATGTGTGTATGATTTTAGTCACTGTCCGGCATTCCCTAATCCTCTTACCATATGCGGAGTGGAAAATATTGTACCGCCAATATAGCTTCAGGCAATGCCCAAGGCTTATGGCAAATTTGGCTGCCACACCGAACCACGGTCCTATACAGCCTGTGCAGCCGCCTTCCCCTGCCCCTCCATCCATCGCTGAGCCCCAGATCCATTTTTAGCCTCCAGCACAGAACATGTTTGCTGATAATACATCAGTAGGCATTATATCCTAGCTAAGATCAGTCTCCATGGGGAAAAACATAACCTTGGGAGTGTCTTTGTGGTGGAGGTTGTCAGTGTTTTTCCTGCCTCTCTCTGTGCCTGCTGTGAATCTTAACCTGCTTCCTGTTTGACTAAGCAGTAAAGTTTGAAAGATTACTCCAAAAATGTCATAGTGCTTTGAGGAATATATTCTATTGGCTTCCATCTTTTTGTCTAAATAAGTCAAAACGCGTTACTTGTTTTTGTTCCTCTTATGTTTTATTGTTTAGCCAATGCTGTAACCCTAGCCGTAACACTAATGAGTAATTCACTATTATTCACATGGATTGAGAATAACAATAAGACTGTCTGTGCAAATTGTGATAAAACTTGAAAATGTTGAGATCGAAGTATTGTCCATGGACTTTAAAATAACCAAAAAAGTGCATAAATATCACTTGTTTGGGAGAGGTATTTTAAATTGCTTTTAGGGACAATACTATTATTTAAAATTCTCATATCTCCAAAACAACAACTGCATTATTGTCAGTTGTTTTTATATATTTCACGCCTCTACTCATGGCAGAGCAATGTTTACTTTCATAAATCAACTTACCCCAAGTGCTGAAAAGGAAGACATATTGTTTCTAATCCACTCACCATATTGCCCATATTGCTGACTTGACATTTCCTATTAATTCTGACACAGGGCTGTTTTTAATTGGGAAAGTCCTATTATATGTGCTTATGTTCACCGTGTTTTCTTACAAACACTGTGTTCTGGCCTTTTTGTGGTGGACTGTGGACAAAATCAATGGGAAAACACACAGTGGTAACTAATCTTTACGGCAACATAACAAACTAACCACAAGCCTCAAGATTCTCTCCATCGCTGCAGCTCCCACTCTGGCTCCAAGTCGCTGCCATCAGCTGCTCTGCTTCATTCTGGTTAGCCTTAAGTTGCCATGTTGTTGCGGTATGGGAAAGTTTTAAAATGTTTTAAAAATGCCATCTTAGCATATGAAAATCAGGAAAGGTTTTGTTTGACATCTGAGAAAGAAAAATCAAAAGATAGTTTCATTCTTTCATAATCGTCAAGGGAAAGAAAAGATATGCTGAAATATCTCTATTCTGAGTTTATTTGTCAGTTTGATAGAGGCTGTGTGTGTGTGTGTGTTTGTTTGGCGGATGGCTGCTTGGTGAGGCAAAACTATTATTTTTCAAAGGAAGGCATTTTATCAGATATAATGCTTCTGCTGCAGGTTCTATGCTATTTATTGTCTCCTATACTCACTTTATTTCATTTCTGAGCTTTCCGTCAACATTCTTTCCACTCTCCAATCTTTTTAGACGGCAGTTTCCCTCATAAAGAAACAATTACTACTGCAAATCTTCTATTTTGCATTTATATTAGCTGTGTATTGTACTACAAGTTAATGACTGTAATTGTGTGTAAGCAGAGAACAGATGTCACAGAGATGGAATTTTAAAGTCTAAAGGGCTTGAATTTGACTCAATTACTAGTTTCCTGTGCAAGATTCTAAACTTCCTGTCTCTTTTCTCTTCTGTCCACAGGCATTATTCACCAGATGAAGGGGGACTATGAGACTGCACTGAAGCTACACAAAACACACCTGTCCATCGCCCAGGAGTTAAACGACTACGCCGCTCAGGGCCGAGCCTATGGGAACATGGGAAATGCCTACAACGCACTGGGAGTGTTTGATCAGGCTGTGCGCTACCACCGACAGGAGTTGCAGATCTCCATGGAGGTGAATGACAGGGCATCACAAGCGTCTACACACGGGAACCTTGCTGTAGCCTACCAGGCCTTGGGAGCACATGACCGCGCCCTGCAACATTACCAAAACCACCTCAACATCGCCCGTGAGCTCCGAGATGTCCAGAGTGAAGCTCGAGCTCTTGGGAATTTAGGAAACTTTCACTGCTCCAGAGGTGAATTCCCTCAAGCTGTGCCATACTACGAACAATACCTCCGTCTGTCCCCTGACCTCCAAGATATGGAAAGTGAAGGGAAGGTTTGTCACAATCTCGGTTATGCTCATTATTGTTTGGGCAACTACCAGGATGCTGTCAAATACTACGAGCAGGACCTAGCGCTGGCTAAAGATCTCCATGACAAACTGAGTCAGGCCAAAGCTTATTGTAACCTGGGGTTGGCATTTAAAGCCCTGGGAGACTTCACTAAAGCAGAAGAGTGTCAGAGATACCTGCTGTCTCTGGCTCAGTCCCTTAACAATGCACAAGCTCGTTTCAGAGCTCTGGGGAACCTGGGAGACATATTCGTCTGCAAAAAAGACATCGTTGGAGCTATTCAGTTTTATGAGCAGCAGCTTGCTTTAGCCCACCAGGTATTCATTTATGCAAAACCCTCATATGCATGCAGCAAATACAAAGTCACTGTGTTGATATTGTATCTACTTTCAGATCAAAGAGCGCAGGATGGAAGCCTGCGCATATGCTGCTCTGGGAGCGACTTACAGACTGGTTCAGAAGTACGACAAAGCTCTCGGCTACCACACCCAGGAGCTGGAGGTATATCAGGAGCTGGGGGATGTGTCAGGCGAGTGCAAGGCCCACGGACACCTGGCAGCGGTGTACATGGCTCTGGGGAAATATGCCATGGCTTTCAAGAGCTACGAGGAGCAACTGGAACTAGGACGAAGACTCAAAGATCCTGTGGTGGAAGCTCAGGTTTATGGGAATATGGGTATTACAAAAATGAATGTAGGCGTCATGGAAGAGGCCATTGGTTACTTGGAACAACAGCTGGCAACATTACAACAGTTAAGTGGGAACGAAGCAGTCATGGACCGAGGCAGAGCCTATGGAAATCTAGGGGATTGTTATGAAGCACTGGGAGACTTTGAGGAAGCGATCAAGTACTATGACCAATACCTGTCAGTGGCTCAAAGTCTAAACAGAATGCAAGACCAAGAAAAGGCCTACAGGGGGTTGGGCAATGGACACAGGTGAGTTTCATTTATGTACTCTAAAATTATATTTACCATGTATTATTGTCACCTCAGTACTGTATATTTGTTACTGTATATTCTTTTATTTAGGTGCTATAAAACAATGTCTGTAGCACCATGTCATTAATAACTATACTATACATGCCTTAAAATGAAGTGCGTTTAGTAAACAAGTACACAAATTACTACTCTGTTGCTATGATCTCAATTTGTTTATTGTTATTACAATATCATTACCTCTACATAATCATGAAGAAAAATGGCAGCTTCTAGATTGTAAGGATTTTATTTTGTGACTCATCTTACCTAATTAATAATTTTGCTTTCACAACTTTACTTTCAGGGCCATGGGAAATCTGCAGCAGTCACTGGTTTGCTTTGAGAAAAGACTAGTTGTAGCTCATGAGTTGGGAGAGTGTGGAGGCAAAGCTCAAGCTTATGGTGAACTAGGGGCACTGCACAGCCAACTGGGTAATTATGAGCAGGCCATCTCTTGTCTTGAGCGACAGCTTGCTATTGCACGAGATACCCAGGATCGGCTGCTGGAAGGAGATGCCAGCTGTGGTTTGGGAGCAGTGTACCAGGCGATGGGAGAGTATGAGACGGCTCTACAGTGCCACCAAAGTGACCTGGAGATAGCAGAGGAAGCAGGCAGTCCGACTCGTCAAGCCCGGGCTTATGGCAATTTGGGGCTTACATACGAGTCTCTAGGAAACTATGAGCGTGCTGTGGTGTTCCAGGAACAACATCTAAGTGTGGCAGCTCAGACTAATGATTTGGCAGCCAAAACCCTAGCCTACGGCAGCCTCGGAAGGACACACCACGCACTACAGAACTACTCCCAGGCTGTCATGTACCTGCAGGAAGGTGAGTGAGCTCAAAACAACAGTGAAATACCTTTGCTGCATGAACTGATTGGCTTAGGGTTTGAATAGAGTTTATTGGACTACGAATTTGTAAGAAGTTATACCTCTTTGTGTACTAAAGAGGATTTTGATGATCGTGATGTCTTGTTGCTGTATTACCACAACAGGTAATGTAGGTAGGTATGTTTAAGTCAGGACAGTTTGTCAGAATACATTCAAAACATTTTACTGCATCAGTCCATTACATTTTTAGTCCGTTACATTTTTAGACTTTTTAGTTCTTTACTGTGAACTTCAAACATCAAACTGCAGTGTCTCATGCCTCAATGTCCCCTAGAGTTTATACAGAAATAAAAAGCTGCTGCTCACTAAAAGTCATTGTGTGAGTGGTGGTAAAGGCAGTGTTTGTTTGTGGGATGAGCTCAGAGGCAGAAGTGTGGATAAGAGTAGAATTTCTGCACTTCTGCTTTATATCAGGCAGACCCCATCCTCCAGCACCCCCACAGTGTTATGACCCAAACACTGTTTGAACCCAAGACAATTACAGCACGTATGATACCGGGGCAGAATATGTCACCCTACAGGGGGAATGCTGTAGTCACGTATAATCCATCTCTCTATTAGTTTTATCAGAGTTAGCTGGTCTTGCAGTGACCTATACCTAGGCCTGTCATGATAATTACTACATCGACTTCAATATATGAACGTTGGAACAACATTTTTTTAGGGTCACTATTTATCATGTGTACATTATCTTTGCACTGTTGGGAAATTTTTAGGCTAACTGATAAGATTAAGAAGATAGAAGATAAGGTTGAATTAATAACTTATGTGACTCATTACACATGAAAACTATGTACTAAAGTGTTAAATTCCTGCTGTTTATTTATTGCAGTTCATGATTTTCTTGCAATATTGTACATTTTGAATAGTTTTTTGTGGTTTAGATCTGCTCTTGTCAGTGGTATAAATTTGTATTATTATCAATACTATTAATAATATCAATATTATCATTTACTGTCTATATTTACTTATATATTGAACTTCAAAATATGACAGATCTACCTATATGAACTCTGCAGACCTGCTTTAATTGAACAAAGGTAGAGTCCTGTTTGTCCTTCTGTTTACTCATGCAGTGTCCTTGTGTTATTGTCTGATCTAACTGTGGAAAAGAGCAGGGCTGTCACCGTCCTTGACAGCCAATTATTTTTGGCCAACCTACTAAAACTTGGGCACCATTTTTATTTCGGCTACTAGCATTTCTCTTGAGACATTTGTTGTCTTTTACATATAACGTTGACAGATTTTCCTTTCCCAAAAAATTTATTGGGGGGATGGATAAAGACAACTACAAAACTAGTGCTTATATTCCTCTTATTATGCAGCCTGTGTGAGGCTCTTGTTTTTGTGTGATATTGTGTAATTTGTGTTGCTTGTGTTACACTGTACTAAATTATAATGATCTTGTAACTTTAACTCAAAGGTCATTGTACTTTCAGCTATTAACGCAACAATGTCATTAAATCAATGCCATTATTGTAGTAGCTAATGAAGGTGCTCCGTGCTTCGTGCTTTAGGGAACTACATGTAGTGGGGCAGTAGTGGTCACCAAAGCTATTTTTATGCTAATTACAGGGTGATCCAGCAATTGGTGACATTTGACAATTGATTCAATTCTATATATTGCTTAAATTAAATGGAATTATTGTGATGCTATGCACTGCAGTCACAATACTGTTCATTCATGCACTTGAAAACACCTCTAAGAATAAAAAGAACCATACCTTTCCTGTCTGTGTGGCATGGAAAACTGCATCTGTATGGGTCTGTTATCAAATTAACCAGTAAGCCATGTTGCATATTATAATGTAATAGCTTTTGTGTTTTTTATTCAAACAAATGAATTAAATATAGCACATATTACTTTCCCCATACTTGCACCTACTGTAAAGGACTGGGAAAGATTGGGCAGTATAAGTTATTCTACTCATGGTCATGATCAAAAAATTGTGTTGTTCTGTGTCAGTAGTGCAAATACATGTGAAGTTTTGGTGTGTAGCTGTGTGTATGTGTGTAGCTGTGTGTAGCTGTGTGTATGTAATACTAGTGTCTGAAGCACAGGGTGCGTGGGCCTGAGGGGCTGCAGCTCTCGCTCTCGCCCAGCTGTCAGGCGCCTTTAAAGTGTTCTCTAGTCGCTCTTCAGGGTGCAGCCAGCCACGGCCACATCCTCATGTCAGCTGCTGCTACGTGCCTGCGGGGGGCACCAAAGGCGGACCAAGTGACAGTGACGGACAATGAATGATACAGGGACCAGAACAGAAGGAATGAGAGAGTCAGGAATAGAGGGATAGATGAAAGAAGAAAATGGCAGGTGGGCGGTAGTGGTAGACTGGGATTGGCACAGGTCATAATTCAAGTGTATTATTTCACTGTCATCAGGAGAATAGAGAAAACACAGAGTTAGTTGACACCCAGCTTGATCATGAGGAACTATCAGAGCATGGCTTGGAGGGAGAGGTATGTGTAGATGAAAGAGTGAGCTGATGCTGAGACATGCGGAGGGTGAGACTGTCAAAGAATGAAAAGGATAATTTAGATCTGTTTCCTCACTCTTGCTGCAGTGCCTAATGAGCCCTAAGCAGTGCTGAGCCTTCGCAAGTGCTGCCACCACAGTTAAGATGAAACAGGTAGAGCAGAGGGAGGCGGCGGGAGAGAGGAGTGGGAAAGGTTGGAGAGAGGAGAGGAGTCCTGTGGAGAGAGGGAGCACGCACAGGCTGTGGGAGGGTGTGTGCTCAGATAAGGCACAAGGGGAGACAGAGGCGAGCTTCAAAGATGCATGGCTACACAGTGGCTGTGGAGGAACCATGAAGTCTCAGGATGGCTAGTGTGTTGCGGGCTGCCTGGGGTCACGTTCTCTGTTCTTGGCTTATCTGTCCCAGCCAAAGAATTTTTTCCAGGAACATTGGGAAAAACAGGATCAGGGTGACAAGGCCCATTTCTGCCTCCCTTGACCTAAACCGTGCTCTGACTCTTTCCTCATGCAAGCAGTGAAGAGAATAGACCAGTGAATGAGCACAGCGTGACTTAGTAAGAATCTGCAGGCCACTTGCAGTTTGCACCTTGTAGGTGATATGTGACCCAGCAGCTGTTGTTTCCTTTTCTGCATCATTTTCTGAAGTGGCATTTTCATCTCAGTTATCGCTCAGAGCAAAGCAGTCAGCAGCAGCAGGCAGACCACAGAGCTCTCCACACTAAATCTAAATAAGAGAACAGGTAGAGGCACTGGTGGTGTCTGACAGAACATCCAGGTTAGCTTCTCTACTACAGCATTTAGATGAGGCTTTGCTTTGGGAATATGGTCTAAGCTCTAATTGCTTAATGATTGTGTTTGCAAATATTTGTATGCTTCTTAATTATATTGAGAGAGTTCTTTTATGTAAGCAGTAGGAGTGTGTTTGTTTGCACAGCCAGTCAATCCTCAGCATTGATTGCTATGCAATCTGATTAGTGCTCAAACAGCCTCACTCCATGGCACACGTGTATGCTTTGGACCTGGTCTGTGTGGAATTCTACTGCAAGGCCAACTCTCCTAACCTGTTCACTGTGTGAACATGAGTGCCATGCTACGCTTACATCTGTTACTCTGAATGATACTACCAGTCTGCCTGCATGGAGTAGTTTTGACTCTCTCTCATCTGCCTATTCCTGCTCCTTTGACAGGCCTCCGGCTCGCAGAACAGCTGGCCCGACGTGAAGATGAGGCCAAGATTCGCCATCGTCTCGGGCTCTCACTGTGGGCCAGTGGGAACCTGGAGGAGGCCCAACATCAGGTCTGCAGCATCATACTCTCCTCCATTCATTCACATTAATAAATCAGTTTGTCTTTACTCGTTTGCTTTGTAAAAGGGAAGCTAGTTCTAGTCTTCAGCAGCATATGTGTAATAGCACGGCATAAGCCTAACATTATGACCAGTGACAAATGTAACAGATTAGCATAATCCTAGTACCTATTAAATGAGTTTGATTGGGGATAAATTGTTAATGCTAGATGTCTGACTCAGAGCATCTTCAGCACCGTTGTGGAGTGCTCTTAGTCTGTAGTGGTCTGTAGTGGTCTGTAGTGATCTATCTAGTGGGGCTGCACATGTGCCACTTGTAATAACAATAATAAACATCACATAATTTGTATTATTTCTGAGTATGACGCCAGAAACAACACCAACCACAGACCTGCACATGTGTCTGCAGGGATGTTACTGTGTTGTTGTTTTTTTTACAATTTAAATAATTGATTTTATGATTTTTTGCACGTCTTTGCAACAAAATCACTTTTTTCTGTTATAGTTGATATTATAGATTGATCTAGACTTATTCCTTTCATTAACATGTTTTATTTTTAGATTCTGTGCATGTTGCTTGTAGCCTTTAGGTTAAACCACTGCTGCCAAAGGGCACACTTGTCCGCAGTGTATAGACCTATAATGTTTATTCATAAGACGCTCTGCTGCTATAGACGAACTTAAGGCATTGCCTTGCTTCAAATCTAATTTGTGTTGGGCCAAATTGGCATTCATACAGCATCTATAGGTCTGAAATGAGAGTGCTTGACCCCATGTTTCCTGTTTCACATACTTGTAAACCAAATTGCGTTACAATCTCTGAGTACTCCACAGATTGACGTGCTGTGATTCTAATCAGCTATTTAAAAAGCACTTACATCCACAGAGCACAAATCAATAAATGGTTACTTAAATATCAGCAGTCTAGATAAAGCAGCTTACCTTTGATATCATCTGTCAGAGAGGATAAGCTTATGGAGGAGGGATATTTTACAAAAATCATTAGACTTATGTGTATATCTAGTTCCACTCACGTCAACTGTGACACTGACATTCACTTAACGTGTCAGATAAAAGCTTGTTAGTGTCAGAGCTGGTAAAACATGAGCTTCCATACTGCATGCATAGCAGCTGCAAACTATGACAGATTCTACCTGTACAGCAGCCAAGCAAGTCACTGCGCATACAGCACATTCATGATGGTTTCCCTTTCATCTTTGCTAAAGGGTCAGGCCAGAGGAAAGGCATTGGGAGAAATTAGTTTCACTCTTATAGGGATGTCTGCAAGCCTTACAGATTAAACTAGCTCTGCTGCAATCAGCTCTGCGCCCTATCAGCAGAATCAGGCTGGGACCAGGAGCTCTCTCTCTACAGCACTAATGCAGCCCGCTCCCACATCCTCCGCTGAGCTCCCCGTTCCCTCGCTCTGACACACTTTTCTCTATGACCTTGGTACACACTAGACATGGTTCATGTATGCATTAGTCCTCTCTGTACTTCACATACAAATCCATAGAGCTCATTTTGTTTATGCAAATATTTTCTGTGCGAAGAAGGTGAAGCTGCTGGCTCTGGCCTCCTGGAGAGCGACTCTGACCCAGTCAGTCAACAGGGCTTCTCTAAGCACAGGGAGAAAGGATCAATAAGAGCTCATGAATCAGCACTTCTGACCTGCTCTGCTACTCTAGACAGCAACACTGCAGCTCCACCTGCAACTCCTTTCCTCTCAATCCACTCTGTCTCTGAGCAGAACACTACTGGTAGAGTCAGGACCTTTGAGTTTAAATAGCACCTATTTCTACAGACCCTGTCTGTTCTGGGTGCTTTGGTAATGCCTCAGCTTCTCACTACCCATTCCCATGTCAAAGCAAACAAAAGCAGAAGTGAGAATTCCTTATAAAGGAAGGAGATTCATCACTACAGTGTCTCCATGGTAGACCAAGGCCTGATTAAAAGTGGCCATTCTGACTTCTCTTTTTCATCAGGTAGTTACTACCACCACCTAGTGGAAAAATGTCTCCTCTCAATCTGTCACAGTGAAAACAGTTGTTTTTTTTAAAGGAACATATATTTTGACAATTTTTTGTGATCCTGTTTTGTGTCAACACTGAAGCCTAAGAGCACAAACAGGTCTTCATTTAATAACATATATCTAAACGCTTTTTTCCTTTAGCTTTACCGGGCATCAGCACTCTTTGAGACGATTCGCCATGAAGCTCAGCATAGCACAGACTACAAGCTGTCTCTGTTCGATCTGCAGACCTCCTGTTACCAGGCACTCCAGAGGGTCCTTGTGAGCCTAGGTATGCACTCGCAATAATAATTTGTTCTTGAGTAAAGCCATGGGACACGTTACACACCTGACAGAGATGGCCTCATCTCAGAAATCAATGTCTTCTTTTATGGGCCTCAAGGGCTCACTGAATATTTAATGAGTATGAAGAATATGCTAGTTATTGTTGATGGTTGTTACTATTACTCTGTCCTTTGTTATATTTTAATGAGACTGATCTGTAACATAAAATGCCCATTATTAATTTGCGATGTTAAAAAAGACTCCTCTGGTTTGCACATAATGAGATTTAAGTGTTAACAATAGACCTGTGCTCTTCAGGCCATCATGATGAGGCGTTGGCCGTGGCAGAGCGGGGTCGAACACGTGCCTTTGCTGATCTCTTGGTGGAAAGGCAGACAGGTCAACAGGACTCTGACCCCTACACCCCAGTAACAGTGGAACACATCCTGGACACTGTGAACAGCCAGAGGGCCCTGGTGCTCTACTTTTCCATGGCCGCTGGCTATCTGTACAGCTGGCTGCTAGCTCCAGGAGCAGGTTGGTGCAATCCTGAGATTCTCTAGATGTGTTTATTTAATTAATTTACTCAGTGAACGGCCTCTGCTTTAAAATAATACTAAATGTTTTGAAAATGCATGTAACAATTATTAGTTAAATGGATTACTGTCATTTAGACTGGAGAGTGTTTGCATCACAGAAAGCAGCATCTCCACCTGTTGTCCCCTGGGTGACCTCTCACCCCACAAGGCATGTCCCAGTGAAGCCTTCTAATCAAGACTGATATTGTCAAACAACATTTTCACATGTACCAACAGGGAAACACTATTCTTCAACACATTGTCACCATAAAGTTTCAGTCTCTTTTCAAATAATTCAAGATTTAGACATTTCCAAGTGTCAGTGATGTGCTGGGGTGTTTTAATTGAGATATTTTTCTGTCTCTGTGTGATTTGGAGCAAGAAAAGGAAGAAATGTTGTTTTTTATGACAATAAATGTTTGTATTGTTTATGTTCAGGAAATGAGTATTGAAAGCAGTTTTACATTTATAAATAAGACAGCATTTTAAAAAAGAATCGTGATCCAGTAAATGCAATGACTGTAAAAAGCCCTAATTTTCACAATTTTGGAATCATTGTATTAAAATGAGCTAAACTGAATGAAACATACCCGTGATTTTCAAACCAAGCAAGGAAAAAGGCAAGGCAAGTTTATTTGTATAGCATTATTTGTACACAAAGTAATTCAAAGTGTTTTACAGAATAAGAAAGACATAAAAATCACAATACAAACAAATCAAAACATAAATAATCATCATAAAATTAACATTGAAAGAGAAGAGTGCAGAAACCTTTCAGTCATATGCACAGCTAGAGTCCTGTCTCACATCTTCAGAAAGACTGTTTTTGGTTTTAGCTGCATAAAACTGAAACACTGATTCCCCATGTTTAGTCCTGACGCTGGGCACCAACAGGAGGCCTCAGTCCTCAGAGTGTGAGGTGGTTCACATGGCACTAACATGTCGGAGATGTAAGCCAGTGCAGAGACCTGAGCACAGGACTTATGTGCTTGTACTTCCTGGTTCTAGTCAGGATCCGAGCAGCGGCGTTCTGGATGTACTGCAGTTGTCTTAACGCTCATTTGGAGAGGCCAGTGAGCAGGCTGTTACAGGAGTCTAACCTACTGGAGACAAATACAGATGGTTTAGACAATATACGTTAAATTTTTGCAGATGCTAAAAAGCTGCAGATGTTATTGATTTGATGTGGCTGTTAAAGTTCAAGTAAGAGCCCATTATTAGATTTGATTTCTAGCCTGATTTGAAGGTTTTAGAGAGAGAGACTGGAGATGACTGCTAACACTTTCTCTATGTTTCTGTGGCCCAAAGACTATAACTTCAGTGTTGTCTGAGTTTAGCTGGAGAAAGTTGTTTTGCATCCACACACTGATCTGTTGGAGAGTGAATCCACTGGTCCATATTCACCTGCTGCCAGTGAGACATAAATCTGAGTGTCATCTGCAGAGTTGTGGTAGGACACATTATTGCTGCATATTAACTGGTCTAACGGCAGCATGTAGAGATTGAAAAAGTAGACATTCAAACCAACTTACTCTTTGCCATGTCACTAGTGTTCACATGCGAGAACTGTTGGGGTGCTTACACCGCTTTTGAATTAAATATAAAATATACTTAGCACGCAAACATACTATATACTCAGCATGAATCTACAAACACAGCTTGTCCTCCATCTCTTGGTGCATTCTTGCCCTCCCCTTTCTGATGTTCTCTCACACAACTGAGCTCTCATGGCGGGCAGCAGATGGCACAGGCAGTCTAGTTTTATCTTTTATTGAACGTTATTTGTTTTATTCATTTTACTCCACAGATGCACTACCACACATGGTTTCACACTCATAGCCTTCTCTTGAAATGATCCAATAATCCCCCCTGTTGTGAGTCAGCTCAGAGAATGCATTAGAAAAGGAGCCATTTTATTGTCTTTAGCGTTCACTTTATAAATCTGATGGTTATTTGATGGAAACCCTTACTCTCCGCAGGCATCCTGAAGTTTCATGAGGTGTACCTGGGGGAGGGCATATCAGAAGGAGGGTCCGACTTCCAGGACGGAGGTAGCAGTGGCATGGTCAGCGGGTCTTCACTGGAGCAGCACATTGCCAGTGCTCGCGAGGCTCTTGGAGTTGAATCCTATTATAGCAGGTAAGGTGGATAAAGATAAGTTGCATGGTATAAAATCTACAGCAGTGCTTCAAATATAATAGGACAGTTCTATTAAAATAAGAGTAATTTTAAATGTCAATTGTCATCATTTTCGTTCATTTAATCTATCTTTATTTATACAGAGAGAGCCCAATGAGAGTACCACACTTTACATGACTCTTACAAAAAAAAAAAAAAAAAAAAAAAAAACTACATAGATCCATTTAAACATTAAAATCAGGTGCAGATGTGATTTTAAATATTTATCACCAGATTATTAAAGTGCATTCATGGCACCAATGTTTCCAGTTTTGCATGTCCTTGAAACGTATTCCGTTTTTGGGAAGTAAGATAACCAAAATCATTTTTCTCATTTCAGTTCTAGTGCAACCAGTTTTTCAATGTAGACAATCATGAAATCTTGTATTAAAAGTTCCCATGACAAAGTTCAACAAACAAGTGAGATATTCAAGCAGACCAAGTAGTCCCTTATAAATAAATCTCATACAGTGTTATTCTCTTCTGACAAATAGCCATGGCCAACCTACCTTTTCATAGAGTTTACAGTGATGGGTTTTAACTTCACCTGTTATGAAACAAAGGGCAGAGTGAAACAGTGTATCTAAAGATTTCATAGTAGAGCCTGAAGTCTGCATGTATATTTTATCTCCATAGTCCCATACAGAAAGAAAGGTTGCATTAACAATTTCTTTTCTGTATTTCAATAGAATACAAGATTTGTTTCTATAATAAAATGATAATTTTCATTTTAAACTGATACATAAATTCCAGATCTGTATTTTAAAGGAAATGTTTTCATCAGTCCAAAACCCAAGATATTTATAGGAGGTGACTTACAATATAATATATCATTTAGTGTATAAAAATGTGTAGCTTGCACATCACTTACATCACTCACATGTTTGTTTTTTTTTGTTTTGTTTTTTTAAAGAAAAAAAAACATATATTTAGTTTTATTTGCATTCAGTGGTAATTTTGGATTTGATCAGCCGAGGGAGTGCTTGTATACAAAACAGTATCATCTGCTTATACATGTGTGAGGCTTTCTCTTAATCTGCAATCAATTGAATGAATAAATATAATAAAAACTATCAGGCCCAAAATTGAGCCTTGGGGCACTCATTTGGTTAAAACATTTGATTTAAACCCATGGGTTACTATTATTGGGTTCTGTTTAAAAAAATAATTTTCAAATCCAATGTGCTTCAGACACTTAATTTTATGATCTACTGAATCAAAAGCTTTAGTTAAATCTATAAACAGTTCTACACAATCTTGTTTATCATCAAGAGCTGTGAAAATGTCATTTAAAACTTTGGTGATTGCAGTGACAGTACTCTGCGCTTTTCTGAACTCGACTGATAAGACTTCAAAATGGAGCATTTATTTAAATAAATTGTAACTTGATTTGCAACTAACTTTTCTAAAACTTTTGAAAGACAAAGTAATTCAGATATTGGCCTGGAAATTATTTACACTTTTCATTGTCCCACCTTTATGTAAAGGTAAAACATGTGCAGTTTTCCATAATTCTGGTATAACTGCCATTTGAATTGATATTTAAAAATATGGAATACAGGATGAATTAAATATGGGGCAGCTGGTTATGGAAGTTTTGGATCAAGGTCATCAGGTCCAGGGACTTCTTTGGGTCTATGGAGCAGAGTATGTGAAAGGTCTTAAAGAAAAAATCTGCCATCTGCCAGTGGCTCAGATTCAACATAATCAAGATCAAAAGGACCAAAATTATTATCCAAAACATCACATGTGGAGATAAAATGACTATTAAAAGCATCACATATTTCCTCTTTAGAATTTACAATAACTGAATCCAATAAAATATCGGTTGGTAATATATGAATACTAGGTTCTGAGAGGGATTCTTCAGAAAAGGATGCTGACATTGAACAGATATGACTGTAATACAAGTCAGAGATGAAGTCCTGCTCATTGAAATATAATTTATATGATCTTCTCATGTTTACATATGGATGTGTCTTTTTTGTCTTTTATATTGGAACACACCCAATTGGTCACAAAAATCCAGTGGGAAAACAGTATTTGCCTTGTAATTATGGGGTTTGTTGAGATTATATCAATGAGTTTGCCTTTATTTAAATTTCTATGATCAGGTCTCGTCGGAATAGAAATGAGTTGTGTGAGATTCAGGCCATTGCATAGGTCTTTCAAAGTTTCAGACTTTTTCCCCTGGCAGTTCATAGTTATTAGGATGTTATTAGGACCTTGTAATTTTCCAGTTTAGAAAGCATCATGAATAGATCATTTAGAGCGTTTTTGGCTACTGAAGGTGCATGATGAATACCAGCAACTGCCAATTTTTTATCACGGTCATTTCCGTAGCTGACAGAGACAAATATTGAAAACATTTAGGCTTTGAGCAGGAGAATAGGAGGCCCACAGACAGCTGATCTTTAACACCACCTCCTTTAGATTGATTGTCTTGATGAGTGCAGATAATTCACCACTACTAAATATAAAATTAAGTGTTAACACAGGAGTTGGTGATGCGAACCTTGATACGTTATGTGTGTGCAGTAAGTGAGGAGCAAAAATTGTTATTTTATCATTCTAAGTGTGTGCATAAGAGAGTGTTATTCTGCCCCATTGCATCTTATGATGACAGACCTCCGCTACCTGACCAAGTATTCAGCTCTGCTCCCGGTGAGAAGAAATGATACGGAATAATGGCTCTTTGAATGGCCAAATTGTTGAACAGCAAACATGACAAGTAAAAGAAAAACGAATGAAAATGCCTTACAAAAAATGATATGGTGAAGAAAATTGAAATATAGGAGCAAAAATCAATGTTTCTCTTTATATTAAATGTGTTTTTCCATTGAAGAGGTCCAGACTGGTGCAGTGAGGCACAACAAAAAATACATAATTTTAGAAACACTGAGACGCATCAATACAAGTGCACCCTCTGGCTACATGTTTACTGTAGGTCTCCTTTCTCTAGTTGGTGTTTGATTCAGGGTGCCCAGCTGGCTTGCCCAGTGCCAGTCCCTGCCACCCGAGCAGCTTGGACCTCCTGCCCCATTACCAGCTCATTTACTACTCCAATGGGAAGCTGCTCACAAGCCACTGCGCCTGGATGGGCACAATATGGCACCACTTACCAGTCTATTCATTCTGCAGTGAGGGGAGAGGCAGGGAGGCTGCAGATGGAAAATGAATGGAGATACAACTGAATTAAATAGCAGAAGACACAGCATATTCTTTTTAATGTATATTTTACACTGGGTGGGGATTTTAGAAAAAAAGGACTAGCATTAAGCAAGCAGTCTGCACGTTCACAGGAAGAACTGTGACAAAGACATAGCATCTAGTGAGTTTAAGCCGCGAAGAATATAGAAACTAGTATTAAATTGTCTTTGTTTTGTTTTTCAAGATGATATTTTTTATCTGGATATGGCAACTGTTTGAAATTACTTAGACCAAATGTTCCAGTAATTTCACAAGGATTTTATAGCAGATTGTTTTACCTATGTGAGCCTTGAGGGTTTTGTGAGTAAATGAGTTTGAAGTTTGAAAAATCAAGTCAATATATTCAAATAGCATTGGTGTTATGTCTTTCTCCAGATTACTTCTTGTTTGTTTTTTCGCCATTACACAATTGTATATTTTGTGATCTATTGTGTAATAATCCCAGTATCGTACCAGTATTTCATGTTTAAATACAAAATGTTGTGCTTTGGAGCGTGTGTTTTTGTGTTATTTGGTGGGGGTGGCTGACTTTCTTCTTATATCATCACTGCCTTGAATAGACTTTTAAAGTAATCTTACCAATTTGGGGAAAATAGGCCAAGCGAGTGTGGGTTGAACAGTGCGCCTTTTTGCATTATGAGCAAAGCTATATTTTATCCACTGTGAAACATTGTAAGTCTGTCTATTGTCTGTTTCCTCTTCTTTTTTTTCTTGCCAGTATTTCTTGTCTCTCACTCCCTGTTTTTTTTTTTCCCCTTAGAGGGTGTTCAAGTAGCGAGACCGAAAGTGAAGCTGGAGATTTATTGGACCAACAGTTTGAGGAGCTAAACAACAAACTTAATTCAGTGACCGATCCAACTGGCTTTCTGCGCATGGTGTCCAGAAACAACTTGTTCAACAGGTAAATATAGGCTTATTTTGTCCTAGGCCACCACAACAAACATGCAAGAGACTTTAAAAGCAATACATGCATATACATAAATAAGGCATTCATAGTATTGTGGTTCATCTGTGCGAGGAGATTTTCCCTTTGTTTAGCCAGTGCCAAGGCTGCATGTGAATCCCCCTTATTAAACAGAGCCAAGCTGCTAAAGCCCTTATCAAATGCCTTCTCCAATGGGGCTTTTGTCTGTGTGCTGTGATAGTTGTGCAAATTCACTGTGTGTGTTTATGGCAAGATGTAATGCATCATTCTGTTATTCCAAAATAATATTAAATGTCATTAATGAAGGCTATGATTAATATTGTCCTGATTGCTTATGTGCATTCATTCATTCCGCGTGTGCCTGGGTCAGATTTCCTTGTCCTCG
Source organism: Periophthalmus magnuspinnatus (assembly GCF_009829125.3). Lineage (NCBI taxonomy): Eukaryota > Metazoa > Chordata > Actinopteri > Gobiiformes > Gobiidae > Periophthalmus > Periophthalmus magnuspinnatus. Next base: position 15,106,432 of record NC_047134.1, on the reverse strand, counting down.
TCCACAGTTGAGCTGTTCTTTGATGAGAGGGTAATTCCAGATTTAATTGTGTCTCGGTGCTCATTAAGCCTCTTTAATGGGCTGCCGGTAATAATCCACTCATTCTTTTGGGATTTAAAACTTTAAAATTTTTCTCATGGTGAGTGGTTAGTAGGGTATGGATTAGCTATATGTGAAGGCGATATAGAAGATTTAAAAATATTTCAAGGTTTAATATTAATACTCAACATGCCTCCCATTAGAGCTTATTTTAGGCTTTCTCCTACATCTTGTAAAGGCATTCTGTCTTTTACAACTGTTCAAGATTATATTCAGATATACACATATTTATATTTGTGCGATTAATAATAATGTAGTGATTTTGCCGCAGAACTAAGTGGCATTGAGTCTTCCTTTGGGGTTATCATCAGTCTCAGTATGTGGCTTGTTGTCAGTCTAAAGCTAGAATCTACTGTTGAAAAAAATCAAGCTTCAGTCCATAGTGCACATCTAAACACAACCTGGAGCATAAACTGTGCTCACAAGATTTGTATTTATTTATTTATTTATTTATTTATTTATTTATTTATTTATTTATTTATTTATTTATTTATTTATTTATTTATTTATTTATTTATTTATTTATTTATTTATTATCACCACACAGTTCAGAATTTGAGACCATAGTGACTAATTTCTTGGTCTGTAATTGAGAGTTTATTGCATGCAAATACTCTAATTGCAATGATATTACCTACAAACTGTCTTAAAAGGATTACCAGGTGATAATAGAAGTTACCTCATCTTCTAATCCTGTGGTAATTGAATACTATTTGTTATATTGACATCATAATCAGATTGAGGGAGATGTATTTGTTAGTAAGGATTTGCACAGAATGCTATGCTGACTCACATTTTGTAGTTAATTAGGCATCATTATCTCCAGTTGGTAAAACACAGGTTGGAGATTAGCATAGAAGAGGCTCTTCAATATTGTAACATTTACATCAAACAAATGACTACAGACAGCCACTAAATTCAATCTTCACCTTCTGCCCTGGTGTCTCTCGTCCTTTCTTTGAATTGTTTCCTTTGCACTTGATGCAGCTCCTTTCTCCATCTTCCTGTCAGCCTAACAATTGATGGTTGTTTTCCCAAAGCGACCCATATCAGGCCAGGGAGAGACTGGGAGTGTTGGGGGACTGGAGGGGAGCCAGTGGCCTGGGGCTTGCAGGGGGGCAGGATAGATGTCTGTTGGCTTGAGCCCGGAAGACACTCTGGCTGCTGGAACAGATGGAGCCTTGTGAGGATTATAGCCAGAAACTTGAACTCTGTCCCCACAGCACCATAGGCTCTACCCTCGAGGCCATTTAAGCATTTGTTATTTTTCAGGGGCTTGTGATTTGCAGGAAGATGTCGCTCTTTTAAGGAATACAATTAGAATGTCACCTTTGCTTTGCTGTATTTTTAATAAACCCTCTGAATGTTGTAGTGATGTGGCTGAGACTATTGCTGTAGTTTACAAAATGCAATACTGCCATCTGGTGGAATAGATTATGTATAGCTTGTGTACGCTTTACCTGTAGTGTATTTGTAGTGCAAATTTTGACAAAACAACCTATTTTCACTTAAATTAATGCTTCAGGTAAAAAAAATGTGGGTACTTTTATATTCATATCATGCACATAATGCCTGCAATGTAAAACAAATAGGTTATTTGTTAAATGTTTATTTTTTTGTCATTTAAATTAAAAGCTTTCTTATATTTATAGATCAATTAATCTGCAATACCCCAGAGGTTGATCAAGTTTTGTTTTTTTTTTGTATCTTTTTTTTAAACAGAAGTTGTCAAAGTATGACCAGCCTGTTCAGTAACACCATGTCTCCCACCAAAGATGGCAGCTCGACCCTGCCACGTCGCTCCAGCAATCTGAGCAAGCCGCCTCTCAGGGCTCTTTATGATTTACTCATCGCGCCTATGGAGGGGGTGAGTACTGTGTGCATGGGTCATTGGTTGCTTATATTCACCCAACTCTATGGGAGGAAACAAATTCAATCAGAAGAAATACAATTCCATCAAATGGATGCATACATGATGTGTGTCTAATCTGGTCTATTTTGGTCGGTCAGGGTTTGATGCACTCAAGTGGGCCCGTTGGCAGGCATCGGCAGCTGGTGATGGTGCTTGAGGGAGAGCTTTACCTCATTCCCTTCGCTCTGCTCAAAGGAAGTTCTTCTAATGAATACCTATATGAGCGCTTTAGCCTTATAGCTGTTCCCTCTATCCATGGCCTTGGAGCAAGTTTAAAGGTTAAAAACTAAATTTATTGTTTAACAAAATAAATATATGTAGTTTTACATCTCTCATTGTCTAACATCGTCCTGTCTTGTGTGTCTAGTCTCACTGTCGGCGTCTTGGATCAGCTCCTTGTGGGGGTGTATCTATGGCTGCAGTAGTGGGAAACCCGAGGCTCCCTTCTCCTGTGATGGATCGCTGGTTGTGGGGTCCCATGCCTTCAGCGGAAGAAGAAGCTCTGATGGTAGCAGAGCTGCTCGGTTGCCATCCGCTGGCTGGTTCCTCCGCCACCAAAGAGAGGGTCATGAGTGCCCTCACCCAGGCCGAGTGTGCTCACTTTGCTACTCATATTTCCTGGAAATTGGCAGCATTGGTGCTAACCCCAAATCCAGAAAGTGTTTCGTCTGGCGCGAGTGGGAATGTCGGGACGATCGGAAGAGGAGCAGGTGGCAGGAGAGGCAGCAGTAGTAGAGGTAGAAAAGGCTCAGTCGGAAGTGGATACACCATCCCAGAGACTCTGCAAGATGACAGCAGTGACGTGGAGAGTATTTGTGACAGTCCACCTCTTCAAGAGTTCCTGCTCACTGCAGCTGACATCTTAAACCTAAGACTGCCTGTCAAGCTTGTGGTGCTAGGGTAGGTGTTTGATATACACTGTTTTGTATATGGCTATTTAAACATTTTAACTCTTCATTAATAGGCATATACACATGTTTATTGTCCTGATATAACATTGCTACTTACTAACACTGGTCCCCTGTTTGTGATTCTGCCAGGTCTTATCAGGAGTCCAGCTGTAAAGTGACCGCAGATGGTGTGGTTGGACTGACCAGAGCCTTCCTCGCAGCTGGAGCTCAGTGTGTGCTTGTCTCTCTGTGGCCTGTTCCTGTTGCAGCCTCTAAAGTATTTGTCCATGCTTTCTACACTGCCCTTCTTAATGGGACCAAGGCTAGTGCTGCTCTGGCAGATGCCATGAAGACTGTCCAAAGTAGCAAGCAGTACTCACACCCCTCCAATTGGGCAGGTCAGTGGAGATATGATATGTATGGGTGTTCTGCATATGGAATATGCATAAATCTTTGCAAATATGATGCATTATTCAATATGTGGTGTGACTGTGACTTCAGAACACAAACTGAAAGTCTGTTCAATTATTGATGATATTTTGAAATGTTTAGGGTATATGCTCATTGGAAACGATGTGAAGCTCAACAGCCCATCTTCTCTGATTGGCCAAGCTTTAGCAGAGATTCTGCAATATCCTGATCGGGCACGAGATGCACTAAGAGTTTTACTGCATTTGGTGAGATGTTGTAACCAATGCATTCAGACATAAAATGTTAAACATTCACCTTTGAGACTATTATTTTCTATGTCATTGTAGGTGGAAAAATCTCTACAGAGGATACAGAATGGCCAGCGTAACTCTATGTACACATCACAGCAGAGTGTGGAGAACAAGGTGGGGGGTGTCCCTGGATGGCAGTCTTTGTTAACAGCTGTAGGTTTCCGTCTTGACTCAGCGGGCACTGGTTTCCCTGCAGCGGTCTTCTTCCCCACCGCTGACCCAGGAGACAGGCTCCAGCAGTGCAGTAACACATTACAGTCACTACTGGGTAAGTGCATGTGACAGCTACTCTATGCCAACTTTGTCACCACCATGTTATGGATACTTTTCACAAGTCACACTGTTTACATTTCTTGTTACTTTTGTCTGTAGGGTTACCGCCACCAGCTCTGCAGGCTTTGTGTAAACTCATAACAGCATCGGAGGCTGGAGAGCAACTAATTAACCGGGTAGGTCTTTTCAACCTCAACTTAAGCATCACATCTACACACTTTCACTTACAGTAATTTACATTTTTAACTGAACTCAACTGTTGGAATTTAATTACTAATTACTACATCAGAAGATTATACCAACAAACAAGTATAATGCTTGTGCTGTCACGTTTTGTTTGCAAGCATTTAATAAATCCTCACCACAATGTTTCAGTTGTTCTCTTTAACACTAACTCGTGACTCTAGAGGAGAGTAATACTTCTGAAGTTTATCCCCAGCAACACATGGCATGTGACTTACATGTGTTGAGTTTCACATTGTCAGTTATTCTTTATTGTTAGCTGGATTTTTTTTTCTGTCATGTCTGGGTTGAACCATTTATTAGCTGGGAATGATCTGTTTGCATGTAATTAAATTTCTTTTCTCCTTTCCTGCTCCCATTGTGCACTCTAAAGGCTGTTAAAAATATGGTGGCAATGGTAAGTGTGCTTTCACAAACCTCTCTCTAATGTTTAACCTGCGGCACCATTAACACGTATCAATCATATTCTAGAAATTTTCTTCTATCCTTTTTTGGCTATTACTATATATCTATATTTCCGTTGCTACTACTTATCTGAGATTTGTCAACGGTTATTTAGAGGTTAGGGGGAAAGTATGACGTAAAAATAGCCTCTGTTGATCAGTACTCAGTAAGAAAGTCCTTTCTTAGCTGTTATACCACTGTGACAGAGATTCTTTGTTTCCAGCCATAAAATCCTCACACAATGTGTCAAGTGTGCTCTGAGGCCACTCTGAAAACCCACCATTTTCCAAACTCAACTAGTTCTGAAAATATTTTTGTCAAGATAACTAATAATATAAGTCAGTCAACTAATAATAATAATAATAATAATAATAATAATAATAATAATAATAATAATTTAACTAATTGAAGCATTGACCAGCTTGTCTTATTCTATCTGCTCTTCTGCTCTTCAGCTACACCAGGTGCTTGTTCAACTCCAAACTGGGGAAAAGGAGCAGGATTTCTCCCTCTTACCCATTCAGGTGTCCATTAGTGTGCAGCTATGGAGACTTCCAGGATGCCATGAATTTCTTGCTGCTCTCGGTAGGTTTACACAGCCATACCTCTAACACAGTCAGTTTTAACTTGTCAGTAATTATAATAATAATTATACTGACGTGTTCCTCCTCTCTCGTGTTGTCCAGGATTTGACTTATGTGAGGTAGGCCAAGAAGAAGTGATCCTGAAGACAGGCAAATTAGCCAACCGCCGCACCTTGCACTTTGCTCTCCAGTCTCTGCTGGCTCTGTTTGGTATGTACTCACAGTTTTTGAGTTATGTTTATTCATTGTGCTACATATAATGCTGCACTATAGTACATTAAATCTGAATATTTTCTCTGTCTCTTTTTATAGACTCCACTGAATTACCTAAGCGCTTGAGTTTGGACAGCTCGTCTTCCCTGGAGTCTCTAGCCTCAGCTCAGTCTGTGTCCAATCCTTTGCCATTGGGATATTCCAGCCTCCCATTTTCTCCGAGTTGCCTGGACAGTCAGGCCTCAGATGCTATTTCTGTATATAGCCTTAGCTCTGTTGCATCTTCTATGAGCTTTGCTTCCAAATCAGACTGTGACTTTCTTGCACATCGGCAGCGTGGTGGTGCCACAGCCTATTATTCTGCCCACAAGCATCACGTCCCTCGGAGTCGCTCCTCTCCTCATGGGGCAGCTGCCTCTGTAGCCGGAGCCCGAGGAGACGAGGAGGAGTATGAGGGCTTCTCTATCATTAGCAGTGAACCTCTGGGGAGCCACTGCGACTCTCTACCATTGCCACCAGGGCACAGCCAGCGCCACAGAGGGGGCCGTGGGCTAAGTGCCTCCAGTGGAGCTGGGCGGGGCTATACTGTGTCAATATCATCCAGAGGTAGCGTCAGCACCCCCACATCCCCTGTAAAGACCAGCCTCGTACCAAGCCCAAACTCCCCCTTTCAGAAGGTGGGTAAAGTGAACACCTCTGACACAGGGGAGTCAGACCAGTCCAGCACCGAGACCGACAGCACTGTCAAGTCTCAGGAAGAAAAGGCTGTCCCTTTAGATCCTCAGGAACTGGCCCAGAAAATTTTAGAGGAAACCCACACCCATCTGAGGGCTGTGGGGAGCCTCCAGCGGGCCAGGCCAGAGGGTGCAACATCAGGAGTGACGACAGCACGCAGCAGCACCTTCCGCTCCTCTGAAACTAGTGCTTTTAGCCGTCCTAACAGTAGTGCGAGTGGTCGCGCTCACTCATCTCCCAGACCAAAACCTCCCTCTCGCTCGTCCTCCCTACAGAAGATAAGCTCCGGCTATAACAGCCCTGCAGTCTCTGAGTCTTCTCAAAAGGAGGGCAGTCATCCTTCACCCACAATGGACAGCAGTGCACAATTCAAACTAAAATATCCAAGTTCCCCTTACAGTGGTCACATCTCTCGATCCCCCAGCAACATCTCCCCCAGTTCTGGCCACCAGTCTCCAGCTGGCAGTGCTCCATCCCCAGCTCTGTCCTACTCCTCTACGGGGTCGGCATGCTCCACATCCGCAGATGCCCCAGACTTGGATCGACTAAGAAGAGGAGTCATTGATGAGAAAGTTCAGGCTATACACAATCTAAAGACCTTTTGGACAAATGCTTCAGGCCAGCAGCAGCCTTTGGGTCCTCTCAGAGCTGTGCACAGTGCTTCTGGAGCCCTGACATCTGCCAGTCGGGATGTACTCAACCTCCTAAACCTGTCCCCACGCCACTGCTCGCCCAGCGAGACCTCCGACAGCCTGGAGCTGCGAGATTTAGAAGGGAGCAGCAAAAACTCTTCCAATGGACACTGCTCTAACTCTAGAAAAGTATCCCCCTCTCCCACTATTTCAACTAGCAGTAGCCCTGGGGCTCGCTCGTTTCGACTACCTGCTGGTAACGGATACAAGTTCCTGTCACCTGGAAGATTTTTCCCTTCTTCTAAATGCTGAACATTTGAAATGGTCCTATGCTTTTATGAATGACTTAAGCAGGAGCTGGAGGAATTGGTTTGGTTCATGAAGGATTTGCTGGTCATTGAGCATGACCCTGCATAGGCACATGAATGCTTTCGAGAGTGTGTTTTCTTTGTGCCCGTAACACTGTAAATGGCAATGAGAAATACTCAATGACCTGATACTGTGTTTGTGTTATAACTGTGTGTCAGGTAAATGTATTTTCACAGAAAACCTTTGCTGTTTGTGTGGGCCAAGATGCATCAACTCTGACTGGTTTCCTTTATGTTATGTTGTTTTTAAATTTTATTGTAATTGCTATTATTGTTTGTTATTATTATTAATATAAAAAAAATATTTTGTTTTGTAAATTAATTCCAGTGTTTCACAATCAGTAATAAGCGTTTTTATAATATAAAAAATAAGCAAACCTGCACCCTGTAAATTCAATAGTGGGGGGATAATTCATATTTTATATTGAAATCAAACAGGCATTTTGCCTGGTTTCTTTGTGAATTGCGTGTTTGCTTTGAAGCATGGATTATCTTGCTAATCACTGTTAAGTATAATGTATAAGTTTTTTGCCCATGTTTTTTAGAGTTAAATGGAAGTTTCATTACAACCATCTGTTGTTTATCAGTAAACAGTTTCAATAAAAATCATGTTTGCTTGTTTGTTTAGTTGACTCTTTAGGTGGTGCCTTTCAGGCTCATATAGCTCATACAGGCTCATTGCGGGAGTCTAAATATACAGAAGGCCTATTTTTACTCTAATACATACAGTTGAAATCTGAAGTTTACATACACTATCTAAAAAGGCACATATGCTTTTTTCACTATCTGACATGAAATCAGACTACGCTTTTCCTCTTTTAGGTCAATGATTTGTATTTGCTAAATGACAGAATAATGAGAGATGGAGTTTTTAGACACCAGATGTAGATGTCTGTGTAATCCCTCCGTCATCCAGGTCTGATCTATTGTAAAAGCCAAAATTAAAATCTGTCAACTGGACAAAAAAGCTGTAGGAGTCCAGCCGTTTCCCTGCTCAAGACGCTTCTTCACTTCTGGTCAAATTACTGGTTGGCAGTGCCTTATATCTATCTGAAGGAAGGAGCTAACTATACTGAAACTGGAAACAGCTTTTGTTTACAGTTTCTGTATGTAGGTTAGGTCTATTGAGCTACATTAAGGGTGCACTGTGCCTGAGACATACGTAGCATATTCATACACCCCATAATAAGTGTTTTTTTCAGACTTATTGAAATAGCTCAGAGGATTAACAATTTCATAGCCACAGGGCAGTTGAAACAACACAAGGAAACCAAAGAACAGCACGTAAGGAAGTTTATGCAACTCCAAAAACAACCTAAACACAGGGATCAGGAGACAGAAGAAAAGGGGATGCACACGGCCATCCTGTGAACAGGGATTATTGGATGAAAAACCTATCTGACCGTGACCTCACGCAGACAGAGAAAGAGGTACTTTCCAAAGGACTCAACTTCTCCATAACGTCTAACCACATTCCCAGTGGACTACATTGAAGCTGCAGAAACTGCCATTAGAAACAATAAGCTTATTTCTCTCCTGGTGACTCCATTCCTTGCATCTATGGTCTCCCAAAGTTCCACAAAGAAGGAGTACCCCTCAGACCCACTGTATGTAGCACTCCATCATTTACAATGTGCCCAAACATCTGACGACCATCCTAGCTCCTCTGGTGGGCAACACAGAGCACCATATTGAGAACACAGCAGAATTTGTGAGCAAAGTCATGCATCTCCAATTTGATTCAGATGAGACCATAGTTTCATTTGATGTGACCTCTCTTTTCACTTATATCCCCACATCAGTAGCTGTGAAGGCAACAAAGAGGACATTACTGCAGCATACTAAGCTACAAGAGAGAACTAAACTGTCACCTGACCAAATCTGCAAACTGCTGGAAATGTGTTTAAATACCACATATTTCCAGTTTAGAGGAAACTTCTTCAGGCAAATCCATGGCTGTGTCATGGGCTCTCGAGTCTCTCTTATTATGGCTAACTTATATGTTTGAATTTTTCAGTACTTTCTTCAAAGTCAAACGTTTTCATAAATTTCATTAGTATTTGATATCTTTGCCTTTAAACTGTATGTCTTGGGTCATTTTGGATTTCCTTACACAAGCTTCTCACAATAGTTAGCAGAAATTTTGGCTCATTCCTTCTGACAGAACAGGTAACTGAGCCAAGTTTATAGGCTGCCTTGCTCGCATATGCCTTTTCAGGTCTGCCTATACATTTTCAATAGAATTGAGATCAGAGCTTTGTGAAGGCCACTCCAAAACACTGGCTTTGTTATCCTTAAGCCACTTTGTAACCGGTTTGGCAGTATACATCGAGTCATTGTCCATTTGGAAGACCCATTTGCACCAAAGCTTTAACTTTCCACATAATGTTCTCTCATTATGCCATCTGTTTTGTGAAGTACACCAGTCCCTCCTGCAGCAAAACAACCCCACAACATCATGCACCATATTTCACAGTTGGGATGGTGTTCTCAGGCCTCTTGTTCCACCAAATGTAACGATGCTCATTATGTCCAAACAGTTCAATTTTAGTTTCATCAGACCACAGGATATGTCTGCAAAAATGAAGGTCTTTGTCCCTATGTGTATTTGCAAACTGTAATCTAGCTTTTTTTTAATGTTTCTTTTGGGGTCTTCCTGACAAAGTAGTCTTTCAGCCCATGTTGGCACAGTACTCTTTTCTATGGAGGACACTCTTACCAGCTTCAGCCAGCATCTTCATAAGGTGTTTTGCTTTTGTTCTTGACTTGATATATACATTTTGGACTAAAGCACATTCATCTCTGGGACACAGAACCTGTCTCCTTCTTGAGCTGTTTGATGGCTGGGCATTCCCATGGTGTTTACACTTGTGTATAATTGTTTTAACAGATAAACGCTGCACATTCAGGCATCTGGAAATTGCACCCAATAATGAACCAGACAACCAGAAAAGTTTGCAATTCTTTTCCTGATATCTTGGCTGATTTCTTTTGACTTTCCCATGATGTTACACAAATAAGCAGTGTTTTTCACGTGTGCCTTCAAATACATCCACAGGTGTTACTGTAGACCCAAATTGTTTAAATGCATATTAATCTTACCGCATGTAAACTTCTAAGTAAGTAGTGAAAAATTGTCTAAAAAATCCTTCTCTCATTATTCTGGCATTTAGCAAATAGAAATAATTTTGATAATCCTAATTGACCTAAAGCAGGAAAAGCTGAGTCTGATTTCATGCAAGACCGTGAGAAAAAAGCATATGTGTCTTTTGATATAGTGTATGTCAACTGCTGGTTTCCACTGAAGGCTATATATGAATGATGATGCATATTAATATAGGCCTACACTTGGTTACTACTTTGTCTAACCTTTGATTTATTTACCCACTGATTTGTTAACATGTTCCACCAAGTTTAGTAGGTTTTAGTAATAATAATGGCTTACACTTGTAATGCGCTTTTTCAAAGCCTCTCAAAGCACTACACTATAGTCATTATTCATTCATTTCCACAATTGGTGATGGTAAGCTACTATTGTAGCCACAGCTGACCTGGGGCAGACTGACGGAAGCGAGGATGCCAACCTGCGCCATCGGCCCCTCCGACCACCACCTGTCATTCGCGCACACACCACTTTCATATTAGGCAATGTGGGTGAAGTGTCTTGCCTAAGGACACAACGACAGAACTTGGTCCGAGCGGGACTCGACCTTCGGGTTGGGGGACCAACACTCTAACCACTGAGCCACTGTCGCCCCTACAGCTTTCTTTAAATACCAGCCTCTTACACAATCCATCAAGGACTATTGTATGTAGTAAACTTTAAAGAGGCTCGGATTATTCCCTATAAGTAGTCCCAGTACATGTGAGGAGGAGTGGGGGTTCCGCTCGCGCTGGGGGGAGGGGCTGTGACGTCAGCTTCAGTAAGCGGCACGGTCTCTGGGAAGTGCCGTGACCGAGAGTCGAGTCTGCACTGAGCAACCATGGTCCTCATCAAGGAATAGTAAGTGCACTGCTGCATCTAAACGATCATTTATCATCGATTTAGCCTGTTATTTGACGTGTTGTTTAAAGGTTTTCGTGTTTTTTTTTGCTGAATAACGGAGTACAAAGGAGGTATCCGTGCGCACCGTTAGTCACACGAGGGAGGAAAGGGTGGGATTGCACAAACTATTGTGGCCTACCGGCTCTTTGACAGCATTATGACAGCTGCCCATGTTTTACTGAAATTAACAGAGATAATACTTAAATTCTTTAATCCTGTACCTTCACGGCGAGGGTTAACTTTCTCTGTCTAATCCTATCTTAAAATGTTATCCCGATCTATCAAATCACATAGCGGCTAAGCCATATTAGCAGTTTGAGCATCAAGCTAACGTTAACCCAAGTGTGCGTACATTCAACTTTTACGACACTTTACAGCAAATAAATCATCTGTCGGTTATACACAGACAAGGAAAGTTATTGTCCCTGTGTAAAAACTTGAATATTCTTAGTTTCATTCAGAAAATCAGCCCCTTCCTGGTTGTATCTGAAACATTGCATGGGTAACCAGAGCTAAATGCTAACTCGGTGACTCAGTGCTTTAATTTGGATTACATAAACAGTGTAGCAGGAGTTGTTATGAGGACTTTAAACACTGTTAACACGCTTAAACTCCGATCTTACATTTAATCCTGGCGTGACTACCTGTTGAATGGCGATCTTGATTCTCTATGGCCTCTGGCAGTGTAATCCTATTTGTTTACACTATAGAGAACAATACAACCACTCTTGATTTGTAATATGTCCATCAAATCCTCAATAAAGTTTTGCTATAAGAAAGTTGTTGTGAAACTGATTATGGTGCCATCTCATTTTAAAGCCAGCGAATAAGACAAAAGTTTTGTATGAATTTGTATATTCGTGACTGCACTTCTTTAGGATTTATTTTGTTTATCTTGCTGAGGACAAAGACGCTCCTTTCCTTTCATATTTTTAGCCAAAAGATTCTATCAAACCCCGCTGTGGCATTTAGACCGATATTATAAAGTGTTGAGGAAAATGTCACAAAAATGTCACACGTTTTCCATCTGTTTGATCCAAAGACATGTTATTAAAAAGAGGCTCAAATGCACAAGCAGCTTTAGGTTCCTCTGCAGCAGGTGGCTGTGCTGTGTGGTGTGTGGTGTGTGGTTAGTGGTCAGTGATGAGCACAGGGTTTGTTACTGATGCAGTGACCAAGCCCAACACAAAAGCGCTCATTTTGTGTGTCATTAAGCTTTGTGGATTGTTGCATTTTCTATTCTAAAAGCAAATGTGTATTTTTTCCTCTGTTTCAAAATAAATGTAGTAATAATAGTAGTTAATAGTTAGTTTGTTTGACTCTTTGTCTTGATTATGTCCAAATTTTACAACTTCTCCATGTTCTTTTTGCAGCCGTGTTATTTTACCTTGTAGTGTTGAGGAGGTGAGTACTGTTTAAGTATTATTGAGCACATTGAACTCACTTTTGAGTAGTGTTACCTCAGTATGTGTCTGTTTGTTTTTTGTTCATCTGAATAACAAAATGCTCTGAGATTTTGTCTCCACTGTCAATCAGCAATCACATACAGCTCTCTAAAAATAAATTGATTATTTGGACAGTTTCTCACTGTCTGATGTTTGAAGATCTTATCCAACAGATCATTCATTGTCACACTGATTGAATCATACAAGTGGAGAAGGCTTGAGTGTATCCAGTTTGTGAAAAATGTATTACTGCATTTGTATTATCGTTTTCTCTGACATTAGTTATACATGTGTATGTTCCTTATCATGTGTTTATCAGCAACTATATTTTGTGTCTTCTGCTACTTTTCTTTCAGTATCAAGTGGGCCAGTTGTTCTCAGTGGCTGAAGCAAGTAAAAATGAAACCGGTGGGGGAGAAGGGATTGAGGTCCTTAAGAATGAACCTTATGAAAAAGATGGCCAAAAAGGACAATATACACACAAAATATACCATTTAAAAAGGTATGGAAATTAAACGTTTCTTCCTAGTGTGATTACTTGGTACTACCACTAGAGGGTAATGTTGTTTTAGTAGTAAGTTGTGGCTTGAATCTTTGCGTTTTACCTTCTCAGTAAAGTCCCCAGTTTTGTGAGGCTCATAGCTCCTGAAGGGTCGCTTGTTTTTCATGAAGAAGCCTGGAATGCCTACCCCTACTGCAGAACTGGTGAGTGTCTACTGTAAAGTGTATAGTAACACAATGTTTGTTCATGTAAAACAGTGTGGCTTTTCAAACATACTAATAATATATATATATATATATTTTTTCATGCCATCCTTTATCCAGTTGTTTCAGTAAGTTTAATGATTTTGATCTTTTTTTTTTTTTTTGCAAATATATATACAAGTTACTATTTTTTTTTCTTGTTTTAGAATGAATATATGAAAGATAATTTCCATTTAGAAATCGTAACATGGCACAAACCAGACCTTGGCGAGCAAGACAATGTAAGCACAATTGTATTTGCATTCTTGCATCAGTTTTTCCCCATCATTCCTAAACTAGCAAAACTGAACGTTGTATAATGGGTCTCTTCACTTGCAGGTGCACAAACTGGACAAGGATACGTTGGCGTCCAGAATAGTTGTGCCCATTGACATTGCAGACAGATCACAGGTGTCTGCTGCTGTAAGTATTGACCACACACAAAGAGATCTCAATATTATTACGTCATAGGCTAAAACCCTAAGCACATTACTATCAGTGCACTTTAGAAGTTAGAAGGTTCAAAGGCAAATGTGATAGAAATATATTCCTTTCATTGGGACAGTGTGGGCTATGAGATGTTCTTAATTCTGACACTTAAGCGCAAACCTTAATGGCTGAGATTTTTTTATTATATATTCAGCAAATCGTTTTAACTTTTAGTTTGCAGTGAGTTTTCTTTTGATTTGGTGTAATTTTAAGCCAGATACAGCCATTTATTCTGACCTCTCAGGAGTAACTATAATTTTCCCATTGTGATTACTGCTAATTCATTTTTCATTGAAAACTGCTTGGCATTTGATGTTATACATGTAACAGTCTATATATATATATATATATATATTATAAATTGCGAAATTTCAAATCACACTCCTGAATCATTGAAGTTTTATTTGAAGGGCTTACACATGATTGCTGTTATTCGACATCACATTGCCTCATTTGGCTGCGGCCCTTGTGCGTGTATGAGTGTCTGTGTGTGTGTGTGTGTGTGTGTGTGTGTTTGTTTGCGGTGGGGCTAACGAGGCGGACATGTGTGTTGTGTCTGAGGGCCCTATCAGCCCTGAGCCTGAGGCATGGCTGCAGGGCCTGGGGCGGACCGCCAGCACACATGAGTTTGTTAGTGTAATTAAGGCGCACACTGCTGCTTACACCAGAACCAGCCAAACTCACACATATACACACACGTCTTACCAAAGCACATACACACACACACACGCACACACTCGTCTTACCAAAGAAGATGTGCGCTTCGTCTTCGTGGCACTCTCAGAGCTCATTAGTGCGCTGCAGCCGATTGTTACAGTGATGGCGCTTTCTGCATTAAAACTGCAAATAATTGTGTGTGCTTTGTATGTAGAGGTGGTGTTCTCTCTCCAGCTACGCACCAGGCCCCCTCCTGTTGTCCAATAGCCCTGAAAAGTAGCTTTTAGCTGCAGGCACATCATGATTTATTTAAAATTGCTAGGCCCTTGAGCTGTTGATAATTTGAAAGTCATTTGATTTATTTGTGTTGCTGTTTTTCTTTCTCTTTTTATATATTCAAATACTTCCTCCTTTTGTGTGTAATATACAAGCCACTGTGGCGAGGTGTAATTTTTTTTTTAAAATCAGGTGCAGTCTACATGATAGCCTTCTCAATTGTATGATTTATTAAATCTTAAGGCAAGTTCAATTCCAAATGTTAGCGATAGCACAGGGCCATTGTAGAAGGAATACAGCTATACACAGTCTTGTTCTATCCTTGCAGGATTATAAAGCTGATGAGGACCCGGCCATATTCAAATCAGTGAAGACTGGCAGAGGACCACTTGGACCTATCTGGAAGGTACTGAGTGCTAATGAAACCTCAAATTAATTTGTGTTTTCTATGTGTTGATTTCTCAATGAAAAAAGGATTAGACTTTCTGTTTAACTGTGAGATGATTTTATGTAGAATACACTGGGAGTGCTTTGCACATGTAATGCAAAGAAAATGTCAATAAGCCATAGACGTTTCATTACTTTTCTGTGTAAAACCAATTTTAACCTGAAGCTTCTGAAGTAGGTCCTGCTCTGCCTAGAAACATGGAGCATTTTATTTTTTATGGTGGAGCCCTCAAAGTTCACCACAGGAAAGTTTCCTCTGCTTCAAAACATTGAAAGAATTTGAAAGAACAAAGGCAGCTTTTAAAAAGTCTGAATAAAGAAGCACAACTTTGCATTTTGTGTTTTTAATTAGATCACTTTCTCGTCCGCTGTGGACATGGAAAAAGACTGTTTTGAAAAGGTGAAAAAAGTAGTTATGTGACAACAGAGGCACAATTTCTGCCAGCTTCTCAGAGCAATAAAACTCTTGTCTATCTCTGCATGCACACATGCTCGCATATCAGTACCCTTTGTATTTCTGAAAACTTGTGCTCCTTTGAGTGGGGCACATAGAGGCAGAGAAGAAATGTCACCGTAAGTGTTTTGATGTCAAATCCGTTTCATGTGAAGTTCTCCTTTAGCGATGACAACTTTTCTAAACCCACTGCAAATTTAGAACTGCGTCTCGTTTCCTCTGCCGCTCTTCCATGATCGCAGCATCAAACGGCAGTGGGATGAGGGTGATTGAGGCGGGTCTGTGGCATTTCTGGAGAATGCCGAGCCAGAATGAAGTGATTAATTAAACAGGTGTTCACGGAGGGCGAGCAGGGCCTCGCTGTTAATAATGTAAGCAGCTTTGCTGCGCTGCACCCTTCTCACTTTACAGGGGCTGTTTCTTCTGCCTCCGCGGCCACAAAGGCTTTCCTTTTGGGAAGCGTGTCGCTGTCAGGGCGGAGGCTGCCAAATGGGCTCTTCATCTAGAGTTTAGATACACTTTGCCTCCACCTCAGCCCTCTCCTCTTCTGAGCAGTGCTCAGAGCAAGCTCCCTTTCACTTTCAAAAATGCATTGCAATTTAAAGTGTGGCATATTTTCGTAGTAATAATTATTTCATCACACTGCCTCCCCAAAAGTATTTTGTATTATCATTTGAAGCTTTGCAAGTGGCCAGTATTAGTCTGCCGTCATCTTTAATATTCCCATTTCACTCCAGGAAATTGTTTTTTTTGTTTTGTTTTTTTTTTGTTTTTTTCTTATTTGCATGCGAAATCTACTAAATGCCAATTTGCTTCCCATTTCAGAAAGAATTGAACTGCCCGAAGATGTGTGCCTATAAGCTGGTAACAGTGAAGTTTAAGTGGTGGGGCCTGCAGACCAAAGTGGAGAACTTCATTCATGAGGTCTGTGCTTACAGCTGTGCATTATCGGACAAATTAGTCAGTTCAATACATATTCTGTTATTTGATTGTCTATGTTGACCTTCAGCAAGAAAAGAGGATCTTCACAAACTTTCATCGCCAGCTCTTTTGCTGGATCGATAAGTGGGTGGAGCTGACTATGGATGACATCAGACGGATGGAGGCAGAGACTCAAAAGGAACTGGATGAGGTGAGTAGAAATTAGAAATGTGCTGTTGCTAAAGTCTGATTCATTAATGATCAAATCAATAGCTCATCTTCATACTCTGTGCTTTATATAATCTGTATAATCAGTATAACTCTACATCTCTGAGCTGTAACAAACTATAATTATTTCTGTGATTGCTTTCATTCTAATTTTGCTTAGATGCGTAAGAAAGGCAGTCTGCGGGGCACAAAGGCAGCAGAGGAGTAGCTTGGCCTGTAGTGTTGAGTGTGGCTGTAAGTTCTCCCTCCACTCTCCAATCTCTTTCGCTCTCTGGGCTGCTGTACACTTCTCATATTTTGTCTGCTTGACTGCACTCTTTTTCTGTTAACTGGTAATGTCTGACATACATGTATACGTGTATACATGTGAAAGTATTCTACTACACTGCAAAACAATGTAGGTGTTTTGTCCAAACAAATGTGAATTCAGAGCATTCATACAGAACAAAACAAGCCCTGTTTGAATTGTGGGCTTTAGTTTCTGTGTTTGTATCAAACTTGGTTCAATTGTACTTGGAAGAACTTTAAATATCATTCTTGAAGTTTTGGCTGTACAAGGAAAGAAAAGAGGAATCTGGCCTGGACTGGCCAAAATGTACCAGACATTCCTGGCTTCTTCCCAACATGCAGCATTTTGTGTTTAGCCTCCCCCTCTCCATCTCGCCCAATTCACCATGTGTTTCCCATTTCTGCTGAAGAAAGTAAACATGTGGGTACCATCAAAGTGCTGTGGTGAGCAGCCAAATGCAGCCTGAACCTGGGTGTAGGGGTCAGAGAGGTCACACGCTGAATGTGGTGTGCTGAGGTGTCCTCACTAGTGACCACCTCAGCACACTGATGCTTCTCATGTTTACTGTGGACTGGTGGAAAAATGAAGGCCACAAGAAAATGGGAAATGGGGTTGGTTTTAAAATGGTCTTTTTCCTCATTAACATACAAATGGGTTTCTGTGGTTCAGAAGAAGCCTGCACTGTGATTGAGGAGAAGGTAGGTGAGGTAGAATCCTTCTACAATTTCATCAGATGTGTCTTATCCACTGTTTAGGTCCAGGGTTAGTTTGAACTGTTCTATTACAGGATTGGGCCCTGTGATTCCAACATTAATTGACTTTCTACAGCCATCAGCCTGAGGGTAGAGTCAAATTTAAGTGATGCCTTTCTTCATTGTGAGGACAGAAAGACTAGTTTTCCTGTGCAGGCTATGTGAAATAAAAGGTGTTTATCAACTTTTTTGCAATTTGCTTTTAAACTAAATATCTGAAATACATTTCTTTTTAATATTTGTCAAATGGCATTAGTCTAAAATGTTAACAACTAACCAAACATTTATTCTTCTGCCTATGTTCCATTTAACTATCTAGATTAATTATGTCTAACCAATCTATATCTTTTCCCCACAGCTTCGTAAAAAAGGTGGTGTACGAGGAACCAGTGCTGCCGATGAATGAAAGCCCATGGATTTTTAAACCGCTTCTCTGATGCCACGTTTTACCTGATTAACTGATTCTGGCCATAGAGGAGGGGCTCTGCTGCACCTGTAATCACGAGAGCAGATCCCAGAGCTGCACCCAATCCTAGACATCTACTGAGGAATTGACTTTCTTAAAAAAATAAATAAATAAACAAACACACACATACACACACCCATAGACATGCTCAATCTTTGCTGACAAGACTGCCCTAAAGTCCGGTTATTTCACGTTTATGTGGCTAAAATAGACAAGGGTCTGCACCATGATCGTAGGTGATCCCTCTACTCCTAAGGAACAGGAACAGCAACGGACTTTTCATGTTAGATTTTCCATTCCACAGTGGCAGGCGTTGGACCAGTTTTGTCTGCATCTCCAAAACATTCCCGTTACAAAGACGTCTTTCCATGACCTGCCTCACTGTACACATGTTGTGCAGTGTAGTTGCATTCCTTGGCATGAGTGTGTTATACTCATGTTCTTTCCTGCCACAGCCTCCATTTAGGAGATTACTAACACTCTTGGCGCCTTGGCCCATTGTAACCCCCCTCCATCTCCCTCCCTCCCACAACACATCACATCACTCCCCATCACTTCTCTACAGCGCACCGCATCTTATTAACTCTGACAATCATGCCCGGACAGGTATCCCACTTAATAGAAGTCTACACAAACTGCCCGTGACACACATGCACAAGTCGTCTCCCAGGTGTGGATGCTTTCTTGGTGACTGAGCTGGGCAGATCTGTGCATGCTCATTTCTGGATGTTGCTTCTCAAGTGTTTACAGTGATGACACAAGCGCACCTCTCTTGCACGCCCCAACTGCACTCCTCCTTATTTTAGAGACGTTCACACATACATTGCAGCATTCAACTCCCCCCAACAGATGTCCCCAGAGGGAAAAACACCCCACAGAAAAACAGCCACAGATGGTGCTACACCCCTACAGCTGTGGTGACAAGGCAAACAGCACCACGCCATGCCCACCCTAGAGACTTGTCTTACTCATCTGGCTCTACTGGTGTGGGGCTAGTTGACCAGACAGCCCAGCTATCTTCACTTTGTATGTTTACAGATTCAGTATAGCCTTATAGTGATGCCCATTCAGCACCAGCACCTTTTTGCCTTAATGCTCAGACCTCTGTCCAAGTCTGTTCAAAAAGCTGGACCTTTGCTTGGATCAGTCAGTGCTACCTCCCTTTGCTTCACAGAGATGTTAGTTACAAGAGCTAACTGTTTTTAATAATGACATGGCAGTTACAAGGTCCTGTTTTTCAACTTGTATATTTCAAACAAGTGCAATTGTGAAACTAGGCAAAAATGACTACGCTGCAGCCAAAACCTACACAGTGCACAGTAGTGGCTGTACAAGAGATTCTATGTGCCTCAAACCAGGACATGTGGAGGTGCCACTTTTTGTGTTTGCTTCAATCGTGTTTGTCTGTATACAAGCCTCTTCTCTTGGGTTGTTATCTGTGTCTGGCTGTTTGTAAACTGTTATTTGTTTTTCAGTTTACTGTTCAGTTGATTTTCTATTCATGACTTCTGTCTGTACTTTTCAATGACTTCTAGGCTTGTCCAAAGAGAGTGAATGGTTATCTGATGTGTGTTTACATTTACTCAGTTCAAAGGCTGCCACCTTATAGGACACTTATCAGGAGATTTTGCAGCGACATTTTAAATGAATGATATTCTCAGGTGAACAATCATACTGTAATGTTGCCTTAGTTGTGTCTGTACACTGTTTTCATTATCATGGGAAAGCTGCCTTCATTTCCAGTCACCTATTTTTCACTGTAAATGTGAGTTTATGGCCTAAAGTGCAGTCAAGAATGAATTGGTATTTGCATTTCAGTGTGGCAGTCTACAAAACAAAAACTGTAAAAGCAACAGTAAAACGTTTTTAAGAGTCAATTTATCCCAGACAATGTTGTCTTTGAAAAATGCCTTAATTTATAAAATTGACATTCTATTTTTCTTTCCTGAATGTGCTTGTTTCAAATCAACCTTTTAATTTCAGGGGATGTGGTAATGAATGTATATTTTCTGCCTCTTCTTTCTATGGGTCTTTTGTGTGCCATAAAGTCAATAATTGTATCTAAATATCAAATAAATTTCACTTTAAATTTAGGCAAAAGTGCGTTTTTTTTTTTTATCAATCTGATACTGTATTTTTGAAAGTACAGCAGGGAGGATATCATCTTGTTATTAGTCCAAGTTATTGGTGACCTATTGGTGACCTGAGGTCCAGTCTCACAATAACAGCGGAATTGGCGCTAAAGAGCAGGAAAAGCCACAGTCTGTTGGCTGAGATATGCAACTATTTATTGTTTGCAGCGGAACAGTCACATGTGGCCACTGTGAGGAAACCAGCTCTATCTGCCCCAGAACAAGCAAATAATGCAGTTTCTAAAAGAGGAGATGGACAGGCTCGCCCACACACCTCCTGTTCAGCTCTCTACAGCAGACACTGTCCATGCAGCCTCTGCTAAATAAGGTGACATTGAGATTTTCTTTTAAATGTAGGAAGAAAAGTATTGATGTCATGATTCCTATACAATAAAACATAGTGGTTCTAAAATTTTTCACATCATGTACCACCTAAGATGGCTTCTGAGTACCACTGACTGGATTTTATCAGACTTAAATTAAGGCTAAATATGGTGTAAAATAAGACGTTAGAAGCACAAAAACAATGGTTCGTCTCTGAACAATACTCTAATTCAAGGTTCATGCACCACCATTTGAGAAACACTAAACTTAAAACTGATTCATTTCAGTGTGCTCTAGTTAAACAGAGCAAAAATAGAACATATCAATTGTTGAAATGTAATGAAAATTGTTCTACTATGAGTAGCTGATGAGGATGTCTTGTGTATAATCTAGAAGTAGAGAGTCCACACGTATCCTCAAAAAAATATTAGATGTACCTATTCTTTTGCTCTTTTAGTAAAGAATTGATACATCTCAAAATAACCAAGTCCTTGAAAAACTTGTAGCTATCAATCATTTCTTATTGAGCATCTCACTAAATGGTCATTCAATGGCCAATTGATCACTCAGAGTTGTACTGAAATCTCACATTAGAATCTATTTTTACCTGAAATCTCACATTAATCTCAAAACTACATCATTTCCCAGATATGATGTTTTCGGAGGAAGTTCCCGGTACATGTTTGCGTTTCTGATCTCCCCTGTGCCCAGATATGCTGAGGCGCCTCAGGTTTTCTCAGTACTAGAAAGTTATTTTTGGCTTATAATAAGTCTGCAGTGATGTCAGAGAGCATTTCCTCTTCCTCTGTGCCCAGGTCAAGTTTAGCCTCCAAGATTTCTTTCCTGTTGTTGTGAAGGTGTGGAGCCAGCCTAGGAGAAGGAAGGTGATGGTCCAAAAGAGGGTAGCATCCACACAATAGTACTTCTTTAGATGACAGATGCTACTTAACCCGCTCTGACCCAGGACTCGGATATGGCCCAAGTGAGTGACAAGCCCATAGAGAATACTGCAGCCACAGGACAGGATGGAGGACCCCCCAATAAGGGAAGGAACTGCCCTCACACTCATATGTCTATCTGAGGAAAAACTTAACACTATGAATTAAGGGTTAAAGGGAGACACCCATGTATGTTACCATGTCCTGTTCAGTAAAATATTAAGACAAATGGAGGTGTAAATCAGTGCAGGAGGAGTAGTATTGTGACAGTATGAAGCTCTGGACACTGTTCAGACTCTCAGAGCTACATCAGTTGTGAGCTGCCTGCTCATGAATGACTGGAGAGAAAGTCAATAAAGTGGCATTAGTACAGCATTTTGTGCCCATGAGGGGAAATAACATTGTCTGGTGTATAACATGGAAACAGTCATGTTTTAACAGATACAAAGTACCATACAGAAATGATTAGGATTAGATAATAGCTAGGCCACTTCACTTTCTGATCTGGTTCTGTCCAGTTTCATTATTTGATGCTATCTAATCATGCAAAAAGTATGTAGGTGGCATAGTTATTCCTAATTTGACTCATTAGTAACGGGTGGAAAGTAACATACTCTTGTTATCGTAACTGAGTGTGTGTGTGTGTGTGTGTGTGTGTATATATATATATATATATATATATATATATATATATATATATATATATATATATATATATATATATATATAAATTAATTAATTATTTTTATTATTATTTTTTTATACAGTATGTTTTAATATCTTTTTTATTTGTAAAAAAAAAAATGGTTCTGGTGACGAGGTTTTAGTCCCACCGTACTGTCCGTCTCACGTTGAACACTAGATGGCACTGTGCTTGTTTGCTAAAAGTCATCCAGGTTATTTCCTGGTGGTGCGCGTCAAACAGACCAGTAGCCACCGCTCACAGACTGAGAAGGATGAGGAGGTTAGCAGAAAAAGACAAAATAATGATTTAGCATCAGATACAGCCTACAGATTTTTGTAAAGCAAATAAAAATAGCTTAAAAGTAGGATATAGGTGACAAAACGATGTATGGAGAGAAAATGCATTGTTTATGTTATTCAGCATTTACACTAATCTTTACTAACACATTAAATCTAAATAATCAAATGTTTTGTAAAGTGTCTACATAAAAGAATAGCATTGTGACAAGTTGATATGCTTAACAGCAGTCTTATCACTAATTGAGCCATATTGTTCATTATCTTAATTTGCTATTGCAGGAGTGTTCCATTTTATGGACTATTATAATGAGAGAATAGCATTGATTATTGGAAGTGTGAGTCCAATATCACCCACATGATTTAGTCTAGATTCTCATTTAAGGGCGGTCCTTGTTGGGTAAATGTGCTCAGAGTTATATGTTCCTTGGGTATCTTCACAGTCATTCAGAATGAAGAAAAAATACATTTGTTCTCTGTTTAATTATGAGGGGCATTTAGCAGAGTTAATGCCACAGTATGTCTATGGTCATTCGGATAAAAACTTCACATGCTGTACTCGCTTTATATAGTCGAAGTAAACAAGGCAGAAAGGATGATTTCCTTCCGAACTCTAAGAAAATAAAACATGTACAAACAGTCACAAATTAAAGATGTTGGGATTCTGGTAAGAAGACAGATCACTTTTACGCACAGTTTATTACAATGTATTGGGCTTTGTGGACGACCTTAAAAACATTTGTCCCGCCCTTTAAGCTTCTCCTGTGCGCTTCTGATTGGCTAAAGCCCCACGGATGGAAGTGGCTGCAGAAATGCAAAACTTGTTGCTGGCTCGCCTGGACGCGTTGAGCTCACACAGTGCTGAGCGACACAGCAGAGTGTATTTGTGAATCGCTCCCAGTGCTCTCACACCAAAACAGACACGACAAAGGGATGCACATGGAAGACAACATGCGCCGAGGACCTTAAATCACAGAGTGCTTCAGTGAACGGCGCATAACCGGCCCCAGTGACAGAAAGATGCTGTAAAGGCGCTGTGCGGTCTGGAACCCCGGCACGGCACGGGACACTACTGGGACCGTGCACTCCTGCGCTGCCCGCATCTTCGGACTTTAAATAACACCGGAGTTTTAGTCACATGCCTCGTCTGCAGTTGAAGGACATTAGTTCTTGCTTATAAAGAACATGACCACGGAGGTATAGTCCACTTTGACTTTTGGTCTTTCCAAGATGGGATCTTTAACAAAAAGTCGCTCCAGGACAATTGCCATTGGACAGGAATAATGAAACAGAACTGGTTAGTTTTTCCACTTATTTAGACAATGTTTTTGTGCCACGAAGAAATGCGCATCGGAAAACATTTTGACCTCTCAAGCGTGCGTTAAAAGTACACGTATTATGTCAATTTTCGGACGTAATAAAGAAAAGGCGAGGATACCGGTTACGTGCGTACTTGGACACAGACTGTCCCCCTTTTGCCTCGCACCTTTGGAGAATTAACAGTTGTTCCGCAGCATTGAGAAGCGATCCGGTGAGTGTTACTATTTTTTTTTTAACACTTATTTCAGTTAATAGTCGTCCAAACATGTTTACATAGTTGTACTTTTTCTGTTTTTGTTTTGTTTTTGGGTACAGACGGAGCAGAAGACAGCGCGCGGATGTCTGGCAAAGCAGCCGTCATGTGGGATTGATTGCAGGGGAGTATGTTTGGGCTGGAGCAGTTTGGTTCCCAGATTAATAGCAGAAACCCTGGCCAGTCTGAGAGAAACATAAACCAACCAAGACTGAACATGGGCTCCCACTATAAAAGCCCCGGCTTTCACGCTGGAGGCCCACCGGGAGCCGTGGAGCCCGGCATGGGCCCCATGAGCGAGCCTCAGATGCTCGGCCTCAACATGAACATGAATGGAGAGCAATACGGGGGTTTCCACCCACGGCCCCATTCGGACATGCACCCTGGCGGACTGCAGCAGCAGGGACCCATGCATGGATTCTTCAACAACCAGCAACCTCATCAAGGACACCCCCATGGCCACCAGCCTCATCCCCAACAGCACCACCCTCACTTCAGCGGAACTTTTGGCCCCGAATCTGGCTCATCATGTCTGCATGGAGGCAGGCTCATGGGCTACAACAACAATGGCATGGGACCACAGCAAGGTTTTGGAGAGGGATTTGACCCTCTCTCTGAAGGGCAAACAGGAGAGGGTTTTCCTCAGCAGCAACGGACTGGTAACCTCCCTGACTTTCAGCATCATGGTCCTCCCAGTGGTGCTGTTCCTGCGCCCTGTCTTCCCCTTGACCAGTCACCAAACCGGGCAGCATCTTTCCATGGACTCCCTTCATCCTCATCATCAGAGTCCCACGGCCTAGAGCCACGGAGAATGCCCAACCAGGGCGCTGTCGAGGGATTAGAATATAACTTTCCCAGTGAGCCTCCATCTGGACATTTTGATGTTCCTGTCTTTTCACCATCTGATTCAGAGTCACAATTACCCCATTTTGGCCCTGGACGGCCGGTTCCCAGTGGAAATTTTCCTGCTAACCCTGGCATGCCCCGGACCCCAGGTATACAGAGTATATCTAAAGGACACCAGCCCCCACAGCCCCAGCAGTTTTTTGAGCGCTTTGGAAATGGTCGAAAGGTGCCTGTGGGAATAGAGCCTGGAGTTAATGCAAGACATCCTCTCATGCAGCAGCAACAACAGGCTGGCTTGATAGGCAGGCAGAATTCCTGCCCCCCTGGCCTCCCCCGACCCCCTCAGGCTGAGCCCAACTCTAACCCCAACATTCTAGACGGTGGGGTCATGATGCCTGGCCAACACAACCAGTTTGAATATCCCATTCATAGACTAGAAAACAGGGGTTTGCATCCTTATGGGGACCCCATGTTTAATATGCAACAGCCTGCTCCTCCCTCCCAACAGCCTCCAAACCAGCGGCTACAACACTTTGACTCCCCTTACATGAACATGGCCAAAAGGCCCAGATTTGACTTTCCAAATGCACATAGCGGTGAAGGCTGGTGTGGGGGGATGGACAACCACCTCTCCCCCTCAGCCTATTCTGGGCTGCCTGGTGAATTCACCCCTCCTGTGAATGAGGGCTTCCCTCCAGGGCCACTTCAGCACCCAGGCCCGGAGCAGCAGTCTCTGCAGCAGCGACAGAATGCAGCTATGATGATAAAACAAATGGCATCTCGAAACCAGCAGCAGAGAATGAGACAACCCAGTTTACAGCAGCTGGGTCACCACGGTGACATGCCTCCAGGTCCCATGACTCATGCTGGCCCAGTCGGGAGCATGTCCCAGGCCAATTTTGACAGGGAAAATGGTGGCAGAGTGCCCAGTATTGATGGACAGAATCCTCATATAACTCAGGAGAACTCCTGGTTCCAGGGGTCCCACCCTCCAGGGGAGATGATGTCACGGCGTATGGGTGGGGCTGGTAATGAGTCTGGGCCTCACGACATGGGAATGCAACAGAGTGGGGCTGGGATGATGTTTAGGCCCGGCATGGGCATGCAGGAGCCCATGAGGATACCAGGGGATGTCCAGGCTCTCCACTCCCCGGGCATTCACTCACAGTTTAGTGGCAATATGGGTAACCTCACTCAAATGCAGTCTCCAGGAGCAGGCGCAGGGCATCCCAACACTGCCTCAGAAAGGAGGCCTGCTGACTTCTCTGGACCTCCAATGGGGGCTCAGCCAAACTACCCCTATGGAGGAGCTAACCGCCAGGGCCCTGCTCACTCTGGTCCCCAGGGGGTGAGTACTTCACCTGGGAGCTTCCCACCCCAGTCTGAATTTCCCTCAGGTCAGCGCTCATCCGTTAGTAAGCTGGGAGCACTGTCCCTTGGGAATTTCAGCAAAACCAGCTCTAAAGACAGTGTTTTTGGCCAGAGCTGCCTGGCGGCCCTCTCTACAGCCTGCCAGAACATGATTGCTAGCCTAGGAGCACCTAATCTGAACGTAACATTCAACAAGAAGAACCAAAATGAGGGCAAGCGAAAACTGAGTCAGACAGAGCAGGACATTAATAGCAGCACATCTAATGGCACTGGCAGTGCTGGTCCGGAATATTTTCAGAGCAGTACTTCCCAGAACAGCCAGATGCCTGGCACCGGGAATAGCAACTCTAAGCCTGCCAGTCAAAGCCAGACGGTGCAGGGGGAAGCCAGTGCCCTCTCCCCAAATTACAACATGGACGCTACCCCGTGCAGTGAGGGGAAGGCAACAACAGGGAGTGGGAGAGGGAGAGGGAGGAGAAAAAGAGACAGTGGACATGTAAGCCCTGGAATTTTTTTTTCCTCTGACAATGGTAACCCTGTTGTAAGTCCAGGCCAGCAGACCCCCACAGCTGGCATTGGGGAGAGGGGAGGGGGCACCCCTAATGAGAAACACCTCCACTCACCCTCCTGGGGTAAAGGAGGTGACCTGATGCTGGGGGACCAGGCTGATTTGATGTCATCTCTGGACAGTGGCATTCAAAGTGTGGCCAAGTCCGACAGCAGCTCTCCACGAGTGGACTTTTCTGACGATGTCAGCACCCACTTCGGAAACGAGGATGAGGTGTCCTCCAGCTCAGATGCTGGGGGGGCCTCAGCCACCAAGTCTAACCGCAGCCCCATGCTCACTGGCTCTCCCAAAGTGCAGAGAGGTGAACATGGGCTGATAAACGGACAGAAGCCTCCGGGCATTAACAATCACACTACCTCGACACCTGACAGCTATGGACTAAATACTGGAGGCGCAGGCGGAGGAGTGAGCCACCCGGGCACTCCTGGAGTGGAGCAGGTACGCACACCTTCCAGCACCTCGGGACAAGATGAGATCCACCCTCTGGAGATACTCCAGGCCCAGATCCAGCTCCAGCGGCAACAGTTCAGTATCTCCGAGGACCAGCCATTGGCCATAAAAAACGGCAAAAAGAATGGAGACGGTTCCTCACAGAACGAAGACAATGAGCTGGCGAGCTGCAGCCCGGATGCTGGGAAGGGCTCAATGGGCACTATTGACCTTGACACCCTGATGGCAGAGCAGCACGCCACCTGGTACGTGCCCAGTGACAAAGCCATGATGGACGGGTCAGAAGACGACAAGGCCATGGGACCCTGGGAAAAAAACAAGAACCAAATTAACTCAAAAGAAGGTAAAGACAATTTATATTTCAATGTTTAAATTTTACTTCCGTCATGTAGGCCTACATTACGCTAGTTAATATCTCACCTATTTCAACACTTATATTTGCCTTTTAATTATATACCGAATAAATGTATGCATAGTGCACTTATTCAGAATATAACTAAGGCAGTCAAAGAAATCACAAACCCATACATTATATTTTAATACAGTGTATTGCAATCATTAAAACTGTAAATAAATCTGAGTGAGTATCAGGCTGAATTTGGTTAATACTTAGCAGGATACAAAGTAAACACCTTTGCTATTTTTTAGTGTGTTTCTTCAGTGCTGCCATTTCAAAGGGAAAGCTACAGTAAAGTAAACATTTCCCGTGGTTCTTTATCTCAGTTTTCAGGGTGAACAACTGCATTGAGAAGATTAATAGCTTTTGGAGGATGTGCACACGCACAAGGGTTTCCCTGCCTGTGTTTGTTTTTGTTACTATCAGAGAATGGTTGGTCAGATATTCACAATACTAT
The DNA here is from genome assembly GCF_009829125.3 of Periophthalmus magnuspinnatus. Taxonomy (NCBI): domain Eukaryota; kingdom Metazoa; phylum Chordata; class Actinopteri; order Gobiiformes; family Gobiidae; genus Periophthalmus; species Periophthalmus magnuspinnatus. The sequence continues at coordinate 15,078,067 of NC_047134.1, read as the reverse complement.
TACTGATTTTCTGCTCCATCACGTGTCTTTAAAATTGAAATCAAATTAGCCCTTAATTCTTTTGGTAGCTCCACATTTGTAATTTATTTAATGCCACTTCAAAATGTGCATGCGTGTCAAAATTGCTCTCATTTAATAATAATTATAGAACAGCCTTATAGACTATTCATATTTTAGCTTGTAGTTGGCGCGACTTTATTTGCTCTGGCGATTATTTCTTGCTCATTTACATGATTTTTCGATATTCCCTGTCAGTGTAGTGTATTTCCATAGAGCGTCTTTGTTCTGCAGACACGGGCGCGCTCCGTCTCTCGTCTCTTCCTCTCGTCTCTTCCTCTCGTCTCTACTCTCGTCTCTACTCTTGCCTCTACTCTCGCTTTCACTGCTTTGTTTCTGAGCGCGAACACTGTCCACTGTCCATCAGTGCGTGTACAGGCCACACGGTCACATCTTTAACAGGTCTGTGTCACGTCAGTGTTTGGTTTGTGTCAAAGACGCTTGAGGGAAGTTCGCGCGCAGAGCCAGTAATTTATTAAGTTTGAGTCGAACAGATGATTTCAGCAAAATTATCGGCTGTTTACAGATGTGTCTAAAGTAGAATCAAACTCCAAAAAGTGACTTCGGCCCACATGTGGCATATGTGGCGCACAGCAGTGAAAAGCCGTGCGTTTTGGCCTTGCAGCCGTCGTCCTGTTCGTCTCCTGCTGCTGCATGGACGGAGGCATGCAGCACTAGAGCCTGGATCGATAGCTAGTTAGCACAAATCACGGCTCCTGACAGTTTCTCATTTGAGTGCTTCAGACAGCAGAGATGAAAAAGGGTGGAGGTGTATTTGGGAAGGGGAGGGGGCCCTGGAGATTGAATCTGATGCTTGGGCTACACAGAAGGGAGCTAAATAACATAATCATTTCAGATAAGACCGTGGTGTGGCATTTCTCAAGCGCCGCCAAACCCCTGGCTTTATACTTCTCTCTTCAGAATTATTAGGACAAATATTTTTACCCGTTAATATTAATACAGATAAAAAGTAGTTAAATCAGCCGTGTACTTTGTGATTTCGACAGCTGGTAATATGTAAAACCAAAATGTGCTTTGCTTTCAATGTTTCACTTTGTCCACAATAAATCCGTTACAATGGGCTGTTATTATATCTTTAGGTTTAAATGCTTTTAACTTTAAATCCACTCTTTCATTATTATACTAATTTGCACCTGTCCAGTGTTGCCAGTGGTATAAGTATTTCATAATTATTTAGGCTGTATCTGCCTGATATTAAAATATTTTTGAATACATTTTATAATTAATTTGACAGATTATTTGATTATTTGAAATTATAATTACATTGATACAGTTTAGTTTTGCATAGTACTGTGTTTGGAGGATTGTGCGTTATAGTGTGGAGATGGGCCTATAAAGCCTAGTCATAAGTTTGTTTGTGGACGAGTATGGTGAGGTATAATATTACATTTTCTACCAAAAAGTTATGAAATGTATTTTTTTAAATCAGAATAATAATTTTTCTAAAAAATAATAACTTTTTAAAATGTATTTCTAATTAATGTAGTTGGTTGCAATACACTAGGCTCGTAGCAAGCACTAAAATATGTTACTCACAACTCAGACCGCTTATTTATTAAATTACTATATATTTTTTACTGTCTTCTTATAGCTTGTTGCCGCAAACCGTTCTCTTTGGAAACTTATGCAAAGTCTTGATAAGAGTTGAGCTGTGTGTAGGAAGTGATTCAGTTATTTTTACTTTCTCCTTGGCACATGCATCTCCTCTCTCCAAACACTTTTTAAAGACTTCAGATCTGACCCTTTGGAATATTTTTATGCTTCACAATAATCAGTAATCAGTTGTGTAAAATAATGATCAAATCCTTGTCAGTCTGCGTTTGACAGCTTTGATAAAAGAGAACTTTGCTCTTATCTGGAGCTGTTCTAAAGCGCTCAAATCCACAGAAAAGTGTGTATTGATATTCCTGCATGCCGAACAATCCTATGAGACTACCTTCCTTTGACATTTCACTGTGACAATAACCCTACAAATCACACCCCCAATTTCTATTTCCCTGTCTAAAAAAAGAAGAAAGTGATTGGCACATGCTGGAGATGAAAAAAATGACTGCTCTGGGCACTTGTTCTTTACCTGTCATTACAAGGTGTATTATATCGACTTTTTCCTGCAACACACTTCTGCGCTCCTTTTGTGCACTGCTACTCTGAAGATAATCATTTTGACAATCATAGCAATTAGTCCTAGTAATATTATTTCCAAAAGTCATAATTTACCCGCAGGCCCCCCTTAAAAGTTTTGGGCATGTTGATCAGGGCTATGAAGAAAAGCACATTCTGCGTGAGCGTGTGAAGTGTGTCTGAGGCTGTGGTGTGCACTGTTAAGCAGGTCTGGAGACAGTGGAACTTGATAGTGTGTGGATTAGGAGACATTAGACATAAAGTTTGATTTATTTAGACTCTAGTCTCAGGTGTCCTGCTTTTGAGAGCACTCTCACATTCCTTTCTGTTAGAACTATTTACTCCACTCCTTGCACTGTAAACAGGTGTGTTTTGCGGTTTATATTTTGTTTTTGTTTCTTTTATTGTAAAACTACATTTAATAATATTAAGTTTGTTCATTTCTATGTTATAGATATAAATGTTAGATTATTATTTATAGTTAGTTTAATTCATTTCCAAATGTATACCAATTGTATACCAACTAAGATATTTTTAAAGATGTATTTTTTTTATATTGTGCCCTAGTAAAAAGAAACGTGAGAAGAAGGCATTATGTCCTGACTTTAATGCATATATGCCGTGCACTGTCCCAGTGAGAAGCTTCCACTGCGAGAGGCCCACAAAAGAGACATTTAAGAGATCCTTCTTTGGCACTGGGCTCTGAGAAGCAGTGGGGGTGTTTTCAGAGGTGTAGATGTTGTCATGCTGCCAACAGCAGTTATGTTATTTGCCATACAGGTAGTCGTCAGGCGCCTTTAATTTGTATTGAGGAATTGACAAATGAGTTATGACACCGTAGCTGTTCCTCCTCAGAGACACAGGCGATGACTGATGGAGTGAAAGCAAAGTAGTAGTAGAATAGTATTTGGTGCTGGGAACATATGTAGTTTTGCCCCTAGCTTTTATAGCATTTATGAATGAAATAATTTACATCATATGAATTACCTATTCACAGAGTATTTGGGCTATAATTTTTCCCTTGTACTACTTTTAGTACAATTGTGTAAATATTAGAGGTCACACAGGTACCTATAAATCTTTAAATTACCACATGAGTTGACCTCTCCACAAAGGTCATACATAGTAAACGTTTTACGAAGTGAGTAGCGCCACTTTAAACAGAAAAGACGGGGAACTAGATCAATATGTCAGTGAGTGGCATGACATGACGGACAAGTGTGGGACATGCAGTGAGTTATGAAGGAGATCCTAAATCACACTGTCCCATGTTCTGATTTGTGTGTGCTACTGAGCGCTGCTCCTGGCCTCAGGCTGAGACTGTGTGTGTGAGAGGGCCATTTAGACCAGGCGCTGGGAAAGAGTGTTTGGCTGTGGACAAGGTAACAAATGCTAGGGGCAATGCCTGCCTGAGCAAGTTAGCCTTTTTTTTAGTCTTTATGCTGCAGGCCACAGAACAGAAAGGAAATTCAAACCAAAATAACCCCAGTGCCCTCTCCTGAAGAGAGTGGCCCCTGCTCCCATAGAGACCCTGCTGCTCTGAGGAAAGGTCACTCTCTGCTCTGCTCTGTGCAGCTGGGCTGTAGGCTTCAGACGCCACAGTCACTGTCTTTATGCTCATACCTGAGCACATCCACTCAACACGGGAACATCAGCATTTATTATGTGGCATAAAGGTGTTACATGGCATCTATAGGTCTGCTTCTCTTACATTTAGCTTATTTTCTTTGTAGATCTTGGCACTAGTTCAGCTGACAAAGAGCTGCTCCTCACACAGGAGAGCACTGTTAGTTGTTATGCTAAAGGAATCTGACCTGATGTCACACACTGTCACAGGAGCCAAGGCCTTTGGGCGGTTTTGTCAACCAGTGCAGCGCTCTGATTGGCTGTTTGTGTGCGGAGAGGATCGGGTCATGCCCTCTAGAGCAGTAGGTCAGAGGTGAAGTGTCGTCATGGAAGTATAGCTTGGGATAGAAAGAGCAGGGTCCTGCCGCACGGCATTCTGGGGCTTGGGATGTTAACGTCGCCTCTGAGCTTCTGAGAAACAGACAAGAAATATGCCTTGTTGATTTAATTTATGTGCAATTCAGAGATGGACTAAAATAATTACACATTTCTCAAATGTTAGGGACACAGTCCAGGTGAATCTCCTTATGTCTTTTGAAGCTGTATTCCTTTGTGTAAATGATCTGATTGTGTGTGTGCTACACGAGGTTAGCACTAAATAACAATTACTACGCATTGTGTTAGAAATACATCCGTATAAGTATGTCACATTAAAGAGTGTGTTTACTGAACACATGGCAGCAGTCAGCTCTGCAGGCTCTAATGTGGTTAGGGGTATTACGGGACATTTTGTGACTAAATGTAGTGGCTGTGCTCAAACTGCGTCTCTTATTGGGTATTTTCCCCTTCGCTTGTTGATGCTAAGCACTTGTTTCCCTCAGATGAAATGGCTATTATTGTGATATTATGCTTGATATGAGTTCCATATTAGTGACAAAACAGCCATAACAAGATCATCTGAGTGGAATAAAACCCTGCTTGTAAAATGTCATGGTGATTTTGGATTTTGACTTGTGTGATGTACAATTTCACACTGCTGTTTCTGCTCATAATACACACAACTGACATACAAGTATGTCAGTGTGTAAAAATCTCATTGCATTGCATAGGTCATATGCCACCTCTGTAGAGATATTTTTACTGCTTTTGGGTGCTTAGTGTTTTTACTACTTTACGAATTCAATATCCTGAAAATGTTAAATTTGAAGAAATTAGATTTTTTTCTGAAAAGCGCTCTGCGCTGGCCGAGGACTGGTGTTCTCTGGTGTGGATGAGGCAGTTGCACTGTGCTCCTTGGCCGTGTGTGTTGTCAGTTTGCAGTGCGTCAGCGATGAGCCTGGGGAACGCTTGGCTGCCTATTGAGGCCGGTGCGGAGCCCGCTGTGCCCAGGCGGCATGAGCTGCTGCGGGGCACAGCGCTGGAGCGTGGGGAGAGAGAGGGAGTGTGTGTGGGGACACAGAGGGTGCTCCTCACATAAGACAGAGGAGCTACAGTGAGGCGCCGCACACAAATGAAGCAGGCAGCAGCGGGGAGGCCTGCCCGCCCACATGACCTTTTACCAAATCCCTCACTTTTCCATTTCAGTGGCTGCAGCCCAGACACACCAGAGGCACTTTGCTCACGTCTGTCTGTCCCGGCCCGGCTCAGGTTAGCCTCGCTCACTCACACCACTGCCCCTGGCTCTGGGAAATCAAAACGACAAATTGTTTCAGTCACAGAGACCACAGAGAAATTGGGTGAAATTCTGAGGACTAAAAGTACTGTTTTGATGTTCACTCTGTGATATCTAGCCAGGTTCTGAAACATGTAACTCAGCTTGCCATAAAAAAGCAGGATTGATATTGAATGCCACATTGAACAGGGCAAATTATTTCGATATGCCATTAACATTGTCATTATTTAATTTTCCATTTTTCTTTTTACATTCATTCTAGGGTTTGCTATGACTTTGTCCACTTTACAATCTCTTGTCTGAATCCGTTTAGTGCATTTGAGCTGTACAACATTTCTAAGGTGTTTCTCAGGTGTCAGCAGAGAGCGTATCCTATCTGATCCCACAGTCACGCTGTGTATAGATTTCCTTGAAGTCTGGTGTGACCATTTAATATTAGCCTTCACACTTGGGTGACATAAGGTCGATTCCATGGCACCGCTATTATAGCAGTAAATTGGGTCAAGCAGGGTCAAAGGCCAGTTCTCTACAACCTCTCACCCCATGACCAGTGGCCAGGATGGAGCCTACTGATTTTTTTGTGTGTCCAGTGGCATAAATAATAAATAACAAAATAAGTACTTCTAATCTGAAATCTAATCTAGTGAAATTTACTTACTTCTCGTTGTGAGTGCAGTTGTAAATTGTGTATTTTTCTTTTATTTTGTTCCCTCTTATTTTTTTTCCCTTTTATTTTTCCTTCACAAATACTGTTTCTATGTATTTGGTAGCCATCCCACTTCTGTGTGTGTGTGTGTGTGTGTGTGTGTTAAGCAGAGGAGGAGGGAGGGGGAGGATGGCAACAGGAAGCTTTTTCCCTGCAGTGCCTTTTCCTTTTTTTTTTTTTTTTTTTTTTTGTTTGGGGGTGGGGGGTGGTGTTGAATTAATTTCACAGAGCAGATTTCGTGTGGGATGTGACGATGACACTGGTTTAATTAAAAGTGTGTATTTTAAATGGCTCATCTGTATCAAATAAACCCAATAGCTTCCAGTTATTTCATAAAATCTTAATTAACCTCTTTTTCTTCTCTCTTCTTCTTTTTTCCGTACAGAACCGGAGCTGTCTTCTCAGAGTAAGCCTGGCTCTGGTGGTCCTGGGGCAGCTGCAGTAGCAGGGGGGAGTGCTGGGGGGACCACTGGAGGGGGGTCTCACCTGCAGTGCCTGTCTGTCCACTGCACTGATGAGCTAACGGGGGACAGTAAAGGACGAGGAGGGCCCGTCACATCCTGGAGGTCCCTGCACTCGGATATCTCCAACCGCTTCGGAACATTCGTGGCGGCGCTCACTTGAAGAGGAAAAACAAAACAAAATATTTTAAGAAAAAGCTTCAGAGATGAAATGCGTCGATGAAGCATGCAGCTCTTGCCTGTTTGGGAAGAGGGACGTTTTGACACTTACAATGCAACACACAAATGGTTTCGGTTACTCACACACTGCTGGACTATACAGTATATGGGCTCTCCTCAATTACGCCCACTTATGGAAAACCTCAGATCATTTTTTTTCTTTTTATTATTTTTATTTTGTTTGAAGAAAATTGTCAAAAGAGAAAGACGAATATTCAGATGTTATTGGCTTCGATTGTATATGAGTGTTGAGTCTTGTGGCCCATTACGTTTTGCTCACTAACAGCTTGTCTGCATTGACCCCATGTAATGTGTACAATATCTTCTTAGTAAACTGCAAATGCCCTTTTAAATTTTCAGGGAGAAATTGGAATGCTGTAAGGAAAGCCGGGACAGTGGGGTGCATGAATGTAAATCAAAAAAGAAAATCCATTGTTTTGAACCCGCTAATGTTTTTGAATGACATTTTTGTAGCTCCATGTTGCTTTAACTTCCCCATAGCCGATCGTATAGCTAATAATCATTCAGAAAAAACTCAAACACTTGTATACAAATCAGCCAATAGGCACTGACAGCGGTGGTCTAGCGTTGTTTCATAAGGGAAGTGAAAAGACTATTGGTATTGCACATGTATAATAAAATAAAATTTGCTGTGTGTTAGGCAATCTTGTAATCTTTGAAATAAAGCTTCTGTTGAATTTCTGAAAACAATAGATGGAGGACTGTGACGGCAATTTACAAACTGATTTTTTTTTCTGTTCGTTTTCATTTTTTAAATAATATGTAAAGTGCAGTCGTCTGTTTTCCTGCATATTGTATATATCTGTATATGTTTTATTGAGTAACTAAATAACAATAAATATGATGTTAAAGGTGGATATGTGTCGGTATGTGTAACAGAATAGACTTCTTCAAGGACTTTGCGTTGCACCCTTAGGATCCTCACTGAAATATGAAGGGGCCCACAGTTATTCCAAGTGACAGATATGACAGGGAAGTTGTGGACTGACGCACGCTGCCTGACAAGCATGCAAAACGGGCAGCCATATTAGAGACAGGGTGGCTTGCATCACAGCAAACACTCCACTAGGTGTAAGTCCCACAAGCTTATAAAGTCAAGATGATTTATTTGATTTACACATGCTCACTAGTAGAAATATTTGAATAACATTGTGATAGGGTTAAATTATCAAGAAACAGAACTGAAACAAAACAAGGGAGGGAGTGTATTACTTATACATAAGATTAAAGCTGGCCAAGGCCATTTTGTAATAAAAAATCAATGGTAACCTTTGAGTTCATTGCAGTTTGATGAGGATGAAAGGCTGTGGTCAATAAGAAATATGATATGTATGTTTGCATTATGGTCTGTGTTACCAATAGATTTTTTAAATTTTATTATTATTGTTTCAATTTAATTGTGAATTTTATATAATAATCAATACAATTATTACTATAAGTACAACTATTATTTGTGGTAGTCTATACAATAGAGCAGTGGGCTTTGACAACATGTCTATATAGTTTAACATTTGGATTTTGACTCTGGTTAATCTGGTTAATTGGGGCATCGATAACTACTACCTAAGAATTAGAATACTACATCACTTTAATATATGTTTGCATTTAGATTAAGGCGTATTTTCAGGGAGGAATCTGCTGAAAGGAAAGGTTTCCTCTAGGGATTCCTTGGCTTCCAAATGAATGAGGGAACACATTGTTCTGTTTATTTCTTATGATGTGTTTGTTATTTTATTTTTCTACCACTTGATTGAACTGCTGTGCAGTATGCCTATTCGTTGATAATCATTAGCCTGTTCTCATTATCTGTGTTTTTACTTAGCCTCTCCTCTCTCACACACACATACACTCACACACACTCTGCTGCGCTGTTCCCCAGGCCCTCTTTGGCTCACCTGCTCTTTATTGGCCATCTGCATGGATGCTTAATGCTAATCAATACGTCCCCTGAGTGCCAGCTCTGAGGTGGAGACGTCGATGCTAGCTAACAGGGCTACAGTGATCAGACCAGAGCAGCGGCGTGGGCCTCAGGCTGGGCTCGCTGCTGCTGCTCTGCCTGTGGAGGACTGTGGAGGAGCAGCTTGTGTCACACAGGAGAGGCACAGGAGTGGAGCATCAGCACAAATAGACTAAACCTGTTATTGAAGAGCCCTGTCACATGGGAGCTGAAGAAGGGCAAATTTGAATACAATTACACTTTTAGTTGGTCTGATGTAATTTTATGTAGTCAATTAAAATTTTATATTGTCATCTAAAACCACTACTTAAAATCTTTTGGAAATATATGATTCTAATAATTATGTTCTAGCTCAATTAAAGTGAATGTAATATTTATACAGACTCTCAACACCTAGTATAGTTGTGAGATGTTACACCTATAGAATAGTTTGCCTGTTTTTTGACAATGGACCACGTGTGTTGGGCAGGTGCCTGTGCACATATTTGCTAAGGTTCAAGTGCTTTCTCATTGTTGACGAAAGCTGAAGTTAAACGGTCTGCTTTGTATTTGCTCATACCAAGTTGCAACATGTTTTAGTCACAGTAACAAGTGTAGCCTATGGAACTACACCCAGAGTACATCAGTCTGGTATCAAACTATCAGGCCGCACCATCATATTGTAAAACTAAAACACAAATTAATTTCTAACACATCTTATAAATGGGAAGTTCTTATTGTTATTAACTTGTTTTGAATGTGGCAGCCCTTTTGAAACCATTCCTATGCAACAGACTGAACCATTTAGTGTGTGAAAAGTGAAAAACATTTCCACAGAAAATGCCTGGTGTCTCGCCATAGCCGTGTGGGAACCGGCGCCAAAGAGGCCCTGGAATATTGGCTCCAGTCGAGATGTATGGTACTGGACCTTTTCCTTGAATGGACTACTCTGCATGTCGGCCATATTGGGAGAGCAAGGACTGTGTGGTCGCCTGAGAACTTGTGTGTTTCCCAGCCAACACGCAGCTGAAGAATAACAATTTCTGCAGCCATGAAGACCATCCATGGAGCCTCGGGGGCTGTGGCCAGAGCAGCCAGCCAAACACTCTGCTCATGCAGCTTTCTATGTACTCCTATAAATACATCTCCTATTTGTATAGAGGCGATATGCATCTTTGGGAAAATACCACAATGTTGACACAAGAGCACCCTGAGCACCCCCACCTCTGTCCACCTCCTCCCCCCACGACGACTCTCTCTACCCCTCTGAACCTTTCAGTGGCCACAGTTAGATAAAGAGGCCGAGCAGAGAGAGGCCTGGCTAAAAGAAGTGTCTCCAAGAGGCCTCCACGGTCTTTAAGCCACTATGGCATCCACCAGAGCCCTCACATAGTCTGCCCTCTAAAGGCCCTTTGTCCCTAAAGAGGGGGTTTGCTTAAATTGGGGGTGCTTGTGGACTGGCGGGTGGGTCCAGGCCTGTTGTAGAGCTGGCTCCCACGTCTCCATCACTGGTGCACTTTTAGTGAGGGGATTGTGAGGCGGAGTGGATGTGCAAAGGGGGGACTGGAGTTTTGTGGGGAGAGGTTTGGAAATCTTCCAAACAGTGCCTTTTTGCTTTCAAAGAAAGCTCCACTTGTGTAAATGTGCTCTTTGTCCCCTGGCCTATTGTTTGAATAGCATTGTGGAGGTTTTGTGGGAAGCTCACAGGGGCCTGGGGGGCCTGAGGGGCCACAGAGGGACCAGGGGGGCTCAGTCTGCATGATTTAGACCCAAGACAACAGGGCACCAAGGTACAATTATTGTTCACACACAAAGTTCCACTACTACTATCACCACTTCAGTGCACTTCTCAGTGTACAGCTTCCCTGACACTAAAGCACAGATGTATTCAGAGCTATAAAGTAAAACCTTTACTGTCCTCTGAGGTTTAGCAGTGAGGGATCTTGTGCATCTGAAGGAGTCTGCAGCGATTCAGGATTCCCATCTGTCCATCTCAAAGGGCCGCAGCAGGTGGAACAGCTCGGACATTTACATGCTGAAGCTGTTATGCTCACTTACTGTTACGCACTCATCAGTCTTTGTGTTTTGGTTCAAAGTTTAAAAAAAATGAGAACTATAATGTCTCAGAGTTGGGGCAGACGTTTTCTACATAGAGTTTAACAAGAATACAAATACTGCTGCAACAAGTGCATGGGGTTATGGCGAGCAGCAGCACACTTAAATCCAATGAGGATAATCCAGTCAGGATAAAGTACCCTTAAATCCCCCTTCATGTGAGGACAGTACCTTAGAGTCCCCATTTCTCTGTTTGTCCTCCTAAACCCCTGTCCCGACATGTGCCTGACTTTTCTAAACTTAAATGGCTGAGTTTCACTTGTGCCCTCTCCTCTACTGTCATCAGTGCCTATGCTGTGACCTCTCTCTCCTGAAGTGCCCTGTGAAGCACACAGGGACCCTCTGAAGGTGATTGAGCATGGCACCCTGCTCCAGCTCTGTCCTGCTTTGTCAGGAGACGTGTGCCTGTGTCAGGGACTACAATTAGTGGGGCGCGTCCCCGGCCATTAATCACAGAACAGTCCGGACCAGTTCCAGCCCAGGACCCCTCTGCTGCTCTGACAGCTCTATCATCACTGGCTGTGTTCTATAGAGGTATACATGGGCCATGGACCATTGCAGCTTTAAGCTTCTTTTCTCCTGCTACAGTTTAGTGAACAATAATGATAGTTGTTGCTGTTGGACAGTCCAAAATGTCCCAAAAATGAGGTCAAACCGTAAGTGAAGTGAAATGATTGATTTATGCATTATTTTTGTTATAATACGGTAAAACATGCTACAAGATGAACAAGGCTGTTTGTCCTCATTGGTCTACAGGTGTCTGAATTTCCACCTCTGTTGTCTAAGATTCTTCCCATTAACTAGTAATGATCACGGGAAAAAATGCATTTGAGAAAAAACATATAAGATGAGATCTTTAAGTCAATAGAAGAAAAAAAATACAGAGATATGTGTTAAATAGGTTGTCAAGATGCCAGTTTCCAAGCTTTAGACTAGCAAATGTATAAACCACATGATTAATGACTATTTAGGTCGCCATAGCCAAAGTTGTGGTGAACTTTTATTTGTATGTCAATGGGGGCAGATATAGGTTTGACCCTCACCTCCCTGTGTCAGTCAATAGATGGAGGGATGTTAAATATTTGTCATGAGACCATCACTGTGATGAAACAAATCAATGGATGATGGCAGACAATAGCTCGGGCGCGTGCTGCTTACGGAGCTCCTTTGGGGCCATTGCAAAGACATATATAGTTACATATGGGAGAGAGGGGAGATTTGTGACTCCCACAAGCTTAGGGGGTCTCACAGGGGCCATCATCTTTTGGGAAACCAAGAGAAATATAGCAGCAATCTTTTTGATATCTCTAATGCAGCGTTTACTGGGAATACCCTCTATTGGATCATCCAAGCATCATTTCACCATTACTAAATCAGCAAGGTGAATGGAAGAAATGGATATTTATAAATCTATAGTCTAGTCTATATCTATTTTACTGATGACGATGTTGCATCTTAATAAATAATGAATTACAGTGAATTATTTTCTCCTTCTTATATTACTATTCTGGTTATTTATTGTTCTCCAATTTCATAACCAAAATTTGCAAAAGCATGAAATACAATGAATGTTCCAGTGCCTTTGCCATTCTGTCATGAAGTCATAAATGCTCTAGTAAAAGTAAGTCAAGTAAAATTACCCAGCTCAAATTAAAAATAATGTGAGTATTCTTGACAAAATTTGTTCAGAAAGAACATTTTGCAATTCAGACTTTTCACAGTGTAAATAAACAAATATGAGGTGATCTGGTTCTTTCACTCATTTTCCATTATTTTTCATGTGTTTAGCACGTAATGAATTATGTGCTCAGCCATTTTTCCATTCCTTCCTTGCCTTGTCTGTTTTTCTCTTTCTTGCTTTTTAAAAATAACATGAAAATGCTGCCAGATGGAGGCTCAGCTCTAATATAAAATCAATACACAGCCTCTAACTGAAGTAGGAGAAAGTCAGACACACCACAAATGCCAAAATAGACTTCTTTTGCTCTTTTTCTTTTCTCAGTGCACAACTTTAAGCTCACTCTGATGCCAAATTTTCCCAGCAACTCAGAGTCACGAGGACTTGTCAGTGGGCAGCAAATATAGAGAAAAAGAGGGAAGGAAAGGTAGCTCTAGCCTTTGAAGAGGGGCACACCGAGGGCCATTGAGAAGCCATTAGGGTAATGATAATTGGAGCTGTGAATAAGCAATGAGCGCAGAGGGAGGGGGCTCTGTGCATTTGTATGTGCTGTGCTTATGTGGGAGGGGGTCACATTACAGGCACACTGTGACAGACTGACACATGTTGGATGGCTATGTAAGAAAGTGCCTATCAAAACATAAGGAGGGCGAGAGAAAGGAGGTGAAAAGAAGTGAAAAGCTTGTCAACGAATATGTAGGTAAAAAGTTCTTAAAATTGCAATAAAAAAAACAAAAAAAACTGAATGTCAAGTGTGAAGTACTTGTGCCCTCTAATAACACAAGGTTCACACATGTCTGTTTTCTGTTTGATTATCTATTGGACTTTTTTCAGCTCAGATCTTATAAAAAGGATCACAAGTGTAGAAAACGTGAATTTCTTTTAAGAATTCTTCCATTCATTGACCGAAATGTAGTTGCTTGGATGGTTTTCTGGGCATGTAAGAGGTTAGAGAGATAGTGTGTGATAGTGCAGCCTCTTCCCTGCTCATGAGCCCTGCTTGCTGGGTGACAGATAGCCCGGGGAGAGGGGGGACACCGGGCTGTTTAGCTGATAATTAGGGGGGTTTTATCTTAATTTGAGCTGTTCCTCTCTATCCCCTGGTGTGATTTATGAGAGTGTGGCGCGGCCCTGCTCCTCTGCTCTGGCCCTTAGCGCCAGGGACAGGACAAAGAATCCTCCTTGTTCTGTACACACTACATCATATATAACACCACGTCCGAATGGCTGCGTGATCACAAGGACAGTGTGGGGAAGATACGCATCGCACTCAGGGCAATGGGTTTGAATAATGCCAGATCACAATCTTCTAAATAACCATAATGTTGTGCATGGAAATACATGAGCACAGATTTTAATACAGGCAGTAAGACAACATTTATGGTTCTCAGCTACCTTTCATACGTGACATTTTGAAACATTTTCACCATTCAAAAGATATATAATATTTACTTTTAAATAATAAAAATAAATAAAATAAATTGTCCTAATTTTTCATCATTCTAAACCATTGAAGAGTTGTACCATATAAGAGAAATTATGTCAAGAGAAATTATGAGAAAAAAGTATAATGTACAGTATACTCGTGTAAGACAAGTCATTTGAAAACAGACCAAGCCTTTTAAAAGTGGCAGAATGAGCATATCAAACTTTTACAATTTAAAACATTTACAAAATTGTTATTGTCCAAAAGGCTTTGAAAATATTTCAGGTTGCCACAGGGTGTATTTAATAAATTGCTTACATGCTGCATGGGAAAGTACTTGGGAAACATCCAACACAGAGGACAGGACAAATTTAACAATCACGTCTTTCATACTTTTAACACAGCAGATCTAATTCCTGAAGGAGTAAATCTCCACATTAGATCTCCATGAACAGCCAAAGATCATAAAACCATTAAACACTTATGATATGAGCCTGCAGTAATCCAGCCACTAAACCCTTTATGCTCCACTGTATGGTTATGAATCATTGGGACCCTCTCTGTGACATGCGGGATAGTCGTGAGCTGCGGAGGATTCGGTTCCCGCTATAGGTGGAGTGACCGCAGGCAAACGTGAACCCGATCTCCATTTGGGTGGGGTCCAGGCTGAAGAAGAGGCAGGGCGGTGGAGGAGTGCAAAGGGCCACACAGTTGAACAATACACGCCACTGTTCTGTACCTATCACCCCCGGGTCAGAGAGGAGGAGACACTGCTGCTGCTGCAACCTCATCTGCTCCTATGGCCCCTCACATAAAGGCCGGGGAATTCTGCAGCGGCCCAGCTCCCATGTTGTTTTTACCCAGATTGTAGCGTGCTCTTTTGGACCAGGCGTGTTTCGAACTGCACGGTAATAATCCCACAGGTATTTGGCTGCAGGGAGGGACCTTCACACCTCCACAGAGAGAGAGAGAGAGAGAGAGAAGTTGAGGCATTCCTGCAGGTGTGCGAGGCTATAGGCATCATGTGCCTCTGTGTCTTCTGGATTTTCAGTTGTGCTGTTGAGCACTTCCTGTTGGGCGACATTCAAAAGATACCTACACTGAAAACAACAAGTCTATACAAAGTCAAACAAAGCACTATATATATATATATATATATATATATATATATATATATATATATATATATATATATATATATACATATATATATATATATATATATATATATATATATATATATATATATATATATATATATATATATATATATATATATATATATATATATATACATACATACATACATACATACATACATACATACATACACACACACACAAAATAGATGTGGAACATTACAGGTAGAACAATAACGTTACCTTTTACCTGCTTGCCTCCTATATGGAGGCAAGCAGGTAAAAGTAACATAGTACACCTGTAAGAAAGTTTACAACTACTTGAAAATGCATTTTAGAAAGTTTTCAATATCAGTAATCAATAAACCTAAAGTAAAAATTATATCAGATGAGCAAAGGTGTTATGAAACTATAGCATATTAACGTAATTTCTATAAATCTTCATAGCACCACATATAACTAAAGAGAGTTTCACATTAGTACAAATAGATGTTCCAAATATGTGTTCAACGCTGGATGTTTTCCGTTGACCTTTGCCCTCCTTGAATCAGAAACCTGTTTGTGTTTCCAGAAGGTTCCTCCTGCTCCGCTCTTATCTCTGTCCCGGCGGGGGCCCGCGGGAGGATGGGGGGGGGAAGGGGCACACAATCTTCTCAGAGCACCAAACTTCTTCTCCTCTCTCCATCTGGCCTCTTAACTTTCACCCTTGACCCCGCCACACCCTCCTATGCACTGCTGCTACAACAAAAGCACCAGATTAGGGAAATCAACAGGCTGGAGGGGATTACTGTAGGCCGTTTCATCTCACAGTTGACACAGTCTGTTAGCGGTGCTTCAGCTTAATCTGACGGAGGTTTACTTTTTGTGTTTGTTTACTTATGTTAGTCATGGCTTGTGCATATAGACTTAATAGTAGCACAAGCCTCAATCCCAAAATGACAGACAACACCACTTTCATGTCCCAGTGGCTGTTTTACAAGGCTTAGACACATACACACACAATGGCCAATAGTTGAGCTGGAGGAAATGTTGACATGTATGTGCCTCTTCCTGACAACTTTAACTGTCTCTGTAATGAGAGGTCACAGGCAGCAGGAAGTGCAGAGCCCAACAGAAAAATTAGTGACTTATGACCGCTTGGTGATGGTTTAATTGGATGCTAAGCAGAGTTTCTTCATTTTATTGTACAAGTCTGTAAAAGCCAATTAGACTTTAATTAGCCTTAATAAAGCATGAACAAATCCTTAATACATAATGAACAAACAGTTAATTATAGTAACTTATTTAATACCTTAACCCAACAACTTAACCCCTTAAGTAGTTTCTAAGCCTAAATCATTCTTAATAAACAACATTTGTGAATTAAGACTTGTGTTCATGCTTTATTAAGGCTAAGGTGAAATTATTATAAAGTTGTATTATTTTTTTAACATACTCTATTTGTACAGAATTATACGCATGTACACTTTGAGATATAATGGTGACACTCTGCACCTCCATAACTTCTAAATGACTTTTTATTGCAGTTTATTAGCAATGATTTCAACAGTTTGCAGGTTATTCATGTTAATCATAGTATTTTCCATTTCATTTGTTCCCCTGATCCTGAGCTATAGCCCCTCTTGAGACATGTCGGTTGAATGCTAAGCCGTTTAGCCGCTAATGCCTACAACAAACAGTGTGTCAGTGCTGGCCCTGGTACACAGTGCAGTGAGCCGCAGTCAGGGAGCAGCCTCCTCTGTAATCGGCCTGTGCCCATCTGCCCTGTGCACAAAAACACAGGCAGGACCAGGCAGGACCAGGCAGGACCAGGCAGGACCAGACAAGACCAGGCAGGACCAGACAAGACCAGGCAGGACCAGACAAGACCAGGCAATACCAGGCAATACCAGGCAGGACCAGGCAGGACCAGGCAGGACCAGACAAGACCAGGCAGGACCAGGCAGGACCAGACAAGACCAGGCAGGACCAGACAAGACCAGGCAGGACCAGACAAGACCAGGCAATACCAGGCAATACCAGGCAGGACCAGGCAGGAGCAGGCAGGACCAGACAAGACCAGGCAGGACCAGGCAGGACCAGGCAGGACCAGACAAGACCAGGCAGGACCAGGCAGGACCAGACAAGACCAGGCAGGACCAGACAAGACCAGGCAATACCAGGCAATACCAGGCAGGACCAGGCAGGAGCAGGCAGGACCAGACAAGACCAGGCAGGACCACACAAGACCAGGCAATACCAGGCAGGACCAGGCAGGACCAGACAAGACCAGCCAGGATGACTCCAGGACTAAAGGGACACACAGGGACACAGATGCCCACTGACACAGGGCCATTCATCCTGGTTAAGCCCCAGCATGGCCACTTCACTACTAAATAAATCATTCAAAGGAACAATAGGTGCAAGAATTAGTTGAGATATATTTCTTTTCTTGCTCTTGTATAGCACAAAAATCTATTTACAATCTACAGAATAAATCAATCGACTATCAGTGTTCAAGCACCACTTTTCTTAAGGGACCATATTATGTAAAATCAACCATGAGTTTATGAATATGTCATAACAATGTCGATCATTTTAAACTTTCTAAAGTTATATTTCAATTCACTCATACATGTTTGAGTAATTCTGGATTGCCCTGCATTCAAACTGTGCTCAGAAAGTGTCACTTTTTACCTACCCCCTAACCCCACCCACTGCTCAGTATTTACAATTATCAAAAAATACACATACATTTAAATTTGCTGGCAGTATTGTGGTTTACCATGAAATATGAAATGTGATCATGTTTTAGTTTGATAAAAAACACTACCCCCTTTTAAAAAAAAAACTGAAAATACACGGTTCATGTCTTAAATTATAATTATTGAAAAACATATTGAAATCGTTTCTTGGATATTATTATATACATGAGGCTTCAGGCGTATTATCTTCCTTGAGGGCGTTAATGACACAGGAGTAGATCTGATTTGGGCAAGTGTATTTTGAGCATGCATATATAATTGTGCAGCTGTAACAGTGTGCCCGTATATTTATGAAGTTGAGACATTTAATTTGCCACAGCCTGGTGCGTGTGCAGAGAGGCGTCTCAGTAGATGTGCTGTCACCACCCTCTCCCTCTCTTTCTCTGTCTCTCGCTCTCTTCTCTCTACCTCCAGCATTCCTTCTCCTTTACAAATCCTTCACTTTTCCGGTGCCTCCCCTGCCCCCCTGGATCCTGCACCCCATGCTGAGGCTAATTTTAGCTTCATCCCTGGATCCTATAGCATCCAGCTGGAGGTAACTCTCTACCCCTGCTTAGCTTGAAGAGCATCCCTGGTAGACATGCTTCACAGAGGGCTGCATGCACCGCTCCTCGGGGGGATGTGATAGGTGGGCTGCCGGAGTGGAAAGGTGTGGGGTGAGGAATGCTCTTTCACCGTGTCAGGGCGCCATGGTAACAGGATCTTATCTTCTACTTTCTTTGTTTATGTTTTCCCCCTCTGCCAGTCACCCTCTTCACTAACCACTGCTCTAGAGTGCAGCTCGCAGGTGATTGGTTAACGACGATCCCTGGTGGTCTATTTGCAGTTAGAAAGTCATGTGATGAAGGCGGTGGCAGCAGCATCAGATCTGTGCAAATGGGACACACACACATTCACGAGAACACTGCTAATGTGGCTCATGAAGAAGGATGACTTCACCCTCCAAGTGTTAATCCTGTAAACTAGTCTGGCTGGATTTCAGAGGGCATCACAACTCTCTATAGGCGTAGTATTTCCTGACCCCCACTAAAAGATGGGGGTCAGGTACATTTTAGAAAGAATATATAAAATAAACTGATGCTTTTTTTTTCATTTGGGTAATTTTCATGACACTGAAAAACTTAAAGAAACATGGTTCCTTGATGTGAGCAGGCTTGCATCTCCACAAATCTGATTCTTATATGACCTGGGGGATGACCTCCTCCTGTTTGTAGATTTTTTGGCTATAATATTCCACAGTGTGGCATAACACTAGAGTTGTGCCAAAAAATGAAAGATTGATTGATCATGATCTAAACTTTGGTCAATCTCAATGATAAAGCAAGTGCATTTTAATTGACAGGTCTACAGCCCAGTGTGTGACAGCACCTCTCTTTATTATGTCTCCTCACGTGTTTCCCAAGTTTTGACTTAAATCTAAACAATCTGACTAAAATTCCAGTGCCCAGTGTTCAGTTCTCTGTGCCTGTGTGTGCAGGGCTGTCTGCCCCACTGCCCCTCCCTCTCTTTGATCCAGCTGCAGCTCCTCACCTTCTTTTTGCTCTTTCCTCTTCTCTTGTGTTTCTTATCATTATAATCCAAGTTACGGAAAGCAAATGACTATTTTCCATTTATGAGTGAAACTTAAGACCTAATTTAGTGTCACTAACATGTTTCTGCTGCTAACGGTGACGTGGGGATGCTTTTAGGTGTAATATATTGTAAAAACAAATTCCAAACTTTACATGTGAATTTCTTTGAAATTACTGGTCCTATCAACATGAATTGTAGTGACAGCCTGCTATTTGAGTCCAACTGTCTATGTTTTCAATAAGATGGAAGAAGATCAAATCTAAAATCAAGATCTATTAATACGGGAAAAAAGTTGTGATTCTTTTTTTCCTTATACTGAGCAAACCTTTATAAAAAAGAGGTGTGGTTTTAACTTTCTATTTCCATGGAATCATGCAGGTGATGGTTGCTTTAGTAACCAAAATTCTTTTGTAAAAACCTAATTCCACTTATAGAAATGGGATATTATCTATTATACCATGTCATAGTCAAATACTAGAACTTAAAAGCAGTAGTTCGTGGTGGCAGAGTAATGAGCTCCAGTTTACGTGGTTTAATGGTGGTTTCATGACTTTATTCATGTATCATATTCATTTTCTCACACATTCACTCTGGGCAATTTATAAGCCAGGGAAGTCAGGGTCTTAAAGCCCAGCGGTTGACAGAGTAGGCACCTCAGACACTAAATTGTTAAAAATGTATAGTTAAAAGTTCCAATAGCCATAGTTTGTGATCAAATATTCTGGGAAGTAACAACAACAATCTCTTCTGTCTCTTCTCAGTGGCCTGTAATTGAAACTGGAAGCGTTTAACCAGCACACAAAGCTTTTGACGACCAATCCGTTGTCTATAAAACACTGCAGCACAAAGTTACCAAACAAAGTGGGCAATGTCTCACTTTGTCATGTGTCCGCCCGGATTTGCTTTCTTCTGGTTGTTGTTTTTGTCCACGCTTTTGGGGCCAAATCCTCACATGTAGGCGTTCATTCAGCAGCTCTAACAAGCCTACTGGGGCATGAGCAGAGTTATCCCTGGGACATGAATCGGACCTGGCCAAGGGCACCAATCACATCCAGAGAGGAGGAGAGACCCTGACAGCAGCAGTGGCGGCGTTTGTTTCCCTCCTCCCCATTACTCCTTGACGAGTTCCTACACTTGCAATGGGAGCTCCTGGTTGGCTTGTTAAAATAAATCTCCATGCATGTACAGTACGGGACAGTGGTATCTCCGCTTGAGTAGCGCTCTGAGGACTGGTGGGTCAGTGAGTGTGTTTGGACAGAGTGAGGATGTGATTCATCATGTGGTGGTCAGACAAACTCAACAGGCATAACCACAGACAGCCACAGCTCCGGCCATATGAGACCAAGCACCCAGGGGAGGGGCCGGGCTGCTGCAGGGAGGGCACTGTCATTGTGGAATCATGTTTTGTACATATTGTATTGTTAGTAAGTGTTGTAAACAGAAGGCTGGACTTTTATTTATATCAGTTAAATGTTATTGTAAATGAGCAGTGCCTTTGTATTAGCTGTTACACTGGCTGCTGTAAAATATTGCATTGTTTTCTTCTTTAATTAGAGTTTGAGGACATGCTCCATATTGGAATTCAAACAAAAGCAACAACAGCACCATATGAAGGGTATAAATGAAACCTTTTTGAGACAGGGCTGAAAAATGCCTTTATACGCCATTATCCTGTTAGCAATGTGCTGTGAAATGGTGGTATTCTTGGTATTCTTACAGCAATCACTACAACTATCAACTTTTTTTTCTTCTTAAGCTCGTAACCAAAATTCAACAGTTAAGAAAAAACATTTGTACATTTCAGATTTATCTTCTCCCATGGTCTTACGCTTCCCTCTGGAGAAAGTATCCAACCAGAGCTATGGCCTCCAGTTCCTTTGACTCCCTTCTTTCTCTTCCTCTTGATTACTCTCCATCTCCACTGTGTTCCCCCGTGGACTGAGCTGAAGGACATGTCACCACAACTGGATCGGACAAGTCTTCATCTTTCCCTCCTCTAGCCTCCTCCTCCCACACCTCACACTCTCTTTTTGTTTTCACTCCATCGTTGCCGCCAACACACATACACACACAAACAAACTCAATTAGCTAATGACACTGGCCTGGCCATTGGGTGGTCCTAATTAACGTTTACAGGCTGCCTGATGTCAGCTTTCACTGGAGTGATTTATAACTCGCACCCGCTACACCACTGACACTTTCACAACGCTTTAGCATGTACTAGACCCAGGACCTTTTCTTTAAAATCCCTCTGCAGTAAGATGGACTGTGATTGGATGTAGTAAGCAAAAAAGAAAACAAATAATTTAAAGCCCTAACTCGTAACTTTTACGCCCAAACTACAAAGACTAAATAAAAGTCTGTTTTGTTTTTTTTTTTGTTTCATTTTGGGTGTTTTATTGCACTGAAAACCATATGTCTTTATTCTGAGCAGGCCTGACTCTCATTGCCCTGGAGGAGGGCCTCCACCTGCTTATCTCCATAGAGAATGTTTCAAAGTATGGCTTTAATTTTCTATTTCCTTCAAAAATACAGTGTAAAAAAAAAAGTATTTCCAAAAGTTAGCCGCAGTAACAAAATTCTTCATTGCAAATGATAAAACCTGTGAAATGGATCATTTCACACTTGTCAATATCATTTCAGAGCTGCACTTGCAGTTGTGATATCCTTACATTCTGCTAAAGAGATTACAACTTTCATAATGTACAGTGAGTCTCAGTCCGATCCTCCAGGTCCCAGCCCCTCAGCCCCTCGTAGACTGCACATAGGCCCCACGG
Organism: Periophthalmus magnuspinnatus; assembly: GCF_009829125.3. Classification (NCBI taxonomy): domain Eukaryota; kingdom Metazoa; phylum Chordata; class Actinopteri; order Gobiiformes; family Gobiidae; genus Periophthalmus; species Periophthalmus magnuspinnatus. Next base: position 15,055,836 of record NC_047134.1, on the reverse strand, counting down.
AGCAGCAGTGCTCTGGCCCTCACAGGGTTAACACACGTGGGGCTCTCAGACTGTGTGACGCACTGTCTCGATGAAGGAAAGTCTAACAGGAAAGGCAGCCTAAAAAGGTCCCTGTGCAGCGCAGGCCCATGTACATTTTCTTTGGCTCCATGTGCACATTTTTTGCACTTGTTTTTACAATTTGCTTAACTACACTTCGATGGTTTTCAGATTTGCAGAATGCCGAGGGGTTCTGTCCTCATTTTGAAGCAGCACATGTAACTTTTACTTGCACTGTCTGTTTTGTTCTGACGGATAAGTCGACATAAGCCCAATTTTGACAACCATATCAACGGAAAAGGTTGCATACAGCAGAGCATACATTAGCAGCTGGTAGTGGGAATGACCTAAAGCAACAACAAAAATCTGCTTTTGTCAGTACTATTAACACTTCACTGGGTGCTTACTACAGCCAGCTTCTACATTTAAATGAACTGAAACATTATTTTGGGTTCAAATTTTATTTTATACTTATATTTATTTATTATTTGAACATCAGTAAAAGTCAAAGCCAGCACTTTCTTTCTGTTTTCCATATAAGATAAAGGAAACAAAAAATATCAAGTCCAAAATGTTAGTTAAGTTAAGACAAACTGACCCATAATGGAAATTATTAGAACACTTTGAATACAAATGAGTACGTATTCATTAACAGCAAAGATCTCACTTATAAAATATAGACTTTACATAGAATTCTGTACAGGTACAGACAAAACAGTTCCACAAGACTTCCTCTGACTCACTTCTTTTACTTACTTTGGACCAGAGATCACATTTCCGCAAATTCAGGAAAAACAATTTTATACACATGCACACTTAAGTGAGACTCGGGATACCTATAATAGCACAAAGATAATAATAGTAATAGTAATAAAATAAGAATGTAACAGTGACCTTACATCCATGAATTTACTTCTATAGGCCTCAAAGTTTTCTTATACTGCTGTTAGAAAAAATGGGGCACTCCAATAGCTCCAACCCTCTCCACCTTTGCCATGGCCTTATGTCCCTATTGCCTAGTTTAACCCTTGTGGTCCCCATTAGCGCCCGGATCGAGTGTTAAAGCTGCAGCACACCTGACCCGGCGGCTCTTTGCATGTTTGCATATGTGTGTTTGTGTGAATGAGAATGAGTTCATTTAGGAGGTGGACACACACAGCAGTCATGCCGCTTCATATGGTAATACCCCGAACATGTGGCTCGGGCATTGGCGGCTCGCACTGTTCAGAATGACCCCCTACCCGTTTTCCAACCCCATCCCATTCATACATCCTCAATGTGGCTCCCCATTCACGCTGCTTTCACATAGAGAGGAGGGACGAACAGAAAGGGGTCTCTGAGGGAAAAGGGCTGGCCTGAGGAGAGGGAAAAACAATTCGTGTGCAAATGGTTGGAGGATGACCCACCCCCTCTCCTCCCTTCTCCTCCCTTCTCCTCCCCTCTCCTCCCCTCTCCTCCCCTCTCCTCCCCTCTCCTCCCCTCTCCTCCCTTCTCCTCCCCTGCCCCGGGACGTTAGGGAAGTCAAGAACGGGCTGTTATTTTTCTTTGTGGTGCATCTGTGAAATACCAATCAAACGTAGTGGGAGTGCGTTTATATTTACTTGTATAAATGTGTGAGCAAACCAATCTCTCCAAACAGAAAAGACCTAGTGTCCCCTACATTTTCATAGGACAAAGTTTGACAATGGGCACTTTGTTAGAAGAGCTGTGGAGATGTAAATCAGCCATTTGGGTTGGGGGGAGTCAAAATAACTGTCCCTCCCGCAGCGCCCCCACTCACAACTGACAAAGTTTATAAAAGCCGGGGTTATAAAAATATTGCCATGACACAAAAAAATATAGCGATGTGGTAGCTATTGAATGTTTGGGGCTGACCTCACCTGAAGAGTACTCTTACAAAGCAGTACCATGGCTCTGATCTCATTGACTCATCAGGACAGTGTGTTGACCAACTACAGACAGATAGATGGTCCAGGTCCACTCTAATCCTATCAAAGCGGCATCAGGACCAAAAACAGCCCCTGTATAAGACGAGAAAACCCCTAGAGGAGTGGGAGAAAAGTTAAGCTTCTGTATTGCTTTACACTTATATATAAAAACACAAATTGTCTGCTCATGTGTTAAGCAATTTATATAAAACTGGGGCTATTGAAATCTGAAATTATACTGGCACACACTATGTTTATTTTGGGATATTTTGATTCTGGAAGTTTTCATTGTAATTAAATCTGAAAGTATTTTTGATGTGTGTTGCCTCAATATGGACAATAAAACTAGAGGGATACAATATAATCTAGACAGGATCTGAAGAATATTAGCCAACTCAGAAGAACAAGAACAATAAAAACTGGTTCTCATCTTGCAGCGTGATCCTTGAGTGGTTCACAGGCATTCAAGTGTATCTACTTGCACATAAAACACACAGCGGAGGTAGAGGGCCAGAACAGGCTGAGCTGTGTCCACTGTGGTCTGGCTGTGGTCAGTGGCTCTGGTATGCTGGTTGGTTTGAGGCTGCAGGGCTCTGGAGGCTGAGTGTGAATGAGCGGCCGGTCAGGCAGACAGACAGTGGTCAGAGATAAGCACATGAAAGCCCTGGGGATGGCTGCTGGGGGAGAGATGGATCCATCAAAGTCTGTGTGACATTTGATGCCAAACTCATGAAAACAACACAATGATGCTGTCGGAAATTATTTACAGAGGGAAGTGTGGGATGCAAATGGGAAAATAACATGGCATTCATAGACATTTCAAATCAGGGAGAGAATCTTATGGTTTCAAAGAGGAAGAGGAGGATGGTCAAAAAATGTAATAAAAGGACAAAAAGAAGGTGAGTGGTAGTGATTTAATGGGAGCTCTTTATTTATTAATATTTAGGAGAACAATGTATTTTCATCCAATAAGAAAGCACTGGAAGGAATGATGAAGGCTCAAATTTGATTAAAACTGGCTGAACTTCAAGTGTACTCTAAAACTTTATTTTGTGAACTTTGTATTCAAAAAGAACAAAAAAATGTATTTTCAAAAATAAGATTATTTGAACCATTCACTCATGGTACCATCTGTAAATTTATTAGATTTTTTTTTAACCAGTAGATGGCAGAGGTGGAACCTGTTTGCCCCTCCCCTCACCTGGCCTTTGTTCAGACTCACCTGTGCTCTCTGCTCTTCTGTCAGGGTAAAGCTGGCACACTATCAGACAGAAGTAACGTAGATAGCATCTAGTGGTGATATGTGAGAATGCAGCAGGGCCTGGTCGGTCAATCTAATCACAAATGGCAGCTTTAAAGAGCCATTCAATAAACCAGCTTGGTTAATAACATAAATTTGAGGATTTGTAATTACAGTTATTGAAGGTTAAGATTAAATTTAATTAGAATTTTTAGTGGCCTTTTAGTGTTTAATTAAGTGCAAATACTATAAATATGTATAATTATGAAAAAGAGCAGAGCACTCTAAAGTATAAAAAAACCCCCCAAAACTATGAATTACTCTCAGAGGCACACGAATAAAACTGTAAATGAAAAGTACTTTTTTCACGGGAGCTGTGCCTACCTGCTGGCACTCTCTATTTCACACTTGTATAATGCATTTTTCCCTAGCCTGTTTTCATGTGCTACTGTTTATCAGCCATTTCCTGTTTGCATGCTGCACTGACTAACAACCAGCAGTAAAAGTGCTATTAGATAATGAAGTGAGTTCACCTCCGGTAGGTGCCAAACAGCCCCAGGCCTTCTGAGCAGTCAAGTAACGACAACTCCTGGGTATACAGCACAGTTGACAAGTTTGGACACTCCTAGAGAACGGCAAAAACATACCTTGTTAAAATGTATATCAGGAGTGAACATGGTTATGATTTAGTCTAGCTGCTTTCTGCAAATGGGACAAGTCTTTATAAGTCAGCTGTGGGGTTTCGCATTGTACTATCGATTCAACTTTTATGAGCCAAAACTTTATGCACGGCTGTAAAACGTTGATTTTATCCATTGGGCATCACGATTGACCACTTTGGGTATATTTATGGTCTACAGGGCTGCTGGCTGGACCGCCCTGGCTTGGGTCTTGGTGCTGTGGGGACGGTTTGGGCTGGGGACATGAGCGGGTCTATATAGTGAGCTGTGTGGGAGCGACACATGAAGCACAGTGACCGCTCTGTTCCAATATCTGAAGAAGAGGAGCAGGAAAGCCCATGGCCCTGCGCAGTCATGAAACAGTGCTTTTGTGTCAGAGGGTTGAAAAACAGCCCATTAGAACGCTCTGCCGATTAGCTGCACAAAGACGAGGGCCTGTCTCTGAAATCTGCTGCAGAAAGACTATTTAGTGTATACTGTATCAAGGGACGGCAAACAGGATCCTCTTTTTGCACCCGGCGCTGGCCTCCCCCCTTATTTTCTTACAAAGGACTTTCTCTGCATTCCTCCTCTGGGTTGAAGATCCTCTCCGGCCCCCTTTTCTTCCATTCATCTTCTCATCCAAGCCCCTCTGAAAAACACTTTGAGCTAAATGCAAGAGAAGTGTCTATATGTTCCACTAGCGAGGAGCCAAGAACAGCTAAGACAGAGCCAGTGGTCGTCCTGTCCCCCGATGACCCTCTCACTTAATTCGGTCCACTTGTTGTCTTTTCCATCAGGCGTTACCACTCCTCACGGGCCCTCCAACCTAAATTTGAGCTTGCAGACATATATAGCGGTGCTTTGTCATTTCTCTGATGTAGACATGTCTTTAAGGCTTGTGCTGGTGCCTGCTTGTGTGGGGCACAGCTGTGGTCCGAATCCGTTAGCTCACCACAGGGCAGTCTGCTTGTGTCTCACTGTGTTTATCCATCTATGGCACTGTGTAATATGGCTGTGCATGGTAGCGAGTCTTCTCCTGGGCATTGAACTTATTTTCTGGGCATGCTGGGTGTGTCAACATTAGTTAAGTCAATCTGGAAAGAAAGGGAGAGAGACAAGGTCCAAGTATTTATGTGATGGTGGGTTTAACAATAAAAAGTTATATTTTTAGCGATTATTAATGCAGAATGATACTGTGTCATTAACAAGCTTATGTGTTGTTTGACTGTAATACAATCATTTCTCGTTTCCTTTGTTGAAACATATTAATTATATGTTAATGCTGGTTGGAAAAGTGCAGCCGGAAATCCCATGTAATCTTTTTCACAATGCACTTCTCCTCCAGGCCTATAATGCATGTGTCCACTTGTATATCCACATACAGTCAAGTCTTTATAAAAGGAATGGATAGACATGTTCGGATTGCAGATTCACCCCAGGCTGATACAGGGAGAGGCTTCCTATGACCTCACTTGAAACGCTATGCTCCACTGACTCATGCTCTGATCAACTCTGACTAGCTGCATTTTTCATTTCCTTTTTATTCTGATGCTAACCCCTGGACAAAGGTATGTTTATGACCAGTTGTCAAATGTATAAAAATCCACATTGATGCTAAAACTACTATGTAACAAAGCACTCATTTCAATTATGCTGAAATAAATGACAAAACAGGACAAAATTGGATCATTTCTGGACAAAAGTACCATATATAGTACCTTATATAGCTGGGTGTGGCTATATATGATATGACTTGTTTAGTAATTAATATCAGTGTTCTGGTTTGGGAACGTTAATATGCAAATCATTATTCTTCGTTGAGTTTGATTATGTCACACGAGGAAGGGTCTATCAGGTTATATAAGAAAGTCTATCAGATAAACCAATACTGTTGATCCGCCTGCGCGCGTGTTGTCCATAGATACATGGCCAGATGAATCAATGCCCAATACATTTCTCAATAACGCCTTTGAGGAAGCCCGCAGTCAGGAAATAATCATCATTAGACGCCTCACACCAAAGCTGATCAATAGCTCTGATTGACACAGCAATGTTTTCCAAATGTCCCTTGGAGCATTTCCCGTCTTCCGTTCTTGCCCGTTCGAGCATGTGTAGGAAATATTTCTGTAAAAACGTGTTATCTAGGGCTGCGCTGCTCTGGCTCCTAAGCATACAGTACAATGTGTATCTTTTCACAGTGTAATTTGTAAATCCCTGGCAAGCATTAGCAGTGGGAGGAACAGACTAGTCTACTCCCACTCTAAGGACTGAGCAGCTTGGCACAGCCTCGCGTCGTCTCTTGGAAATGTGTAGGACAATATGGATAAGTCTATGGAATCAGGGACCAAAGGCAAAATCCGGTCCAAATTTAAAACCAAGACTTTAACACCAATTAGACAGTACTTTTGTAGGGGGAAAAATGCAACACAGTGCAATACAGAGCTCTGCAAGATGTGGCACGTTGGGTGAGCAGAGACCTCTATCAACTGGTTCCCTTAAAAAAGACATATTATCCTTTTTCTTAAGTATTTAGTATGAAACCATAATAAACGTAGATCACTATTTTTTCATTACAAACTATAATACTGGTTAAAACCTCAAGTAAAACATAATTGCAAGTACAGATAATCTTAAACATCGACACAAATCACAGCATTACCCAGACCTTCCTCCAAATTACCTTAAAAGACACAAGTAAGCAACCTATTTCAAGAGGTTTGGAAGTTGGAATAGCATGTACTCTATCTGCAGGTATTCTGGCCTAATCACATATTCTGTTTCCAGGAGTGAGTTATTCCAAAGCAACAGGATGTGGACTTGCATTGCTCCATTCCCTACAGTGTAATGCTGTCAGGAGATGTCCCAACCTGAGCCCAATAATCCATATGATTTTTCCCCCTTCTTCCTCCTTACATATGTCAGAATTCATCTCCCCTCACTCCCCACTGTTCTGAAGGCCGCAGCAAAAATAATGGGAAGCGCACAGATCTCCAAAAGTGAGAAAAGGTGAGAGTTTCCCCCTACCGTGTGGCTGTAAGGAACATGATGTACACTTATGTGCTTTGTACTTGCTGGGGCTGCCCTTTATGCTCATAGATTTTGAGATGATGTTGGAAAGGAATCAATGGGACACAGTCACTACCAGGAATGCGAGTCCATCGGAGGAAAGCTGCAGTTAGATAGTATTGGGAAATAGATTTTCTTCTGTCCGCTGCCCCCCCATCCCCTCCCCTCCCTCCACCACCGGCTCCACAAGCTTTCTCTTCAATACTCACCGCAATTACTTCACAGTCAACGGAGAGAGATGGAGACTTGGGCAGAGTGAGTGTGTCTGTGTGTGTGTGTGTGTGAGTGTGTGTGTGTGTGTGCGGCGGGTTTGTGTGTTGGGATAGAGCGGTGAGTGAGGGATTAAAAGGCGGTAAGCACCTATGACATTTAAAAATTAACCAAATCAACAACCAACTTCTATATGCTCTGTGAGTCCATTTGTCGCGCTCCTGTTTGCTCTGCTCGTTTATTTACCATTGAAATCAACTACACGGTGTTCCTGTGAGCATGATATATAATGAGACACCGAAACCAAAATACTACACAGTCATCAATAATTGTGTGATTATTTGATTTCGCTGGTTAGTTTATTCCAAAAAATACATATGCTTACAAGTATGGATGTAGGCATAATACCCATAAATTAGAGGTAATAATAGCTTTTTAAATACTGTGGTGGTTTGCATTTTTGCCTCACAAAAACTTGGGTTAGACTCAATCAATCACATTTAAAAACATAAAAAAAAACACGGTTGATCAAAGTGCTTCACAAGTTTACTGCAAAATTACGATACCCAAGCTAGGTGCAACTTGGGAATCTAAGTGAGTACTCCGGTTCCCGAATCAATAATAATTTTGTAACAGGCAAAAACCTCCAGCAATCAAGTTATGACCAAGTCTACCACAAGATATGTACATAGCAACAGTAAAGGATGAGTCAAATGGTGAAGAACATTTCTCCATGGAGACAATTAAGTATATTTTAAACTTAAACAGGGGATATTCTACTTCTACGGGGTATTAACTACTAACACATATATTTAGGTCACCATGTTACCTTTCATTGTTTTGCAAATGCTACATTCGCCAAAAGCAGCGTGCATCCTGCTAATGAAACTACTGCACAGGTAGGTCAAGTTGTTGTGTACAGTTTTGTGCTTTGCTTTTGTATATTTATAAAGAAAAAGGTCTAAGAGAGATGCATGGATGACTTATAAAACCTTTTTGATGAGCGATTGTTATAACATGGTAGAAAGCTAAAAAAAAAATCCATTTAGCATAATCCTACCTCTTTAATAAGTGCAACAAATAACAGTAAAGTCAAGTTAATTTGGGCCAGTGTAGAAAAATAAACCTTTTGAACTTTATGAATGCACTCATTTCAAGGCTGTTATTCACATATCTGGTGCATTTCAGTGTAATATAAAACACTGGTTACTTTTCATATAATCATGAGCGGTCCGTGTCTATCCGCTGCATTCCGGTAAAAGTGGCTGCAGTGATAAACACAGAGGAATTCCAGTCCAGTTGACCAGGTGTTGAATGCTCCTCCTGCCTTTACATGTTTGATAGATATAACCCTCTTATCTCGGTTCATCTTGTGAAAATGGATACTTGCACATCCAGTATGCCTTATCTCTATGTGAATCTATGGAGAGGTGTCTGGCCCGTCTCTGGTCTTTCTCCTCCTCTCGCGGACATCGGCTTTATCACTGTCCTTCCTCATCCTCCCCGTCTCCTCTCGCTCTCTCCCTACACTGGTCTTGGCTCCCCTCACTCGCCCTCTCCTCCCTCAGACCTCACTATCTTTCTTCCCTCTTAGATTTTGTGCGTCTCCCCCTCCCCTTCTAAGTCTCTACATCTTCCGCTCTCTCTGCAACAATAAATTACACCAAAACCCTCTGTACATCTCTTTGTTCTCCTCGCCAGATAATTCAATTCATTTTAGCCGGGCTTTGCATTCTGAATGATAAATGCATTGACTCTGCAATTAAATGGGGTTGTGTGTTAAGGAGCTCCCACACATAAAGCACATATCTACTGCTCGTCCGGACCAAATACAGCCAATGCATGGATAATACACAGCCATTCTCAAGTTCACTCATTATGGGAACATTGCACTGCATCAGCTAACTCGCCACATATTTTATTGTCTATGTTCTATGGTGTCACTGTAGAGCTACGGCACATTTTGTATGATAGATATACAGATTAGTGAAGCTTTATGAACACTGCGTGTCCTCAATAGCTGATGCTTCTTTATAAAAAAGCATGGAAATAATGGGTAATACATGAACACAGAGCCAATTGTCCTTGAGTAAGTAGAAGTAACACTACACTGTCTATTCTAAGTAGGAAAAGTGTTTGTTTTAACCTGTGAGATTGTGACAACATAATGACTCCTTCCTCAGCTCTTATACAACCACAGCCAATAAGACATTAAAATATAATAAATTATATTAAATTTATCAGCCTATGCTGATAGTTGACTGTCTCCCTCTGATTTGTCCCACCGTCTCTCGAGAGGTGACTTTGCAGAGGTGCCCCTCTAGTCCTTGCAGCGGTTGGCGGGCAGTTCCTCGTCTCCTATTTTCTCCTTCCTGTGGAGTGATTAATGTTTGTTCAACAACATCCTGTGTGCATATGGTTATGCAGAGCTGTCTGGACATGAGGCAAGCTACGTACGTTTACACTTGTAACGTATACTCTACTATATGTCTCTGACACCGCACAACTACAATACAAATGGAATATGTGATATAGAACAATTTAAAAAACTACCTGTAAATATATCGCGCCTGTTTTTCGTTGTCCAGATTAGACAACGCCAACTTTACCTGAGCAGAGCCAACACTCGTGGCCAGGAGAGTGTGAATGTTTGTTAATCAGAACTCTCCAAGGGGCCAGCCAAACTGATATGTCCAGATAGTGATCAAGGCCAAGGGCTGAGGAAAGAGGAGATAAAGGAGAAACCTGAGAGGAGAAGGTGGCCAGTAGTTTCAGAACCCTGGTTTACCTCACTAAGAAGAGGAAAAGAGACATTTCCTCTGGCACCTGTGCTCTGCTTTGTCCCCACAGGACGAGCACCCACTTTAAATGCTTGGGATTGTGGGAAGGCAGAAGGTGATTAATGGGGCGTGTGTAAACAAAGCCCTTGAAACAAAAGCGAGAGTGTAAAGAATAGAGATAAGGCTCGACTCCAGTCAAGTTTGGCATCATCCCTCTTCCACTAACGACCTCTACTGTCGGCCGCTGATGGCAGGGGCAGCCGCCAGAACCCCCAGCAGAAAGACCCGCGCCAAAAGAAGCCCTGACGTGCACATTCATTCTTTAAACCAAAAGAGATAATTGTGAGAGGAACCGGCCTGTCTTCATTCTTTGAATAAATAAAAATGCATGACCTGCCTGAAATATGGACAATGGCATTACTGATTTAATTTGAATAGACCACTTGTTATTGTGGCTCGCTGGGACTAGTCGTGAATGCTAAAATGGTGGATGTGACTCTGAAACAGTGCAGAGACAGATGTGCTAAAAAGGGATATTTTACAAAGGCCAAGTCACTACTCTAAAAATATTTTAATAGTGCATTACGAAGGTCACAATGTATTTTTCCAGGCAACTACAGCAAAGTATGACAGGATCCCATTTTATTCTATACTATTTTTGTTTAAAATGTTATTTTGGCAGAAAGGCTTATTTGACAGGAGTGACATATATGTGAAATGGAAGTGAAGCGTGGGGAGAGGAACCAAGTGTATTGTTGGGCGCTGGGAATTGAGCTTGTGACACTGAGGTTGGCAAATAGATTGTGATGATTTTGCTCTTCTTGATTATCCCAGCCACTTTCGACATAGGCAGGATGCATTCACTCACTCAAGAATCAATTTTATGTTTTGGGACCATACTTATAAGATAACCCACCTAACACGGGTGGATATGGAGCACTCATACAAGGAAAGGTGAATATGTTGCCCCTGGAATCTAGCAGACAGAGCTATGTAGTTGGGCTAACGACTCTGCTATTACACACCAATTATAGGTAAAACCAACAGCACGTTATCTTATCTAGACAAGCGTGTTTTGTTTTTAATTCTGGAAAGTCAAAGTTACGAAATAGTGCCCATTAACCTGGCATATCTTCATGTTTATGTAATGATATAATGGGAGAGAAGGCGTCTGTGTCCTCCCCGCTGAATACTTTAGATAAGGAAGTTAGCCTCCTCCCGACTGCTCCATTTAAAGCCTATCAGTGGGCAGGTTGGATCATTCCCCAGACTGTTCCCCTCTCCACACCTCAGGAAGTAAATCACAGCCAACATAACGTCATGCCCAATCCCCGCGATGATCCTGATGTGAGCCTGCTGGATGGTGAATGCTGGTAGAGAAATTAGGAGGTTGAGTGAGCCTTGAGTAGCTTTCTTGTTGACTGAACAAGTAGCCCGGTGCTGGCTCTGGTGTGCTCATGTCAAACACAGCAGGTTCAGCAGCGGGTCAAGGTGACGAGCTCGCAGCCTTCTTATAACTCACAACTATAAAACACAGTCTCAGTGGAGAGATGAGAGGCTGTTGTGAGCATCCAGGCAGTTCTACAGCGCTCTGTGTCTCAACATGCACGACTACAACATATGATTTTAGGTTGTTCTCATTGCAGCTGTAAAGGCTATTACTGGTAAACTGATATTAATGTTTTTAGTACCAGTAAACATTTGAAGCTTAAGTTTAAAATGGAGAATCATAGCATCGTAGTCTGTGTATCAGGTTGTTTTTGTGCTTATTGTTATAATATTTATTACAATATATTGTATGTATTTATTGTATGTATTGTAAAAAAAAATGTACATCACTTTTATTAATTCATTTAAATAGTCTGTTCCTTCAGAGTTGATAACATGTGTAAATATGTTCATTATATATTTAATGTCATGCTGAGCAACAAAACAATAACATCTCCATGGAGACAAGATGAAATATCTTTTTTTATTTTTACATATGTTTAATATATTTTTAATTTAGGTTGTAGTGACATTACCACACCACATGCTCCGACTATCCTTTGTATTTGAACAAAGAAAAGTCTTTGTTTATTTTAGTTATGTTTTTAAAGTATTGTTATATTCCGTATACGTGTCCCACCTTCCTTTCCCCTGACGTGGGAATGTGTTTACATACAGCTGAATGTCGTCAGAGTATCTTTCTGTGTCAGTGAGCTCCGTCTGAGAGCACACACCAGCGATCTGCTCATCCCCATCCCTCCCCATCCCCTCCTCTCCAACGCACACCGCATCCCCGTCTCCTAGCAACTCACCATAGCGCCCGCAGCCGGCTGTTACCTTTCCGTCAGTGCCGCTTATTTCTCCCGGTTGGAGTGAGGTGACTTTCATGTTTGATGTGTATTTGAGAGCCCTCCTCCTCCTCTTCCTCCTCCTCTCTCCCCCTCCTGCGCTGGTGCTGTTGGCGTGGAACATGCAGGAGCGACCCCGCTGTCGAAAAGCATTGGTTCAGATTCCTGTTCACACTCCCCCCGATGGCAACTGCTCTTTGAAAACAGGAAGACTTGAAAGAGCAGGATCACAGTGACTGATCACTGACTGTGCTGTAACAAGGGGAAATCCACAGCCTCCTTTTTAGATGGGCAAAAGACGGGGAGATGAAAATGCCAGGGACTATCTGGACTCGGACTTGAAGCATTTTAGGATTTGTTAAACTGATTCTACTCATTCCATTTGCTCGAACAAGTGCTTCCAATCCCACAACTCACTAACAATTGACAGTAACACTTTTTATTTCTATTTCTGCCTCTTCAATTGGACAGATTTGACGGATTCTATTTTTAAAAACATTACTCTATATGACAAATTTTACAAGTACATATTAATAACAGCAGGATGTCTCTATCTGTAAAACTGAAGATTTGTCTTATTGGAGTGTGCCAGCAGAGTGAAATCCTAAATAATACAACCCTTTCAACAAAAATCCCATTTACAACAACTTATTCAAACACCTCATACAACTAATGATTACACCAGTTTCCTCTAATTTAAGTGGGAAATGAGATTGTTTACGTTTATTTCACAGTAATAAGACACATTAGTCAATGGAGCTAGCTACGGGCTTTTAGACATAGTGTACAGGAATGTCAGAGTGCTCTGTGGCAATGGCCATTTTCAACACTTCATTCACACCAAAGAGCTACTTCAATAATTCATCACTCATTCTCCGCACAGAGCCTCTCCACAGCTGCCTAATAGTTTTCAACACCAGTTAAACTCTGCTACACATAAGCACATGCAACAAGTGGCCTACAGCGCTGTTAATCTATTAATCTAAAAATAATACATACAGCTGAAGTCTCAATGTAATATATTTTAATACTTCTACATTTCTTTTATATTCAGAAATATTAGAAAGCAATATATACTAGAGGGAAGTGCATGATTGTGGTGTCCATTATATGTGCTAGAATCTAAACGCATACTAGATAATACTGGATAACACTGGAAGGAGGGGGTTTCGGAGGATTTTTATACTCTCTAGAAGTTCTAGTTTAACCATATGCTTGTCTAGTATTGTTGAATATAGTGCTTGCATGGGGAAAAGTCACAATTACAAAAGCTATTCCCCTGTGTGTGTTTTCAGAGGTAAGGAGTTTATCGTTGTTGAAAGCATCATATGGACATTCTTCCTGAGGTCGGGTCTTTGTTGTTGAAACAGTTGCTCCTGCTTAGGCTGCAGTCAGAACCTTGAGAAGGATGACGGCTCTGCAGAGGGCTGTGGAGGCATCAATGACACAAATAGCTTTTCACTCTTCTTTTCTTTTTCTTCCCTTCTTACTGCGACTGTGCTGCTTCCAGCCCTCTCCATCTGCAGCCTGACCTCTGCTATTCTTCACTATGATTCCTGTGTGTTCAAAGGCGGCAGGATGTCAGTAATTGGAAGGGATGTGATGGAGCGGGGGCCCCTCCGTGGGGCTGGGGGGCCCTAGCATTGGAGAGGTCAGGGATAGCCTGTCTCACACTGACATGCAGACTCGGACAGCAGCGTGCAGCCACAACAGGCCTGGGGCATCAGCAGCAGCTCTGTCGGGATGGGTCTGCTGCTACGGCCCCCCTCTGTGCTCTGCCTATGCTCTGCAGGCTGGTCCCAGATGGTGTACACTGGGAACACTTTATATTGCTTTGTATTTCTGCTTTTACAACCAAGAAGACCACATACTGTATGCAGGACAAAACAGCGTAACTCATTTTAAGATAGTTAATTTATTTTTTATGTTTAAAAGAGCTTGACGCACAAAGTCTTGGGATACATGCTCAAAGTCTTGCAATAGTTGGGACCTTAGCCGTGGGTGAATAAGTAAGGAAGAGATGGACCAGGAGCAGAAAAAAATACCTGGGTTACATGTGTCATAACCAGGGCTTCACCTGCATACACTGTGGCCTATGGGTGAACCTCCTAATCAGCTGTGCACAGCCGTAGGGATGCCCCCCTCGACACACACATGCAGACATGGCAGAGTGATTAGTACACCTCTTCATAGTGGCTTAGACCACAGGGCGTGGAGAGACAGGCTTAAGAGGCTACTTTAACCACATCAGCCTTTAAAAAGATGTCTGGACTCCATCAACATCAAAACAGCCCCCACCAGCGTATGTACACACTTCTCTAATACACATGGTAACTTAAACATGTGCTGACAGCAGACACACAGTGTGTGTAGTTCGTGCTGTTACACAAATGACACAAAAGCACACAGAGAGTGGGTGTACAGCGTGGGCATATGTCATCTTCAGCAGTCCGTCGTGGCTGAGGGCTGTCCCGCTGCAGGACGAGCTAGGTTTGGGGAAACACCCAGATGACACATTAGCCCTGGCTCCCCTGACATTGCACTGCTCCACACACAGCACCTGAGGCTGTGCCCGTGCCAAGTGGAATTATCAGCCGCCCATGTTAGCGCCACCAAAACCTCCTTCCACAAAGCCACAAAATCCACCTCCCTCCCAAAAGGACAGACACTCCACAAGGACACAGCCATGAGAGGCAGCGAGAAGGATGCCGGACAGTGTTACCATCACATGATCCACATGGAGCTCAGTCATGCCTCTGGGGTGTGCCATCTTGTAGATGCCCCTCCTCTTGCCTCCCAAAGGACATAACGCCTGCTGGGAGCCCCTTTTTGCACCCTCCCAAATTTAAGATTTGTCTTTATAATTTACCCAGATTCATCTACTCTGTCTGTCTGAGATCACAAAAGAAAAAAACAAAAAATCATTTTTAGAAATGACATGTAACCTCAGATTGCATTTTGTCATGTATTATTCTTTCCTTTTTTACCCACAACAACACACTAGTTTGTGGAATTATATATGTAATATGGAGCATGAATTGTATGTGTTATTCTGACAAAATATTCTCCAACTTTCTATGCCTTCTACTTTTTGGAGACCTGGTTTAACCTGCCTTCTAGCACAACCAATAAAAAGCTTTGTTTTGGGGGCAGCATGTCAAAGATGTCTATTCCTTTAGTTTGAGAAGTGCAGGAAAAACAAAAGGTGGTGTATTTAGGCTTTTTTTTGCTTCTGTTTTCAGATCGTCCAATGGAGTGACTTGACCAAGCCACTCCAATCTTAAAGCAACCTATCACACTGGTTCATCTGTCTCTATTTTTCCAAGTCACCCCCTTTGTTCCTTAGTACTATAAACAATGCACCTCCCTACACCCATAACCACTTCAGCTATAAAACAATTTCTCTTTTCTTCATTGGAAAAAAGTAGCAGAAAAAACACAACAAATTAGTTGTTTAATTACTTCTTCAGCAGTGGATCCATTGTCTTTTTCTATCTTCACACATCGAGCAAAATCATCCATCTCTATTTCATCACCACATAAGCAGAAGAAGCAGCCATCTCTGCCCAATCACCACCTCACCCTCTGCCCCCATTACCACCCGGTAACAGCAAGAGAACAAGGCCAAGATGCTCTCACCTTACATGTAAATTGTAATGAACTGCCCTTTGAAATGCCACCTCTTATGTCTGCAATATAATCTTTTTGATCTTAATTGTGCATCGGCGGACCAAAACATGCATGCTAAATGAGTAGCTCTGCATCTGTTAGCCATCTTTCTTTGTCAAACTCATGAAGACACAGCAGTGAATAGTATAGATGACCAGAGCATGGCGAAAGGGAAGGAGACATATTATAGGAGGTGAAATCGGAGCGGCCAGACCCAGGGAATGTGGGACACCTGAGAAAGCAACCGGAGCTCTGGAGAAAGAGAAACCCTCATCCCAGGGGAGAGTGTGGGCTGTAGAGGGCCGGGGAGCAGCTCTGTGCAGGCTGCAGATGGGGTTACATTTCTATGGGATTAATAGGTGAGCTTGGCTACATTCAAGTACAGTAAAGGCCATCTCATTAACATGACAGGTAATGGTCTCCTAGCAACAGCTCATCTTTTATTTTGTTTACTTTTATTTAACACCATATTTAAAAAGTGCCTTTATTTATCATAGTTTATATTTTTATTATTATTATTATTATTATTAATGGTCTCATATTGCACCATACCGCTAAAGCAAGTTTCTAGTTTGTGAATTTTGTTCCAGGGCAATAAAACTTTTTCCAATTCTGTTCTGGTTTAATAGAAAATTCGCTTAATGGATGTTCGGAGGAATCAACTTTCTAAAAATGTTTACGAGGAATTCATATTTTAAAAGTATTTATTTATCTTATCTGCCAGTACAGGATCACGAGTGACAAGAGTCTATTCCACTTTAGGCCTTAGGCAGTGAATGACAAGCTGTCAACCACAAAACAATTATGTAGAAATAGGATGGTGGAAAAGGCAACTGGAGAGAATCAACTACATGCTTTTGCAAATTTCTAAATATGTCCTAGTATTTGCTCTGGTAATAGTACATTAAAAAGATTATTAATAGCTGGTGTAAGTAATTGTAGGAGAAGATTTCAGCCAAAAAACTAGAATAAAACCGTTTATTTATTGCGAGTGTTTTTATTCTGCTTTCAAAAACCTAGAAAACATACATCTTAACTGTGAAAGTGCTTGCTTCTCCACAGACCTAACTCATAACTTGGCCTTGTGGATGACAGGTTCGCTTTGGAGATGTTCTTTCTTCGCTTGAATTGTTCCACAGAATCGCGTAAACTCAACTGAGAATGCTTTTAAGTGTGAATTTAACTTTCTGTGTCTTCTCGTGGAATCTTACTTAGTGCTGCATTAAACAAAGGAAAGATTATCTACACTGCCACCTCTGGAAAACAGCGAGAGATGTTGAAATTTAGCCAATATGTGCTTGGTGATTTCTTATATAAAAATACTTAGAGGCTGGAGGCTGGTATTCAGTGCTGGTCCATTCCTTTGTTATCTGGTCTTGGCGATAAAGCAGCCAGTGAAGTGGAAGGAATGTGAGGTATTTGCAGCCTCTGACAGCAGTGTGCAGTCCTGTGAAGTGTGTAAGATGTTCTGGAGGGTGGTCAGTCAGTGCCCACCCAAATCTCCACACCACTGCATCCCCTGTAATAAAAGGCGCCTTGTCCACTGCTCTTTGTCAGGAGTCCACCAGCTATTGCTTCTCCCTCACATACGCCACGTTCACAAGACTAGACTGGTGAAAATGACGATTATATAAATCTTAATTAGTTTCTGGGGATTAAAAGTGGGCAGATTTGGTGAGCGCCGCAAACACAACAGCTTGAAAGCGTGATTATCTTTGTGCGTAGGTATACAATTTGGGTTAATACCTGAGATGAAACAAATGGTTTAAAAGTCCTAAACCTTCTTATGCCTGCCAGGAGATTCTGGCAGCACAACTACTGGGATTGAAATTCAGTTCTGTCAGAGGAAAAACATAAGATATTTGCAGTTTATTAATGAAAACATACATCTGCTCGGCTTTGGTTTTCAGTAGAGTACATCCTTGTGTTCACCATTATAGAATAGCTTTGTTTTATTTTTAGCGCAGCAGTTCTTTCTTCTCTGTATGTGTTTTATTGCTGTTAATGTACACAGCAGTATTCAGAGGATCTGCGCCTGCAATAGGATTCAGATATTAGGTAGCTCATTTGGTTAGCTCATTGACTGCTATCATATTGCAGGTCAATGCCCTTAATGACCAGACAGGCGCTTGAAGCAGGCATGGAAAGTGGAGAAATAAACAACGAGAAGCATGTTTATAGAGACAAATACTGCTCTGACATTTCATTTTACGTTTAATAATCTTTCATAAAATAACATGATTTTATGACCAGGTTTAACTACATGATTGTTTTTCCTCAACAAATGTGTCAAGGATGTAAAGGATTTTGACACTGTAGTGGTAAAGACTGAAGAGATATTAATTAAAAATGTATTGTACAATTATTTATAGGAGAAGTGACAGAATTATCACAGAGAAGATTTGATTTATACAAAGTAACGACCTCACCGGCCTTTAATATAAAAAGAACTGCGTCTGTCAGAAATTCTATGCCCATACTCATTATAAATCATTATAAATTCATCTTTATTTCGGACTCGTGGTCCATTTAAAAAAAAAAAAAAACAACAGACAGACAGTTATAAAGTTAGATAGAAAAGTCAAAACTTGTTCGCACCTGTAATAGAACCATAGCATTCTCCTCCACCACATCACCCCTCCCCAGAAGAACCATCAGAGTTGTTTCAGTCTCAGCTTCAGTGGATACTTTCCATCAGCACCATAAACCAAAATCCGGCACATTACCATCGTAGTATCACAAGAATCACCCTCATCCATCCTATCGCCACACGGACAGCAAATTAATGTACCACTAACCACCTCATTACTAACCATGCACAGCAAAATGAATTCCTGTGATGTTTGCAAGTTCACAGACTCACAAGAATCGATCTTGTCCCGCTCCCGCTGTTGTGACTCGGGATGGAGATGGGGCCAATCACAGGGCAGCATTGTGGTTTGGGCACATGTGAAATGCGAAACACTCCACTCAGTTCAAGTACTTCTATAGATGTTATAGTTGTGATGAATGACTTTTGGGGTAAATATGAGTACCCATGTCATTCAGAATAGAGTTTCACTTTAAAACAACAATTTCAGCATGTTTGCAATTGAAGAGCTTTAACTGTACGGATTATCCAAACTCAACTCACTAAAGTCCCATTAGCGAAAATAAAATGTTTACTTTTGAAACTTGCCAGAGCTCCACTGCTTTACTTCCTCTCTCGGTCTCTCTACCTCCCTCCCCATTGCTCTCTCTGGGTCATTAGCATGTTGCTGATGAGGGACGGTCCTCCATTGAGCAGTGTGAGGGGTGTGTATGTGTGTCTGTGTTTGGAGCGGGGTGAGGTCTGACCGGGCTGCTGCAGTAGACCTGTCAGGGCGGGTCATTAAGAAGACGGCGGGTCGGGGAATACACAGACAAGGTTGATTGGTTTCCTGCATCCGTCAGCACAGGCCCGCAGCAACTCCTGACCCTGCGGCCCCATCTCACCTGCACACACACACACACGTACATACACACACACAGCGGCGTAAACATCGCATCTGTTTGCACCTGCCTAACGCACAAATATATTTACATAGACACTGCATATAGGTAAAAAGCAGCTACTATATCAGGCCTGGGTTTAATGTGTTTTAATATTAATTACCACAACTTGGTCTGAAATTAAATTCAAACTGTGGCGCTCGCTGGTGGTGTAGTGGTTTAAATCACATATCACATATTCCCAAACATTTTTTGCGACAAATTGACCCTGCTGTAGGTGTCATTGGCTTCATCCTCAGCCAATAAGAAACATTCTTAAACCAAAAAAATACAAACTGCCCCAGTGATCTTATGGACAGAGGCAGTTTTTTTTTGCATGTTACAGCAAACCTCGGAAAATGACTTTTTTTTTTTGCAATGATGCTATGAGGTTAATGATATGTGGTTCGTCTCTCGGCCTCGAGTGTTTGCCGAATGTCTCTCCCCTACAACTGTCCTATCCAGTAAAGCCTTCAGACCAAAAAAGCTGCAGTATTAATCTTTGCTAAACCATTTTTGAGATCATTTTGTCAATATCGTGTTTATCATACACTATATGATCAGATAAAACACATTGTTCACACGTTGCTCATCACAGGTCATCACTAGCCTTTTATATAAACATAAGCTATACAAATATGTAGCTAACATATAAGATAACAATAGAAACAAGCTGATGAACTATTCTCATTTAAAACATACTGGTGAAAACAAAGCGCCGTGGCCATCCAAATATGAAAATTTGAACAGGACTCTACTTTTACATGTGCAAAGCAGACTCCATACACAGACGTCTTATACAAGCCATGGCTCTAGACTGAAAACACGAGATGTAAAGGAGAGCAAAAGAGCACTTTGCACCACTCATATGGTTCTAGTTGTGAAAGATGTTCGTAATTGCTTGCAGTTTGACTCTAATCCTGAGATCATGCAAGCTACTTTGGAAATGTGCTGGCCAAAAAGTCTTCTTAAAAAAGAATAGGTTGAATCAACAACAGTTGTGATAATACTGTGGAGCCTTTGGAGTCAGAGCTATGGCAGGAGAAAAAAGAGGCATGCTTGACCTCAGTTTTCTTCAAAGGTCATATGTGGGATTGGATGTGGCTGGCCGAGGGGAGGGGCTCCATCATGAGTGCTACCCAGCATCCATCTCTGCTGTCTGTTGTGCTGTGAATGTCAAGCCCAAAGCCTGTGGCACCCACTGCCCTTCCAGCCCGCGCCTGCACCCCCCCTGCCCCCACCACGCCCCCCGCCCCACCTGACCCCTCAGTCTGCAGCCGCCCTGGCCTATACCTGACACACACAGCCTCCTCCTCGGGGGTGGTGCACTCCAAATGAGTCCTATAATAATGTTACTTTAAATGTCAGCGGCAGGTTATTAGTGCATGAGTGTGTGTTTAGGAGGTGTGGCGATGGGGGTAGAGCATCTTCTGTGTATAGCTGCCATCGTCTCTCATTCATCCTTCAGCCTAATCAAATGCATTAATGTGTAAAAATGCCATTTAGCACTACACATCAGACTGTGGGCTTGTTAGGAGACACTGATAGACAAATGGAATGTGACTGACAGTTGCCGGCTGTGGCCTGTCTGTAAGAGTCAGTGACACACAAGCCATTTGCAATGCTTAGGCTCAATCACAACTTGTGACATAACTGTGGTGTGATGAAGCACACAAGGACAACACACACACACACGGCCGATACAATGCACAAACTGTGTCGCTGACCCCCACACACTTTGTTAATGCACAATATAATTGCTAATGGGACCTGTCTTAGGGGTGAAGTGGCATTAACCTATGATCAACCCCAGGTCAACCACTTATAGGCGAGATAGAATTCATTATATTTTACCCACTTCATCATTGTATCTGACTGACCAATTTCACACCTGTGACAATGACAAACCAGAAAGGCTGAAAGGCGGGATGGGAATGGCATTTGAGAAATGTTTTTATATCTACATTTTAAAGATGTGTTTGTAAAGCCAAAACTTGGGCCAAAAAGGGACATAAGAAAGTAACAAATCATGCAGCAATAACTGATGATAATAGACAGTTTCAACAGCAAAAGTGTAAATATTCTATTGATAAACATTTAACAGATATTCTCTATATTTGTTATCTGTGAATGTAGCAAGTTAAATTTCAAGGAACTTTTTGTGAATTGAATTAGTATATTTGTATTTACACATTACACATGATGCTCAAGTGATGGTGTGTTGCACAGAGGGCCAGGCTGCGAGGCAGGGGCAGGTGAATGATAGCCACTCTAATTAGCCGGGTGGTGGCTTCTGCTCCAGAGGCAGGGCGTTGGGGACTCTTAGGTGCCAGCTCAGTGGGAAGGGCTCAGAAAAACAGTTTTAATTGGTAGGAGCTATTTATAGACAAAACAGTGTATTCAGGGTTAGTAGGTTAAGTCTGTGCACTCCTCACTGGGACCAGTATGATTGGTGATACAAACTGGAACCAAAGGAGTCTTTAATGCCACAGAATGTACAAACACATCTAACAGTAAATAATCTCACTACAAACATTTGTTTTACTATAGTACATATTATATCAACATAAGTGAGAGATATTAACAGAAAAGCAGCAGCTCGACTAAAGTACTGTAGATAGATGGACAGAGAGGAGGTGGGAGGTTGCTCCTGGGTTGAATCCCCCATTCCAGGCGTCTTCATCTGCCGCCCAATCCTCCCGGGGGCCCCCACTTCTCCATTTCATTAGTTTGTCAGCCTGCTCGAAGGATTGTGCATTAGGCCTTTAATTTAGTGGATAGCCAGAGGCTGCCTCTGCTGCCTGGTGTGAGTCGCAGCTCCAACAGGCTGGAATCTAACTAGGATCAGGTTAGCTTAACTTAATGCAGCCCCACACGCTGCACTGTACGACGCAGAGAGAGAGAGAGAAATAACACTAGAAGCTTTTATTGCAGCAGGGGTTCTTGAAAGAAGACTGGTTGTTTGAACTCTTAATTAGATCATGATGTATTTTAAATGAACAAATCAAGAAATTGTGTTATTTACTTCAACAGCAAATTTATATTATTTATATTATTTATTTTTGGGCTTTCAATTATAACACCAAGAGCACTGACAATAGATTGCTCCATCCCCTGGATTATTTCTAATAGTCATTATTTGCCAGTTAATTGTATCCATATACTCATGCTCACATTTAAGATGTTTTATATGGACATAAAGGGTTTCACTTGATAGTAATTGTTCATCTATTCAGCACCCTGATGCTCACTGGGCCGGCTGTGAACTGGGTGCAGTGTGGGTGGACATGAAACAAAACAGCGACTCTATGTCACAATACAACAAACGACAAGCTGGGACGAACACGCTCTGAGCAACCCAATTATGTACACACTGTGCATTAGCATGAAAGCGCCGCACCCACACAGAGGCAGAAATGCAATTACATGTAACAAAAGGCAAAAGACAAAGCTGTGTGCGAGTCCATCTGACACCCTCCTGCTTTTTTCATCTGAAGTATGGCTCCTCACTGCCCCTCCCCCTCTGACTTTTAACCCTGAGCACCCCTTCTTCCAGCTCCCTCTCCCCAGACCTCTCCTGTGTCTCTGGGATGGAGGAGCGGGTGAGGGAGTGCTGTGGTGGGACAGGGGCCCTTCTTTTGTTTCCTGTTACTACATGCATTTCATGGGGAGGCCTGGCTTCTGACCCCGGCGAGCACACACTGCGCTGTGGCTGTGAGCTCCAAGGGAAAGGCCCATCTGTGGCATCCATCAGGGCTGTGCTCTCCTGCTGAGGTACTGTCAGGGGCTGGGGGCGCAGGGGGGCAAGAGCTGAAGAATGGGGTCGGGTGGGTGGGGGTGGGGGTGTGGGGGGGACCAGGCCAAAAAAACAGACCTGAACAACTCAAGGTCCCTCTGTCTTTCGCTGGCCAGGTATTTATCACATGATGAGCACTAAACCTGTGTACACTCATATCATAGGGACCTGCCTCTCAACTTGATTTAAAGTTATAAGTTAAAAGGGGTTAAGGTTGGGGTTAGTGTTAAGGTTAGGCACGCACAACACAGTACGGTTAGGTCTCCAGAAAAAGAATGTGAAATGTAAGTTAATGTAAATATGGCCAAAAAAGTGTGTATGTGTGTGTATGTGTGTGTGTGTGTGTGTTTGTGTGTATAGAGAATAGTATGCACTGAAAAGGTGGACACAAACTGTTCCTAACTACACATATGATTAATTCATGCACTATTGTTTGTTTGCCCACGCAGTTAAAATCGATGCAAATCTATGAAATACAGAAAAAAACTTGAAACATCTCCACAGAAAAAAAAACAACAAACCCACCATCTTTACATCATCTACTTTACAATCTTTTACGAGGTTTTCAAAGACCAAGAGGTACACTGGAGGGGTGATCCAGAAAGATATTGGATGTTTGTGACTGTAGAGCCTCCGCAGTTTGGATCTATGAAGGCTATCATCTTGTGGCGCATATCTAAGGCACCACAAAGACAAAAGCCAATTGCTTTGAAGATCAGTCTAAATACAAATACTTGAGTGAGTATGATAAGCCAGGTGTGCTCTGGATAAATGCAGTGATCTCGTGCCAACTCAAAACTGGAAACTGAGAAACTGATTGATTGACTTGTAAGATGCACTGAGTGCAATTCAAAATGTTATTATGTGTATTTAAATGTCTGCACTCTGAGGGTCCAGTTTATTTGAGGGAGTTACTGTAGCCCTGCACTCCACGCAGAGCCCTGAGGTCAGAGGTCAGCTGATCAGCTCCTGCTGCTGTACCCAAAGACAGGTTCAGTCACCAGAGGTGACAGAGCCTTTTCTGTGGCAGCGCCCAGACTGTGGAACAGCTGTCAGATCTGCTCTGTCTTTAATGCAGTTTAAGACTAGACTGAAAACCCACCTCTTCCTTAGACTCGTGGCTAGACAGGATATCTTGATGTTTTATTGTACTGTTCCTATGCATCGTGTTATCTCCGTGTTTGCTTTTTTTGTTGACTTTTAAGTGGTCAGCTGAAAATGTAATAAATGGACTATAAAAATAAACTTGAACTTAATTGAACTGATGTAAGCTAAAAAGTACAGAGGTGTGTATGTGAAACCAAAAAAGGCAAATGTGATGCTCTGATGTGGTTCTGGTCAGTTGCCTGTGGCCACAGTGGGCACAGGAGTCAGCTGCCAAACTGAGAACGATAGATACAGACACCCCCACTCCTCCATCCCTGCACCCTACCCTCCCACACCTCCAAACCCCATGATTGCTGTGCCTGGTGGGCATGTTATGCAGTGGTGAGAAGGCGTCTGCAGTATAGGGATTCATGTCAGCCTTGTTCAGAAATGATTTCAAATGTGTTAGCCTTGTCAGCTCTTACAGCCGCTCTGGCACATCAGGTAATGAGCATCAAGCACAAACGTCAACACACACTGAACTATGTGTGTTCATGACTCTTTAAAAGGCTTTAACACAACTCTTTTGGTGCTACAGACCAGAGTTTTCTCTGCAGATTATCAACAAAATGAGAGACATAGGGCAATGCTTTGTAAGGAGAAGAAAGGCAGGTGTGAGTTTAGTGAGAAACATGGAGAAAAGTAGGGGAGGAGATGGTAACTTCATGTGTTTTCTGTCGCGGTACCTCATACAACAGGATCTATCATGGAACACTAGGAGAAAATAGTGGAGGTGGCATTTTTGCCACGTGTCAAAGCATCTTGGCATTTGTTGGCCTCACCATCACTGCCTCCTGCCTGACTGAACTCTGCTGGATGCTGCTCAGTACGTGTTAATTTAGGATGTACAATGATATGACAATAAACTTACTGCCAAAATGCATATGAAGACATTTAACTAACATGGTAGCCTAGTGGCAAAGTCACATAAAACTTCAACATGGCCCAGCTGT
The DNA here is from genome assembly GCF_009829125.3 of Periophthalmus magnuspinnatus. Taxonomy (NCBI): domain Eukaryota; kingdom Metazoa; phylum Chordata; class Actinopteri; order Gobiiformes; family Gobiidae; genus Periophthalmus; species Periophthalmus magnuspinnatus. The sequence continues at coordinate 15,030,501 of NC_047134.1, read as the reverse complement.
GGATCTGAGCTCAACTTTGGTAAATGCAATTCAAGATTTCGAAGTTTAGAGGTATATTTCACAATACTTTAAGTGCAGATAATTGCCAGTATTCAAACTTTCTCTGACTCATAATTCTGATACTGTACATGTGCACTGAGACCTCTGTCACTCTCTCGGCCTGGTCCTCACCTCCCCACCACCCCTCTCTGTCTGTCTGTCCAGACCTGTGTCCGTGGTCCTGGCTGAAGTGTAATTGAAGGAGCAGTCTTCACATGGCCCAAAGGCATGCAGGGGACATTGTGTGCGCTGTGGCGGCAAATTGCTCTCCTTGCTCCTTTGAGTCCATAGCTCTCCAAGAGTTTCTGCACCTCCTTGTCTTCAAACTCTGCCAATCCTGCAGCACTTTATTAGTCAGGCCAACAAAGTGCTCTCCACACCTGCTCAACTATTCCAACTTCAGCTGCCTTCTACAAACCTATGTTTCTTTTACTAGATTTGAATAATACATTAGCACACTACAGTATCAATAATGACTTAGCTTACAGTTCGTTCTTAGTATCAGTTTTGTCAAATTTCTCACACACACTTTGCTAAAGGAAGAAAAAATGCTGGTGAAAAGTAAGTAGTTACAGTAATTCAAGTGTTAAGTGCACTTTTGGAATACAGTGTACTTTCTGAGAATAAAATCCAGAACATTCTCAACTTATAATGAGTGAAATTTTGAGGGACAATTTTAGCCAAGTAAAAGTCAACTCGTTTTCTTGGTGGTGAAGTACTAGTCAAAGTCATAGAAACCAAGGCGCTGCAAGCAGTTGCACTCTTTGTTAAAGTCAGCCCACATTTCACCTTAAGAACAACAATAGTAACTTTTCATATTAAAATCATTTTTGAACTAATATTGAAAAAAATACATGTACATTTACTGTGCAAGTATATTATGTAACAGAAAGTTAAAATAGCTATTTAACAATAAGTCAAAGTCAATGAGAGACTTGTTACATTGCAGAGCAGTTCTATGATGGTCGATATCAGTTTAAATTTGTCGAATATAAAATGAAGTGAAGCAGCTTGGGAAATAACCCACAGTGAGAGCAGCAGACAGCAGAGTGAACCTGTGGGAGAGAGACGAGAGGAGAGGGGAAGTGGGGCTGAGAGAGGGAGAGTGCATGCTTCATTAAATGAGGAAGTAATCCTGCCTAATTAAGGCTCTATATGACAGCACTGTCAGGGATGACTGATCCTCCCTCTTCTGACTGACAGCCACCGCTCTGAAGGTGAGAACTTTCCTACTTATTCCCACTATATATTTACTCTGCTGTTTCTTATCCTCAATTCAAAGTGTTTTTGAATCTTATTATCATTAGGAAGATAAGTATGAAAGAGGCAAATGCTTTGTGTGGTCGTTGTGTGTCTTTATAACGGCTTGCATATATTATTGTTGTATAGGGGTTTTCATGTAATTGCTGCAGTTGCTCGACAAAATACTAGAGGAAATCAGTGGATGCAAGGTGCAGCCATTGATTGCTTGACTAATTAATCAGCTGCATTGGCTCTATGTGGATCCTGGATTATTGAGTGGGAGCTTGGCACTGGGCCCTTTATGAGCCTATAATGATTCCTCAGCCCATTGGGTCAGCCCTCCTCTGGCCCTCAGTACCACTGAGGTAACAGCGCGCAATAATGAAGGCTAAAGCACGAACATGTGGTGAAAGCTGCCATATTTACAAAAGAAAACAACAACTAATTATTACCAAAACTGATATAAAAGGTAAGTGACTTGAACAGTTCTTCAGAAACATCATGAATAAGGCTAAAAATAAACTACATACACATGAAAATTATAGACTTCAATCCTGAATATATTATGATCAAACGTGGACTTAAACTGAAAGTAGATTTCTTTATATAACTAAAATAAAAGATCAGTACTTATTTCTTTGATCCTTCTGTTTTTTCAGTCTTCGCTAAAAGACTTGAATATATATAACTGATATTCCAGTAATGCATTTCTTGACTGTGTAAGTGAGTTAGCCTGACATGTGCTCGGGCCTGTCCTGTGCGCAGTGGCGAGTGTCCCCTGCAGGGAGCACACATAAAAACAGCACTGGAGCTGAAACCAGAGAGAGCAGAGGGCGAAGTGTGACCCAGACGTCCAGACACTGTCCTGACCAGCCATCAATCCTCTCTGACCCCCCCCCACCAACAGCTAAAACAGGGCTGACAAACTACGTACTTGTAAACATGCCTATAAAAGTCCTGTTTGTATTTCAACACAAGCTTTGTTCCAACCCCTCACCAAGAACTTAAGTGAACGACAACCAACCTCCATGTTAGGGCCGTAGTAATGTGAGCAGTACAGCGGATTAGGGAGGCTATGTGTTGGGTAACCTGGTAGCTGTTTACTGAAATATACAACGGAAAACAAAACTGCATATGTTTTAGATTACTGCTTAAATTCAGAACTGTTAAACGGGATTATGTAGCATCTTGGTATCATATGACCAAAACAACAAATGACAAGAGGGTTTTTTTTTTGTTTTTTTTCCATTGGGAATTTAACTTATAGGTCAAAGGTTGTGGGGCATTGAGATGATGGTCACAAGATGACTTCAAGGTATAATTACTGTATTTAATTTAGTAAAATATGATCAAATGACATAATAAACAACTCACATAATTGTTATCACTGAACCAGATTTTAAATATTTTAAAACTAGAAATTACTATTTTATTTTACAGTTTACAAGTTCAGTGGTTATTTAGCGGTTATTTTGGGGTCCTGAATAAAAACTCTGGGGCTTTTAGGGCAGGGGTGTCAAACTCAATTTCACTGAGGGCCGCATCAGCAAAATGGTTCGTCTCTAATTTGCAAAGATATAAAAAATATGTCTGTAATTGCGTAACTCCTGATAAACTGACATTTTAAGACAGTCATATATTTAAATTTACCTTGTCACGGGCCACATAAAATGACATGGCGGTCCACATTTGGCCCCTGGGCCTTGAGTTTGACACGTGTTTTAGGGCAATATAGATTTTACTCCTGAAAAAGATCTTTGAGTCAGGACAAATCTACCAAATTTAACACTTTGTTTGTTGTAGAGAATATAATTTTAATGCATAAATAAGTATTAAGAGTTACCAGAATTTAGCATTGCAAAAGTTATGCAAAATATATTGGTTGTGTAACAAAGTGTTGCGGTTCATCCTCGCTCTTCTGACTTAGTGACACTGTAGTCGTTTCAAATATTTCAGCGCCAGTAACTGAAAACGAGATTTAACAGCAACAACTTCACAGCTTCCAATATAAACCAAAAATATTGTCAAAGAATCCACAGAACACAGTCCACAACTATTTATGGTTAAAACTTGCCATTATTAATGACATTGTGAGACTATCCCTGGTTCAAAGCAGCTGGTTTAGGGCCTTCCTGCTCGAGTTGCTGCTACTGCTGAGATGGACAACACAGGCTCTTTCCCATTCAATCCCATAAGCCCCCTGTATAAGCTCTGGGCTCCCATGGGTGGCTGGGGCTGGAGTTAAGGCACTAAGACCAGGCAGTTAAAGTTTACAGTGTCATAGAGAGGACTCATGGGGGAGAGGTCTAAAGATAACATGGAATACACAATGCTGATTACAGTCTCGGCTCCAGGTAGTGCAGGTAAAAATTATGATTTGTGTTGTTATAACATTTTACACATCACCATCTAAACATTTACTGCCAACCGTTTGAAGTGAAATAACCCAAGTTTCTACAGTGGCAGCGAATGGTTACAGTGATATATATTTTCCCCAACCTTTACCTTACTATCAATTGCATAACATAGCTACTTTTTACCTCTCAGCAAACTAATTAAAACATTTCATTATGATTCATTTACAACTGAAATGTAAATTTGAAGGTAACATCAAGTCCAATCTAAATCTGCATTCAGATTATCGCCTCTTTTGTCATGATGGTGTATAATGAGACAACAAAACACAACAGAACAAAATACAACAACCAGTTAGAGCTTTTTTAGTGCACTAGGAGATTAAAATACATTCAAATTAAGTATATTTATCCATGGACAATTCCTGATTTATATTAATTTATCCAAGGATGGAAACAAAACACTGTTCTAGTTCAAGCTCATACGTTAGTCTATTACAAATCATTAAAGCTCCTCAACAATACTTTTGATAACACTAATAATAACCTACAGTCATTTCTAGTTAGCAAGTCCCCAGTGTGTGGGCCTTGTGCCTGTGCTGGCAATTGTGTTTGCGTACACTGGGCCATTTTTAACCCCAGTCACAAGACGCCAGTGTAGGGTTAGAACAGGGATGAGCTGATCCTCTCAGAATAGTCCAGGAGGCCATGGGCCCCAGCACTGACCCTGGCCTGCATTCCACTTGGCAGACACACAGTTGTTGGGTCAGGCACGGTTCCATTGGGGGACAGAGACAACACGATACCAGACTGGGTGGCCATGACGCAATTTACCCCACCCTAAGAGAAAAAAAAATAGTATTTGATTTCTGACTTTTTTAGCTAGTTTCTTATATTTTGCGTTATTAGTAGAATCTAAAATTACCTTACAGTGGTTTGTCTTAGTAACTTTAGCGTCTCTGCCCTTTTCACACAGCAACACTCCTGCACTAGCCCCGCCCCCAGCACTACTCTGTAAAAATATCTCTCAGTTTCTTACATGATGCATGCCTGGAATAGCTTCCAAAGGGAATAAAGGGATCTAAATACAGCAGGATGATTTTGAGTAGGGTACAGGGGTCAGGAGAAGGTGAAGAGGCCCATGAGAGGGGGCTGTGGCGTTTAAGTTTCAACAAAAGTAGATGATCATGTCACACATCATATCATTTTCAGTTTTTGATGTTCAATCTCAAGCTCTCTATATTTGTTGGGGTTGTTTGTGTTACTATGGATACTATATGATAGCTTCCTCCCAACAACCATGTTTTATAGGAAATACAGATTTTACATGCAAGTCACACAATAGAGCTGATGAAGAATGATGAATGAGTATGCATTTTATAACAGTTTGATTTGAGATGGCACACACCTAAATTACGAGTCATAAGACATTATTTTTGTACAACAGATGTTACATTCATTAAAATTGCACTAACCCCTAACAACAATCCCAGCAGGATGCCAGCGTGTTTTAGAATGACACACACATACCGCGTTGGCCGTGAATATGGAGATGGAGCCCTGATCGCGTCTCCCCTGTGGCACAGACTTTATGGAGTGCTATGGAAGCATTGTATGGACTCTGTCTTTTATTTTCAACACCCTACTCCCAGGTGGTGACAGCCCAGTGCTAAGTGTGGTAATAGCCAATTGATTTTGTTCTTTTTTTTGTTGGTGGCCAGACATAAATCAAAGCGTCTGTCAGGACCTCTGTGTAGGAGAGAGTGTGTGTGAGTTATAGGGCAGTGTGGCTTCTGTTTGGACTGGGGACGTGTCAACAGTGAGTCCAGCCTCTGATCTGTAGGCCACCACTCCTCTGACCTGGGTCACAAACCAATTGGGACAGCAGCTTCAGCAGTGGCCTCAAATCAACACTAGGATTCCTATGGTCATTTAGGTAGAGCCACATACGGACAGGGTCTGATTAGCATTTATTAGTAGAATACTAATTCTAACCTGTATACAAATCGAAGATTAATGCAAAATTCTACAACTAGTGTTATTGAACAAATCAGCTAAAATTAGCAACCAATCATTAATTGTGCACCTGTTTTGAGTTAAAGGAGGAGACAGGCCTAAACACATAACATTGATTCATTGTGTTCACGTCAAATAATAGGTTCATAATTGCCACATTTATGGTTAGTGTTTTGTGTCAAGATTTTAAAATGTTCACACTTGTAATTCTGCATTGTAATTTACACATTTTGTTCTGACACAAAAGTTTTGGTGTGTGTTCATAAAACGGCAGTAAAACCTGAATAGCTGAATGTTAAAACCAAGAATGTCTTATAAAAGATGGTTCATCCATTTAAATGTAGAATTTGTTTGTGAAAGAGCAGTTCTCAGAAACTCTCCCTCCCTCAGGAATCCAGGCACAAGGAAGAGGTGGAATCATAGAGAACACAGATGCGAGTAGCACTGCACCATGTTAATCCTTTTAATTCAATTATGATAAAGAGGGACAGCGCTTCCCTCAAAACAAAAGCCCACATGCAGGATGGGGGCTGGCGCTGGTGGGGGCTCCTCTGATGTAGGCCGCCACACTGTGGGAGGCCCCTGGTCTCCTGGGTTACCTCCCAGCTCCTCCAACCCCTACTGGGATTGCCCCGGCAAAGACCGGCCTGGCTCAGCACGGCTCTTCCAAGTAGGGTGGCAGCGCTGGACAATATGAGACAATGTGATCTCAGCCACACACACAGCTGTGCCCCAGCAGACAGAAGGAAGAGAGGAGCCAGGACAGGCAGAGGGGAGGCAGGGGGAGGCAGAGATGGTGCAAAGGGGAGGGTGAGGGGAGGCAGAGAACAGGCAGAGGTGAGGTGGAGGAGGCTGAGGGGAGAGGTGTGGTGGCGTGTAATGTGTGGAGATAGAGCATTAAAGGGGGATCTGCCAAAGTGCTTTGGGGCCTCGCTCACTCATTCCTTGTGAAATAGTTCTTTGCAGCAGTAACCTGCTAACCCAGGCCAGACTGACACCGCACCTCCTCCACTGTGAAAGAGAGGATCTGTTCTTTCAAATGAACACAGCACAGAGGGGGCAGAGGGGCTGAAAAAGGGAGTATGTTTTCGAAACAGTTAGACAATCTGTTTGGATTAGACCCACAGACGTAGAAATGATGGGCAGTCTGAGGGGAGGAGAGGAAGACTGGGGCAGACAGATGGAGAGGAAAGGTGCTGCTGGAGGTTGTGAGCAGGGAGGGGGACACAGGGTCGGGGCTGGAATCTCTGGATCTAAGGCTCTTTTGGCTTGATGGTTCCCAGATGTTGTGGATCCCCCACCCCTGTGAGTTTCTGCACTGCAGTGAATACACAGGAGTCCAGTTAGCCATGCGGGACAGATGGGTCAGTGGCTGCATGAAGATAGGCCTCCTGTGGACCAAAAAAAAGGGAGAGAGGCGTCAGCGCCCCTCAACCGCCACAGGCCAAAGGGCTAAAGCTGCCTCTGTTTTCTTATACTTCGTCACTATGTCCTCAGCAGGCACACATGTGGGCTCATTCATTCTGCCAATTTGCACATGGGGCAGAAGGAAATACTTATCCATATGCACTTCTAAAATACTATGCACATATAGTACTAATATACTGTGAAAATCAATCTTTGGAGAGATCTTGCCACAATTTTATAGTTATGAAAATGAGTTTAAAAATCAAATTCATACAATTTACAAGGTTACACCACACAGTAACCTGTGGCGCTTTGACAACACTGCAGTAGTGGGACTCCAAAGTGCTGAATAAGCAGGTGCCTGGTCAAACGGAGGCAGTGCTGAAACCCTGGTGTAGTAGATTTACAACCTCTGGCCGCAGACAGCCGTGTTTCAGAGTGACACTGTGTTCTGGTGCACCTATCTGCTAAAACACTTACTGCTCCACACTGCCTCTACTGCCTCCATGCTTACAGCCTCTGCAGCAGCGCTAAGTGCCGCGGCCGTATATTAGCAAGTTGTTGACTGGCCAGTGAAGCACACATTTGTCAACATATTACAAGGTGTCAACACTTGAACAACAGTCCTTAGGCCCACCCAGATTAGCGCACAGTCACCTCCATTCTTCTGTGATTCTAGGAAACAAAAAGTTATTTTCTTGCTCTCAAATTCTGAGATTTTTCTGATATGTGGTCATCCTAGCCACACATGGAGTGGGACATCCTATACCCCATGTTAAAAGATGATCCTCACAGTGCAGGAGCCAGTATTTTGGGAGCATCACACCAATTACAGGAGGCTGGTAATGAGAATCTGTGTGTGATGTGAGCCTGGGGGAGCCTCTGTATCGGGACAGCACAGCTGGCCCATGTCAGTCCATGACCTGACCTCTACACCCCCACCACAACCAAAAGTCTAGACTGTAGTGTCTGTCTGACGCAAATATGTCCGGAGAAGAAGTGTTAACTTTCTCTACTCCAAATGATCCACTTCAAGAAAAAAAAAAAAAAAAAAACATCTTAAGACTTTTTTAGGCTTAGCTCTTCATGGCAAGACATGGTGTCTATTAAGTCCATGAATAAATAAAGTAAAGCAATAGCGCCACCAAAGAAACGGATATCACACTATTACTTATTTAACTACTTTAATTAATTATTTATTGTTTATTCCAAATGTTCTTTTTTCAAGTGTACATTTTCAGCTGGGGTATCCCATGTGAGCTCTGCAGTGGCTGATGATTTGGATAGCCCACTTGAAGCTAAATAAGTTTATGAGAAGGAGTGTGGTGTGAACTGCTATACAGGGGGCTGGGGAGGACGCTTGATGATAATGTTAGTGACTTCAAAGATGAAACGCTCCAAAGTCTACAGCCAAGCAGCATTAAGCACTCACCAGCAGAGCCCTCTCTTCCTCTCTCACACTCATTTACCCTCCACGACATCCACACTGCTCCTGAAACACACAAACCCACTGAGACAAATCAATTCTATGCTCCTGTGGTCTTTTGAAGTCTGTTTACCATCAAACCAATAAACACCAAATATGGGCCGCTTCTCTGCTCCTAAATGTACTAATTATTACCTCTGGTGTTAACATGCAGTCCACAGAAGGTGCACCAATAGACGCTAAAGGGATAAAGAAGTCATGTATTTTACCATGCTAAATAATAATTGTCTTGTGTTTGGTTATTTGTTATTCTCATTGAGACAATAAGTAATTGTTAGACTTTGGTGTGAAACCTTGAAATCAATAACATCTATAGCACCACAAGGAGTCAATAAAAAACAATTACTAGTTCTTGTTCATTAATATTCTGGCTGGATGAATACAGCATTTACCATTAACTAGATAGTCAATTTTGGTCCAGGGTTTGTCCGAATGTATTCTATAAATCAACTAAATCAACTATGACTCTGTAGTTTGACTAATGAAGACCAATATCTGGTCTAGAACCTCAAACAGAGTCACTGGCTCTCAGAGGAACTCTCAAGTCTGAGTCAACTCATCAGTCATCAGCTGAGTCAACTGAGGACTGAAAATGGACATATCTGACCACAAATGTTAAACCTGAAAAGCCTCATTACTCTGGAGTGTAAAGTGTTGCTGAAGCTCGGGCTGGTCTCAGTGCCTGCTCCTGGGGAGAGAAGAGGTACCTAGCCCTCCTTCTGCCTGACACACGCTGTATGGGTGCTGCAGTGGGAGATTGCATAACCTGAGTGTGTAAAACAGTCTTTTACGGCATTGTAAAGATTTACTATTGGAGTAAATAACGGCGGGAGAACAGGGCTTTTAAATGGAGCCCAATCAATATGTCAGAGGAGGCTGCGGCAGAGGACAGGCCTGTGTCTGCAGCCACCACTGCACAGCAGTGCACCAAACTGAGGAAATCTGGGCCTGAAAATATTCTTCAAATGCACTAGTTTGACTTGTGGCTTTTGTCTAGTGCCTAAGCTGTGCACACATTACAATTTGAGGTTTTAAAAGGTCAGTATATTAACAGCTAATAACAAAATTTTGTGTCTTATTTTCAACACATCATGTTAAATTCATCTCTCTCTCGGATATGCACTTGGACCTGCCATAAATCTGCAGTGGTGTGAAGGCAGCCTTGGTGCACACACTGATGGTCCCTATAGACGCTCACACATTCACACGGAGACACCATGGCCTCAAAAGCAATAAATCGCACAGCCCATCTAACAAGTTCATTTCCGGAGGCCAGAGAGGATGGCTCCTCTGACTCTGGAGTCAGCAGCCTTGTGAGGATCAATGGCAAGAGACGCAGAGCGAGGGGCAAGGCATCGAGCTGAGATACAAAAATCAATCAGCAATTTAATGGCTTCGGCAGAGAAGACGGAAAAAAGAGGACAAGAGAGAATTCCAGCGCTTTTTTACTTAAAAAAGCAGCACTTTGATTTAACCCTTTGACACACAGTATACATCTCTCAGCTTTATTAAAGCATTTTCCTATGACAGGAAAGTCTGATGGGAGGAAAGCTATTTTCAGACTCAAGATCACACAACTACTGTTTCTTTTATTCCTGGATAAGACGTGGTTAATGTGGTTGTAGTGGAGACGGGAGAAAACAAGAAATTCAAAATACATAGAGCAATTATTGTTGCCTTAATAAAGCTCATAGAAAGCTGTTGATTGGAGAAAATGCTGTGAGGAACACCTTTTGGTCAATGTCCAAGCCTTTGAATTGGCACTATTGAACAAGCAGGCTTTGGACTAATAAAATGACTGACAGCCCCTGGGTGCAGAATCGAAAATATAGATTGTTAGAGAAGAAAAAGCACACTGAAAAAAGCAGAGCATGGGTCCATATAGAGCAAATCAGCACAGCTCAAGCATGAGCCTAATGGAGGCAAGGGTGAGTAAACTGAATAATCTAATGGCATTTTGATGGATGGTGACATGTATATTCTCCCTTTAAGCAATGCATAATTGTAGATATAGTATAACCTATAAGCCATCATGTAGGCTACAGCATGAGTATGGATCTGCACTAAAGTCAGGAGCATCTGAAACTTAGCAACAGGAGCCAGGGGCCTCCCTCCCCAGAGACCCACACATTCATTACAGCCCAGAATCTTGGGCTGGATTAAAAATTCATGCTGTTTACAACAACAAAAGGCCCCCTGTTAAAGAATATGAGCCCACTGCACAAAGGCTCCACCAAACCGTGAGCAGATCGCTGACATCTCTAAGGAGACCAGTGTGTGTCTGAAAATGTGTGGCTAACTGCTAGCTCTGCGCACATCTCCGTCTGTGTGCCTTCATAAATTATGGTGATATCAATAATAATACTGTTAACCGCGGCATGCAGTGACAACAGCCTAAGGGCGCATGAATAAGGACACCATTCTCTCAAAGCCTTGTGCGTTGTCATGCTGTTTCCACCTGAAATATCCTACACTTGTCTCCATAGGTGCCAATGTCCTCTCTCTACAATAGGAAGAGAGCATGACCCTGTACAGGCCCTGCTCATTGACGAAGGAGCAGAGTTGTCGGTGATTTGTTGGCAAAGAGAGCAGGCTTATGAGCAGTATTCAGTCTTAATTAGCCCACTCGGCAGCGATCATTATATCAGAGTCCTGTGGTGACGTTTGATTGCATTGTCCCAGTGGGAGGGTGAGGCTTTACCAATAGGGGAGCACCACACACATACTGTAGCTGGACCGAATAGTGTCCACGGAAAACTCGGTGTCATGTACAGTAATTACTAAGTAGATCATGTGTGTAGATAATCTATTTTGAGTTATGCGTGTGGAATTAGTCTGTCGTCTTTTTAACAAGGTGGAGGTATCAGCCGTAACACCTTAGTCCCAGTGTGGCTTAAATAAAAAATGTAAAATAGTGTATGATTTATGGTCACCACAATTCAACTTTCAGGCTACAGTGACTCATGTGATATGTGGTCACCAACCTTGTCTGTGTGAATGTGGTGTACTGTATGTGTGGTGATGGTGGTGATGTGAAAGGCTCCTTGGCAAAATAAATAGCTTGACTAAATATTTAATCTGAAGTCAGGAACATTTAACCATGCCATAATATATTAATAATTGTGCGACATGGTAAATCTTCACCTAAGTACTGTTCTCGTGTGTAAGTAAAGTAAAGAGGGGTGCATGATTTGACTGCGCCCCCTGTTCCATTACAGCCCCACACAACAGGTGCAAGGTTGAAGCACAGGGCCAATAATAGATGCTGTGGTGCTTCTCAGAAATAGTTCTCTCACAGCCTCTAAATGTTTCAGTGTGCTTGTGTGCTGTTTGTGCCACAGGTCAAAGGTTATGTGTGCTCAGGTCAGAACGGTCCCCTCTCTGTGTCCATCCCTGACCCAGGCTCCTCCACAAATAAGCCATTCAGACGATGCTGCAGCCAGCTCATTGTTCTCACACCCAGAGCTGCTCATACTGTATCAAATAGTATTCTAGAAATCAGAAGGAGATAAGTGCACCAGGTAGTATCTAGTTATAATCTACGACATACATAGGTTATTATTTTACATTGATATAACAAGTTGATGTCTACCTGTCTTTTTATGGTACTCTACTGTTAGTGCCAAACTCCCAACAACAACAACTATAACAACACACTTTACTTACAAAGCACAAAACATCCTGTGACCAACACAGACTCAATATGTCCCAGACCGTGTTAACAGCCCAACTGCAGTTCATTGCCATTGTCAAGTTAATACTTTCCATCATACTAATATTGTTAAGTTTCAATGAGATTTTTAAATTCTAAAACATCTTCTTTAGAGAAATAAAAACTAAATTGTATATGTATTTGAAATTATAAAAGAAAATGACATTTGTGGAGCATTTCTTTAGTTTCTTCCAACCACATTTTTACTTAAATTCTAGAGCTTTTCTTTGTGCTTCTGAGTGAACCAAAGTTCACAGAGTTGATGATGCTGTGATGCCGTTATTTCATCAGAACAGTGTGTCCTAAAGACAGGGCAGTATTCCCGCGGGCGCGTGCTCCGGAGCACACTGACATTGCATAATGAGGAGGATTGAGGGGCGATTGTCACCCTTCAACACTGCTCCCTCGCCTCATACACCTGTTTTTTCAGTACTGGCCTCTCTGGGGGGGAGGTTCAGATTTCAGCATGTTTTCTCCTCTGCTGCACCAGCTGCCATCTTGAGCCCTGGCATCCCACTGTAGGCCTGAGGAGTGACAGGGTGCACCTCTGACGGGCACACGCTCCACCACGACTGTCACAGCACAGCCGTGACACTGTGGGCACATCTGTGTGGACCTGACTATCAAATACATGCACGCTCTAAATATTTCTGCAGTTATTTTACCATACAATTACTTTCAAATAGATTATTAACGTTGATTTGTGTCACAAGCCAATTAAATACTTTTGCCACTCCTAAACTCAGATGAAAATAGACTTTTGTCAAATGTGTAAAATGTGATAGAAATATACATATTTAAATGTCAAATTTAACAAAGTAGAACTATTATAAATGATTCAATACTGGAATTCATGAACAAACAGAATTGGACAAAGCCAAGATGAGTGCAGTCATGACTTCTGCAGTCATACATATTAGTAAAAATGCAACAATAGTTTGGTTTACTGATTTCCTGTTTTAACCATGTAATCGTGCACTGCTCACAAATCCTAAACCTCTGTGAGAGTTTGGCCTTAGGCAAAATCAAAGAATTCATTTATCCAAGTTCTACTTAAAGAGAAACATAATTGATGCTGCAGGTCAGTGTTTCACTAAATTAGAGAAAAGGATGATAAATTAGTTTTACAAATGTTTTGTGCTTTGGTAATTACATTAATTTCTGTTTTGGACCACCTGTCCCAGTGCCAGGCCAGGCATCCCTGTGTGGGTAGGTCTCTCAGCAGATGTACACTGCCCAGATGCTGCAGCTCTGAGTGCTCATCTTCATTCAAAGAGGCCGGCGAGGGGCCACTTGATCACAGCCGCTGAATAAAACCAGGGCAATGCGGTCCTGATGCGGAGCAGGTAAACTGAATAGGAATGAGCTGCAGCCTTGAAAAGCACAAGTGTCTTAAGTATAAGCGAATAGGCTCAGATTGTTCTGTGAATATCTTCTCCTGGTTCTCTATGGAATTGATTTCCCAGCCAGCGCTATGTTGCACTTCAGCTCCATAGTGTCCTAATTCAAAGCACTTGAAGAGAAAGGAGGCAAGACAACACACTATTTTACCCTTGCGTGCACACAAACAAATAAGGCAGTATTGATTGGGGCTGTGGCTGTTTTCACAATGATGCTCCTCGGTGCATCCGTCATGCTTGTGCAGTCTGCCCTGCAGCAGCCCTCACAGTTTAACACCACTGGCCCGTTCCAAAGGACACATTCAATCTACCTGACACCTAAAGTGCCATACTTACACCGTCCCACAGAGCAGGAGCGATCTGTATACAGAACTGTTACATGACAAAGGCCATCCCAAAATCAGGGGAAAAGGTGGAGGTCACTAAATGGATAGAGATGTAACTGCTGTTTATACTGCCATTGTGTCCTTGGGCAAGACACCTTTGTCCTGAGTGTCTGTGCTGTCTATAAATATGTTTGTGAATGCCTTTGATTGTGGTGATGGTTTTATTTAAGTAAAATGTAACGTACACTCAGCTAACCTCACTTATATATTTACAACCTTCTAGACAAATGCATATTTTAATTTCTGCATTTTAAAATTCAAAGTTTTTGTGAATTTAGAATTATTTTAAACAATTTTGTCTAATAATAAAAATGTAATGTATATGCTTGCTTGAAAGTATAATATTCTCTGCATCATCATTTATTCTGAGTTTTTATTTGGACCTTTTGAATTCCCACATTTCCGTGTGAAAGTGTGGGAGTTGCAACAGTTCTGATTCACAGTGGCACCAGCCCACAGGTTGGCTGTCACCTCTGAAGAGTGAGGCTGAATCATTAAGTGACTAGATTTGCTGTAAAAAAGGTCCATGAACGCTCTTCCTCTTGTGTCCTCAGATTGTCAGTCAGTAATGGTATTTTCACACATACATGTTTTGTGCTGTCAGTTAATTTGGCACCATAACGTTAGGCATGCATTACAAAAGTGATATTTTGGAGTTTGACCTTTGAGGGCTACACTGTGAATTGTGAAATATGTTTATTTCCCAAGTTTTGATTTGTGATTTTCCATTATTCTCACTCACTTTCAGCCACCTGTGAAAGAGAAACTGGTGCTGCTACAGCTGTCATCTGTTTGAGTCGTCTGAGAATTACTTACTTTGCACAAACATACTGGCAACAAAACAGCCTCCAGACTGATATGTGCTGTATATAGTACAGTACTCAGGTTCAGTGCAACCCCCCCAAGTCCCAAACAGTCAGACCACAGGTAAAATGTTCAACAAAGAAAAAAAAAAAGGGTAATCAGTCTTTTACCAGATTACCCTCTGTTGCACCAGTCTGCCTTAGAAATCAAAAGCCACAAAGTTTGGCTAACATAAATCATAACTATAAGTGGGCACTGAAGACAGGTTGATGCATAGCAAAAAAATAGAGCAGCAATTACATCTTTTGCAATATCAAAGTGAGTTTGATGGTTTAATTTTTAGAGGTTAAACTACATCTACGTCAATCACCACTTAGGTCGGCACACTTCATCAACTGACAACATGATGTATGGGAACAACATGATCTATGGGGACAATTACATGATGGAATGACCACAAACTACCAACACACAGACCAAAAGGCGTAAGTTCAAGACTAGTATTATTTGATCTACAGTGTGGGATAAGGGCTCGAAACATCTACGGCTACTTTTTGCAAGCTTTTCCGATGATGAATAAACAGTCGATGCTAACATTTACTTTCAACATGTAGTTATTGCTCTACGATGTGACACTCCTCTTCCCCTGAACCTGGCCACAAGAATGCAGGAGTCATGAGTGGAGCACACCTGAACATGCACAGACACACTAACCCACTGCTCGCACCATCACTGTAGCTCTGTGCTGTTTACAGGAAGCAGAAGCTGGCCCTGGGGGAGAGGGGCCACCTCATGGGCCAGCCCTGTCTGTTCATGTACAGCTCTGCCCCGTGCGGGAACCAGCATCTCACGCCTCACTGCAGCTCATGAGTCCACAAGCTTGTTTGGGCATGAAGGAGTTAAAGTGTGCCACATTCCTCAGGTCAAAGTAGTATGTTACATTAATGGTGTAATGTGGTTTAATGTGATGTTACGTTCCATCCACTAACGTATAATGACAGCATGGCTACCCATCCTCGTAGCAGTTCGGTGCATGTTTGCCGGGTTGGCCCCTGCTTCTCACGGTGCAGGCTGACGTTATGTCCACAGGCAAGACACTAGTTTAGACTGCTGGCAGCGATTATTCTAATAAAACCGATTAACTTAAGTAATTAAACCACATCAAAGAAGATATCAAAACATTTTTCAATTTTTAGTCCCATGTGAATCAGCAAACACTACATTAAAGTGTGCATTTAATGTTTTTTTTTTTTTTTTTTTAAATACATCTGGCATCTGTGACTTTACTCAAATTTTACATTATAGAATTAAAGGAATTTATTCAGCAGCTAAGAGGATGGACAGCAACCTAAATGACAGCTTTGGACATAAAACTAGAGCAAATAAACTACAAACTAACAGTGTATAATCTGGGAGTGAGTGACCATTTTCCCTTACATCTCCCAAACAAAATTAAGCTTGAGGCTCTCTTGGCATCATGCTTGTTTCCTACATGGTTTTCATCTATAACTATAACCATGCTAAATGTGCTGACACTGAGTTTTTTATGACTCCAAACCCTCTCCATAAATAAGCCGGTCATGGTGTGTGGTGGCTTAAATTGGTATTTGCATAGCTGTTAACGTAGTATCGGTGTACTGAGAACTGTGTCTTGAGTGGCAGGAGGCAGGAGGAGCAGGGTTAACAAGTGCATGGCAGCAGACCTCAGTGCAGACCCTGTCACTCACAAACAGGGAAGTCCCGCTTGTTCAGTGCTCCAGTCAAGTGTCACTGTGGTGGGGAATGTGGCTCTTAGCTTTTAGGAGCACCTTAGCTTTCCGCTCTTAGCTTAACCTGCACATACCATAACAGGGAAACTATAAATCAATTCACACATGCATCACTGCTAATAATTACAATATACTAAAAATACAACATATCTATTACACTTTTGATGTTTTTTTTTTTTTTTTAAATTATTATTATTCAAACGATTAGGGTAAAACTGGATCTGCTCCTCTGTTCCCTCAGTCGCTCCGGCCCCTCCCCCTTCTCCCCCTTCTCCCCCTTCTCCCCCACTGCTGACGCACTATTACACACATGATGCCGAAAGGGACACCTGTGTATTTACAGTTTTTTAGACATATGCGAGTTTCATCCCATTTTGACCAATTTTGGCAAAGTAGACACACGTATTTTGGAAATTTGTGTATCCATTGACTTCCATCATAAACAAATTTTTTTGATCCCTACTCTAAAAATCAATGCCTAGAAACCAGGGAAGAATTTTTTCACCAAACATGGTTTGGATGTGTTGGTAGTGAGTACCTCTTCAAGTCTGAATATTTGAAGTGAAAAAAATATTTCAAATAGCAGTTCTGTGGATGTTTGATTCAGAGGCTTATATAGAAATATGTGTCTCTTGAGGGTGCAGTTATAGTGATAACTTTGGTTGCAGTTGTTCGATTGCCATGAAAATTCACACATATGTGTGTTTTAATAGGTTTTTAGACATATGTGAATTTCATTCCAATCTGATCAATTTTGTCGACATGAGAAGTTTTGTTCAAACTGGACATGTTTCGGAAATCTGTGCATCTATTGATCAATATTTGATCCCACATCTAAAAATGTGATGAAAATAATTTTGACTTCAATATTTCAATTTTCTGCAGTAAACCTAATGAATTTTAGAAAAAAAAAAAGTTCACTTTTAGTCCCTGCCCCATGACCACTCTCACTCTATACAAAACATAGTCACATTTGGACAATTCGTGCCTTGAAAACCAAATGAAAATACAGAAAATCACCTGAAAAGGTTTGGATGTGTTGGTAGTGAAAATCTCTGAGTCTGAATGGCTGAAGTAAAAAAAAATAAAAAATCAAGGAGTGTTTATGTGGGTACTCAGATCAGAAGTGCTATATCCCGATGTAAAACAGCAGACTGGTAAACAAAGCAATAAAAAGTATCATTTTAGTTTTCTTGAGGAAGACAGGGAAAATAAAAAAAAATCATAAAGTTAAGCATTCCTTTAAAAGCTAAGGCTTCAAATCTTATGTTTTAACCCACATTATGATGATTTACAAAGTTTCATATAGTGTAATAGAAAAGAGCAAACATGCCATGTCAAAAAGATCAGAAAAAAGGAAAACTTTCATAATTCCCTGGGAATATATGTCAAAACGGGCTGTTCATCAAAAACGTGCATTTAGGGACAGATTTAGAGCTGTGGAAAAAATAAATAAATCACAATTTAGTACAATTTTGAGTAAATCTGAGACTATTGCTGCTAAAAAAAAATGTGCATCAAAAGAAAAAAAATATTTTTTTTCTCCATAGTGGAGATAAAACTATGCATTTATGAAGAAAGTCTATGGGAGAAATCTGCACGGGTAAAACCTTTATGTTCAAACTGACAGTACTCAAGGACTCCACTCAATCCTCCCACTGCTTGTTCATATGGTTAAGACAAGAATATCAAGAAAAGTCACATTTCTTTTCTTTTCATGGAGTTAGAGTACATGCCAATATATGGACATGTAGCGATAATGGAGCAGTGGATTTAAGACCTCATGGAAAATAATGGTAATTTTGTGGAAAAAAAAAAAAATTAAAAAAAAAAAATAATTAATTGTTAAATGTTACATAATTGTAAGTAGTTTTCAACAGAAAAACATACACTTGTTTAGCCTTTTAATAAAAGGAGATTGTCACAATAGTCATTTTATAATAGGAGACTATAGAGTGCAAACAAACTGGATTCATGCAAAAACAAAAAAACAGTCAATCTTCCCACTGAATATTCCCACTGACACTGATAGCCCAGTCACACTGATCATAGATAAATTATTGAGTTTTAAAAACATTCCCAATGTAACTTTGTAACTTTGACTCAAAAAAAAAAAAACACCCTAAAGTCCATATTCACACTGAATATTCACACTGACAGTGTCAGAGTAAAACGTCCTGTAATGGAATTATCACATTATCACAGTGTCTTGTGTGGCAGTGGGTGATGTGTGACAAAAACTGGCATCTAAGGGGTTAATTAATTATGGTAATTTACAATCATAATATGTAATTTTAAAGAGGACTTTTCATGAAAAAAAAAAAAATCATTGAAAAATATTAATGTTTGGCAATTTTATGGCAGTTTGTATGAAACACTCCCAGAGGATGCATTTTTTTCAACAAGGTACAAGGGTTAACTTAGAAAGAATAAATAATACAAATAATAAATAAATAAATGAGTACATTACTTCCCAAATGGAGGCAGATGAGATGTGAATGAATAAAATAAAGTGTTTTGTTAAATTTTTCACAAAATCAAAACAAATGATTTATTTTATTTTTTTTTTTATCTACATATTCTCCACTGGGCTGGACTTACCTCTGGTAGTGCAGTTGTTGTTGCCTTCTCTTACACATAGCCTGGTTGTATCTGGATTTCATCAGCTCTCAACAATCCTGCTCCCAATTAGCGCTCAAAGAGAGAGGCAAGTGAGGCAAGAGCACTTTAAAGTGAGCGCTGTCGCAATCGCTGTTTAAATACTGAATGTGAAAGGTAATGACAACGGTTAGACTATCAACCGGCGCTGAAAATAGTCACTGGTTTATCTTTGAGCTATTACTCAGCTGTTTAGGTTGATGAAATACAGAACTGTGGAAAAGCCATTGTGGGATCAAAATGCTGACAATAAATGTGGATATCTACATCTATTCACTTATTCTTTTTCTCAAAAAGGTGTAAAGGAAGAAGAAGATCTGAGGTGTCTGAAAGGTCAAACATTAAGTAAAACTCTATATCATTACAGTTGAAGAAAGGATGAGTACCTTTACATTGTTTCTTCTTTCTTTGTTCATAGCAACACAATCTAACCTCTATAGTTACATTACCTGACCGTCCACATTAGGGGAGTGCAAAAATATTGAAATATTGTATCGTTTCATTTAATGATACAGCATCAATATCATGGGCTGCTGTATCGATATATCGCCAAGAGTTTTTTTTTTTTTGTTTTGTTTATATTAACCACATTATTCTGTCACAGTGCTACATTTGTGTGGCTTGTTTAGCGGAAAGAAACTTGTTTATGCAGAACATTTGACATTTGATTCACTGTTTTGATTATTAAAATAGGTTTATTTCATATTAACTTTAACAAAGACTTTTAGTATCACAGTTGCGATTTAGTAAATATGAGGTGATCCTTCAGAGCCGTTAAACTGCACATGTCCCTGTGTAAATGTGGAGCTCATATAAACTGTGGATGAGTGATACTGACCAATGGAACAGCCTGATGTCATTTTCTAGTTGGTAAAATGCACAAAACTAAATACACTGCTATGCTCATTCATCTTCAATAAATGGAAGCTAAATAAAAAAATAAAATTGCTATATATTTTTTGGGGAGAATGGGGTTGATCATTAAGTGTCCTGAAAGCCTTTATTTTTCACTGAATCGTATCAAATCGATTTGAAAAACATTGGATTGTATCGAATTGACAGTGCACCGTATCGAGATATGTATCGTATCATGGCCTATGTATCGAAGTATGTATCATATGGGAAACTTCTTAATGATACCCAGCCCTAGTCCACACTAACCACTTTAAGCCAACCTTTCCTCTCACACAAAGTGCATCTTTGAAGAATCTCTCCTCTGTTGCAGCATATGGTAGTTAAATAATGATAGACTGAATACTAATTGAAAGCAGAAAACACTGCCAACAGCTATTGTTTCTGATCAACATCATGACCAAAATGTGAAGCGACTACAAAATGCCTCTGACAAACAGGTTTTCTTTTGCCTGATTCTGTGGTTATTGCTAAAGTAAACAATGGGATAACAATCTGGAGACAAAAATATTGACTAATAAGCTTAGCAATATATGATTATGCTGCTCAATTTGTTTATTGCCGCAGCCCACTGCCCTTCCCCACACCTCATTCCCCCACATTACAGCCATTTACCTAATTGGATAAAACGACTCCTGGATGTAAGCCAAGGGGGTTTTATAGTCCGTGTTTGCGATTTGGATGTTTGATTATAAGCTCTCTTTGATAATTACTCCCAGTTTGCTAGCAGCCATCCGGGCCCGCTCTCTTTATCGCTTCCTCGCCATGCTGTGAGCGGCGCTGGTGTGTGCCCAAAAGCATGCAGCAGGCTGTAAAAGGTAGCACTGTGTGCCTTCTGGGCTCCACATCATAGGCGTGTTTTGTGCCCAGTTTACCGAGGCTAATTATCCTTAATTTGAGGTAATGGTGTGATCAAGTGCAGGCTATTATCACAGATCCCCACTCAGCTGCCTCTCTCTCTCTTTCTCCAAGTGCTAGTCCTTCAAGATCAGTGTTTGTGGCTTTGTTGTCAGTCAGCTGATGGGTCACATGTTTTTATTCACCCCTCTACAACATTCACTTGTGTCTAAAATACTGTTAATGCATCAAGGATTCCTGATTGTAAGTGAGCAATCGCCAGTCCCACCTGTGCTGGCCCTGAGGGGTCCTTGAAGCTGATGTGGTTATCAGTGCTCTAAGAGGGAAGAGACATAATCCATTCTGTGGCTCTTGGGGGTCTTCCATCGACCTTGGCTGTTTGCAGCACCAGCCCGACCCTCACTCCAGTCCTGCTGATACGACCAACTCTATTAGTGCGTGTCTGCATGCCCCGGCTCATGTCAGTTACTGCTGCTGTATCCACAGGGCATTCGCTGGTAACTCTGGGAGCCAAAGACCCCTAGGCCATGCTGAAAAGTTGGAAATGACTAGAACTTAGTGTGCTAGTGCTGCAGACCTCGCAGTAAAACTCTCGTCCTCTCACAGTATGGACTTCCTTCTCGTCACTCTGCCATGTACACAATGAATCAGCTTCTCTATTGTTTAAGGTTATAATGACTATCTATTGGACAACATTAGTCAATTTTCGAATTAAAGACAATAGCGCTTGTTAAATTAGTTTTGACAATATGAGAAGAGCTGTTTCCTCCAGTTTAATTATACCCACATCTCCGGCGCACTCGCAGCCCTAAGAAAGAGAGAATTCATACCAAATACATTTCACTTTTTTGCACATGAAACACGCGCACATATACACGCGTGCACCCCGCATGAGTGATTATCATTGTTCTAATCCCTTTTTTATGTCCCTCCCTATTGTTGGCTGCTCTTTGCCAGGCAGCATGCAAATGTGGTGGGTAATGAGCAGAAGAAGGCACAGAGGAAGAGGGGGGAAGGAGAGAGAGGAAGATAATTTTGATGCGTCTGAACAATCAAAAGCGCAGCACAGCCCCAGTCTTTGTACTTTGTGTTTTAGCTGTGATTGTGTGCGCAGTGTTGGTGGGTGGGACAGGCGCCTCTGCTGCTGGAGTGTGCGCCGGTGTTTTGAGGGGGGTGTTGTTGCTGTCATGAGTCTGACAGATATTGAAGATAATTGTCCGCTTTCTTCCTCGTGCCTGTGTAATTCCTGGGATGGTGCGGTTTGAAGAGCTCTCACCTGGGCAGCACAGGAGGGTAAGGAAGAATCAAGTAGGGTTAGTTTTGTTTGGTAATGACAACAACAGTGGGGTGGGCGTTGTTAGTCAAATGCAAGTTCTAGCTTAGACCTAACCAGGGTCCAGGAAAAGTAATGTAAATTTAATGATAGAGAAAGAAAACTCCAAAAACTAGAAGTGAGACTGACTGACTTTAGTTATCCTGCTGAAACCTGACAGGAAAACAAAACTGTCCATAAAATAACATTGTATGACAGAAAGCAAATACAACGGAGATCCATGTTACAGGTGAAGCATTGGGAGGAATATATTTGAATGATAAAAACCCAGGAGGGGATTATTCAGCCATCTCCAATCCAACATGGTGGACATCTACTATTAATGAGATGTAGGGATTCAGATTTCCAGTCCGGCTCCTGGCCATGCACGGGAGCGCCTTCACTCTGAGGGGACAAAGAATGGGGCTCGGGCCTGGGAAAGTCCTTAGTTAAACATAGTAAAGACTGCTTATGTATGGTGAGATGCGCGTCGGATAACAGTAAACAAATGAACGATTCACTGCGATTCACTGGGACAAGAGGCTATAACTAAACGATTGATATCCCAAATTAGTTTCACCTTCCCCATATAAGAAAAATTTCCAGTAAACATAAACATGCTTGCGTGTCCGCTAACAAACACACATTAACTTGTAATAAATGCACAATTACCAAAATGATCCAAACCTTAGCCTGGTAGGACCAATTAATTAAGGCAATTTAAGCAACAGATTTTGAGTTTGGGCTTAGCATCTGTTATTTTCCCCTAAAATAAAAAGCTCTGGAATGGGAAATGACTGACTGTGTCCCACTTCTCCTCTCTATACCCAGACTGCCCCCTCCTCTTTTATAGACCACGCTGAAAAACTGAAATCTGCAGCCAAACACAACAATGCTGCGTCCCTCCGCTCAGCAGTGTCTAGAAGGACTGGGCTGCTCTCCAAGCCTGTGGTCACTGGAAACACTGGTGAATGCTGGGATAATACTAGGCTTTAACAGACTGGAGACTTTCCCCGCTCCACCCACGCATCTGACAGACTACACACATATACACAAGACCACTCCAGCATGTGCAAATGAGATTTTGGCTTCAGTTCTTGTAAAATGATTAATTCTACATCACAGGATTCTGACGCAACACCATTTCACAGCAGAGGCCAGTCAGTCCACACCTTGACCTTTCTCACTATACCTCTATGAGTGAAGCTCCCAATTGCTTATAAGCTAAACCGAGCGATTCTGGTATTCATTTTTAGTAACACGTAACTTTGCATATATATAATGTAATTTACTGACTGCTGTCTCTGTTGAAAGCCACTAAATCAAACCAAGTTAACAAATTTGTTAGTATTTCTCTAAACCAATCAACTTTGGGCATTTGACATAAACTGACCATTGTCTTCTGCAGTTCTCCAATTAATGAAACAAACGCCATGTGAATTTCTGGACCCACAGCACAGAGGTGGGTCCCAGCGGAGGTCAGCGTGCGACTGCTGTACCATATGAGGTGGTGCCTGTCCAGGACTCCATTCAATCAATGAGCTGCAAGTTCATCCTCTAATTACTGCAGTGGGCGCCCCTCGCCTTCCCTCGGCAACTTATCAATAACACACTTCCACTTCTTCCCCAGGAGCCATAAATCTTTGGTAGTGAGCCTCCTTGGGTCTCCAGTAAACGGCCTAGAGGAAACCTGGACACATGTGTTAACAACCGCTGACAGCTCGCCCCCCTCACACTCACAGGCCGCTGTACAAGGAACATGTTTATGTCTGTGCGCTGGGACTGCACTGGGCTGCCATATGTCTACGCTCTCTGGTTCAGAGAAAACCCTGCCATATTTTGTTTTCAGTTATCTATTACTGTTTATATTTCCTATTGTGAAAAAATGTTACAGTGATAAAATCTAATGTAAAAGACAACTAACAACTAGAAGAACAAGATTACATGATTAATTGAGAACAAAGTCATGGTTAGTTTACTGTACATGAACAGTTCCTGCAGACTCGGCCCAGACTAACTTAGAAAATTACCAAAGCATTTGTGAACTGACCCAGGGACTCCACAGTTGTGTTGTTACTTTCACGTTCAGATAGTAGTGCATGCATAAAAATGATTTGACCAGAGATGTCACAATATTGAATATTAGTTTCACGGTTATTATCACAATTTTTCGTTTACTTGCACCGTGACCGAGCAATAGTGAAATCATGAATTCTCTTTCATTCCCATGTCATTTATGTTACCATTACTTAAGTACGTAATTTTTATAAAACTCAAACTTTTGAAATGATAAAATAACTTTAACAGTGACATAAACAGTTTGATAAAAAGCACTTTTAGGTGAACTTTTTTGAAGTAACTGAAATAACTGAATTGTGTATAATTGTTATTTATTAGTTCTTATCATTATTTTGTGACCTTAATACTAATGATTATCAATTAACTGAATAATCTTGACAACTCTTGACACGGCGTAATGCTATGTGATTTTTAAAAATACACACACAAGCAAAAGTATCGCCTACAGCAGAGTAACTATATCCCAGGCCTGATAATATTGCAAAGTACAGTTGGCTTTTAACCACAACACTGGTGACCTTGAGTGTTGCTGGGAAACACTACATTTAGCAGCAGTTGTGTTTTATAGATAGTGAAAACTAAAGAAAACTCAAAGACGGCCATGTCTAAAATAGGCTATTATGAAGTGTCTGCTAAGCCACAGAACCTCCCTGCTCTGTTTTATCTTGAAGCTGCAGATTCACTGAGGTGACACCAGGAGAAAGGCCCAGTCATGACACTGTGGAGTTTAGCACATTCACAGCAGTCGCAGTCAGACACTCTGCCTATTGTTCTTCAGTCTCCCTCTTATTTATGCTCACATGAAAAAGCAGTGCACAATGAGCCTGCAGGTGGTTTGATTGTAATGGTCCCACAGTGAGCTCCTCAGACCAGGTGAGGCAGTCTCATTACCAGCCCGTCTGTCTCCTGCACACTGGAGTCAGGACAATAAATGGACGGTCAACTTGGCAAGGTGAAACGCACAGAGCTCATGTGAACAGCACCGTGTAACCACTTCTCATCAGAATTACAGCACAGTGGTTTGATCTCAGGCGAGTAGGACTCTGCGCAAATTGTGAAAGTGAACAAAACTAATTCAATAATAATAATAATTTCCTATAGTATAAAGGAGTATATAATAGTATAAAGTGAATAAATTAGTACTTGTCATATACTAGGAACTCAGAAGCCTAACATGATAAACATTAAAGAGAAAAAAATATATATAACAGAAATAACTGTTATAAAAATAACAGAACTTAACAGAACTTAAGTTACTACGAAAATGCAATAAGAGTAAAGTGGAGTTGTGTTCAAAAGATATGACCTATATCTAACCTGGTAACTGATATTTGGGGTAACAAAATCAAGTTGATAAAGTTGCTATGGTAATATTTCTTGGTCTGAAAGACAAAAACACTGATGCAAAAATTTTCTTTCTAAATTCTGCAAACATTTATGTCCAGAACCCTTCTAATATTTTCCAGTTTCTTACTCAATAAAAATATTATTTCTCTGTGTAAGCTGATACGTCTGGTTGTTTGGTAAAATGCTGTGGTGTTGTAGCAACGCAGCACTGTCTATTTTGGAGATACTCTTTAAAGTATGTGTTTGTGCGACTTGTACGCTGCCTTATGTGTTGTGTGGCTGCTTGGAGACGTGTGTTGCATGCTCCAGCAATGTGCAACACATTATGTTCTGGCAGTCCCTCCACATACATAAGTTTGATTCATGTCAACAGTAGTACTCCAAACGAATGGTTTTCTTTCCAGGAGTTGCCAAAGATGACTCATTTTAGCACTCGGGATAGAAGGGACTATGTTCCTGCCGAACAAATAAATGGACCAGTGATGGACACTGGTTTTACAGAAATAAAACACTTAATGACGCTGTATGCAGCGCAGAAATAAAGATTAAAGTTAGACATTTATTCTGTTGGAAGGAAAATGTAATAGGTGTATTTCTTTTATAGAAATGTAGGAATAATATTTACTGTTTGAGCATTGCATTTTTTATCCTCAGTTTGCAATCAATCATTAACTAATCAGACATTCCATCTATAATTGTATTTTTTGACAGCTGTTTGAATCTACGTTTTGCTTTAAAGGTTGTGTTATATATTGTACTTGTGTCTGCTACATAGTTATAATCTATGACACTC
Organism: Periophthalmus magnuspinnatus; assembly: GCF_009829125.3. Taxonomy (NCBI): domain Eukaryota; kingdom Metazoa; phylum Chordata; class Actinopteri; order Gobiiformes; family Gobiidae; genus Periophthalmus; species Periophthalmus magnuspinnatus. Next base: position 15,003,927 of record NC_047134.1, on the reverse strand, counting down.
GTGGATCATTATGGTACAATTTGGACATTTAAAATCAAAATATTCAACGACCTGAAAAAGTCTGCTGACTTCTGATTTAGAAAACTGCTAGTAGTTTTAGAAAACTCATGCTAGTAGTTTGTTTTGTTTTTTTGTATCCATATGACTACACAAAGCTGCCAAATCCTACAGATAAAACTGATTAAGAAAACAGAGACAGAGTACAGAGCAATGGCCGTATTTTGGTTGTGGTGAAAACATGGTTGACAGGAGCAATGACGTCTGGAATGCAGTATAAAGATTACTCACATGTATGGATCACGCTAAATACAACTTTGAGAGGGTAAATGAGAAGGGGAAACAACTATAACATGGTTAAAATCTCTAAAAAGTCGATTTTGCATAATAGATCCACTTAAGCACTATATGTTCTTGTTTGAAAATAAAAATAGTTTACCTTTATATACATATACATACTAATGGTCATCAGTTTGAACCAAAGTATCTGAGTTAATTTCTTGTACATAAAATGGAGAACTATCTCTAAAATAGTAGTGATTGTATTTCTCCTCTTCCTACCTCTGCCTGACTGGGTAACACACTGAGAATTTGCCCACGTTTGGCTTGGCCTGCTGTTGGTGTGGTGGATGCTGGTGTGTTGTGTGAGAGGAAGACGAGGAGGAGGAGGAGGAGAGAAGAAGAGCTGGCACATGTCCGGAGAGCAGTGCGCTCACAGTCTGAGGCCAGGGCATCTGATTCTGAGCAGTGGTTGGTGGGAACACTCCTGTTATTAACACATCCTCCACACTCCCCCTCGCTCTTCCTCTCACTTTCACACATTGGCTCGAGCTACTTTTCTCTTTCCCGCAGCACTTCAGAGTTAATACATTTTTCTCAACTGCACCATATCTATCAGGTCCTAAAATAATGAATACCACACAGAAGTTTGTTTCTGTAGTTTAGTTCAAAGTAAAATGTGTGTGTATTGCTGGGTTTTAAATGACATCACAACATCCTAGGGGCCAATATTTAATACAGGTGAGGGCAGCTAAAATTAATATTTTTAAAATGCAGATTTGTGTTGTCATATAGTCAGTTATAGAGTTTAGATAGAAAGTAATTTAATTATCAAGTTGTACTATTATTGATTTACCTTTTAGATATTTCTTATAAAATACTGTGTGAGCAATAGAGAAATGTCCTGTCCCATGTCTCGGACCTGGCTACACGTATCCAGATATTTTAACACATATATGTTCTTGCGTCCACACATGCACAGATTTGAATAAAAATAGAGATTTTCATAAACTATCTCCAAAGTGAAGATTTTTTAAAACAAGAATGTGTAAACTGAACATCCACATATCTTTATATGTGTGTTGTGTTCATAGCGGTGTGGCCCTGTCAGCTGTTGAGCGGGTTTGGAACATCACCGCTGCTGCAGTCGTCCTAATGAGGAATGTAAATGGTGCTGTTTTGCCATTAGGCTGCTGCCCGCTCTGTCCATAGGCCTTTTGACTGAGAGCTTTTGTGATCGTGCATCTGCATTAAACCATTGGATAGTTTACATTTGTACAACAGCAGCTGGATGATCGTGCCATCGTTGGAGCTCTTTTTGCACGGAGTCCGGACTGTTTGGAGCAGACACAAAACTGTGAGTGAACTTTTGGACACTCGATGGACAATGGCCTGTCGAGACGTCAGGGGAAAATATTCCATTTTCTTCAGAGAAAAGCCAAAGTGTGAAATGGATGAGGTTTCTGACGTGAGGTGAGTGCTCATGTCTGTGTGGTTTGTTGTGGTGTTGTGGCTTCTGTGGATTTATCAGTAAAGTTACTGTAGTTGATCTGGACACAGTTGTGTAATGTAACTTATTTCAACTCCCTTGTTGTTGTTGTCTGTTTTGTTTGGTCCATGTAGCCACATGGGCAAACAGTCTCAGTCCTGTGGTGGTTAGTTCTAAACAAAAATGTAGTTATTACTGCCCCTGGAGAATTGGTGACAGGTACAAGTAACTTTACCTTTATCATTTCTGCTCTTCATATTAAATGTGGTTATTACCAATTAAATAGGGTAAAATAATCAATGAATAAAAAACAGTGACACGGAGAATAACGACCGCATCATCATTTTTTTCTTTGTTTTTTTTTTGTTTTTTTTTTTACTTTTATGTGCATCACTTTGGTCAGCTGAAGTTGTTATATAAATAAACCTGAATTGAACTGAACATTAAAAAAATGCAGCCCATGGCACAAGTATTTTTTAATCAAGTGAAGAAAATATGTGTTTATAAAAATATCTGGGTGAGCATGACCTCACCACATTCTAAAAAACTATGGAGTATTATGTAGAACAAGTAATGATCACAGGACAGGTAGGGTTTTAGTTAATCCTTATTCTGAGATTAAAGTGTTGAAAGATCTCTAGTCAGAAACAGTAAGCACAAGTTATTACATCATATTACTTCTTGTATTAGCACTTCCAAATCTCCTGTGATGTCATTCTGAGTATAATGTGCTGTATAGTGTAGTGTGGCCGCTGATGTAAAGCGTTCTAATTCTATAAACATTATACAAAGATCTTTCCTTTTAATTTGGACACAGTAGCTGAAGCTGTGGTAGTCCATAGAAACGTGCTCCATCTTAATATAATGCACTTTTCTCTCTTTCTGTATGTTTTGAAAGAAAATAGTACCTGTTCGTGGCCTCCTGGAGAGCGCTGTCCATCAGTGGATGTTGTTACTGCTGTTGTTCCAGGTTGCTGTGGTAACTGCTCAGGGGCCCAGAGCTTCGGGGTTGCAGACTTTAGGGCCACATTTATATGCACAGGATTTAAGTCGTGAAAAAACAGTCGCTCAGAGGAATTTCCACAGTATTTCAAACAATAAAATAAAGTTGAATCTAATCTAATCCAATTATTTCTTGGTTTTCTTTGGTGAAGCATATTTTTATACTTTTAATGCCACGTAAATAATATTTTTCACCTTTATTGATCTTTCCAATTGACTTCCAAACTTCCATTACAGATAACAGTCCCTTGAGATATTTTTTATGACTATTACTTAATTCATCATTATGTCAGTGATGTTCAGAAGCTACATATCTCTGAGTGATGTATTTTATTTCAAAGTGTCCCAGACCCCAATGGTCCACTATACCACCCTGTCCCCCTCCCCCTGGACCAGTATGACAAGTTAAAGTCTCTCATTACAGGCATTAGACGGAGCATCTCCAGGGAGCACTGGAGAAGAGACCCTGCACAGTAACACGGCCCTGCCACCCCCTCCTGCTTCTGTCCTCTGTCCTGTCCAACCTACCGATGTGACGCTCATGACCGAATCACTATTTCAAAGGGTAAACATGAGCTCCACTTTAAGTTTGGACGTTTTCAATCAAAACTAGATGCTTGGTCGCTCTTCACAATATAGTTCTTTGATAAAATGACGCACCAGACTGGCTTGTACGCTTAAATAAACATATAAACGAACCTTCTGAACAGCTATTTGAAATGAACTGACCATACATTTGCCTCTGTCTTACCATGAAAAACAAAAAGTTCATGGTAATTGGCATGTTTATGATCTACAAACAAGTCTAATTAAGTTTGTTTAAGCACACATTTATATAGTATTTCCACAGTTTTCAGTGTTACAAATATATAATTTCACAAAATCATTATAATGTTTTAATGTTTGACTTCACAACTTAAGTGTGTTGTGGTCACCTGTCAGTAGTGCACCCCCTATCCAATACGTGATCAATATATGCATCTAAAATGTCTGCTTCCTCCGCGCTGTGACTGTGATCAAACCTTTTGCCTCACCATAAACACTGGTGGCTTGTGCACCTGCCCAGTGGGTTAAGGTCCCCCCTGGCCTGTCAGAGAGGATGGAAGCTATAGGAGGAGTGGATGTAGGATCTGAATGCGAGATCAAGATGGCCACCACTGGCGGCATACAGAGGAGGAGGAAGGACAATGGAGGTGAGCTGTCCTCAGGGGAATCTACTGAGCTAAATGAAGATGGCTGTGTTCTCCAGTTGAGAGGTCAGCACTTAGCATTCAGCGTTTGGACTCGCAGAAAGCCTTAGCATTTCAAGGTAGTTCAGACCAAATATCAGTGTCAGACATCTGTGGTGAAGCACTGGTAAAAGCCATGTAAAATACTGGTTTACTATGTGCCTCATTGTTACTACACTGAATGTCCCCATGTCCTGAGTAAAGGGTGTGTGTGTGTGTGTGGGTGTGTGTGTGTGTATGTGTATGGGGGTGTGTGTGCACGTGTGTCGGCGTGTGCTAATGAAATTCACTATCGATCCTGGTAAAATAGACTTTATACATCATTCATGCTCTCTATCAATCACACCCTGCTAAGTTTTCCAAAGCTGTTTGTTTTAGAGAAGCGAAGGAAAAACAAAAGTCCAAGCAGTGCAATAATTACTGTGAAGAGATTGTTTTCAAGACTTTTCTTTAGCCTTTTCTCAAGGTGTAACAAGCTTATCTGTCAAAGACAATGTCTATTGAATAGACTGCTTAATTTGAAATTGATTGAAGTTCTTTTTTGGTGAAAGCAGAGGAAAAACTCTTTTCCGCACGACCTGATAGAAACTTGGGCTTTTAACACTTTGTTGGAAAATGAGTGCTGAGTAAAAGTTTATTATTATATTCTACAGTTTTTAAATGTTGTCAATGCTTTTCTATGATGTAATGAAATCTAATCCTTGTTTCAACAGTTTCCAAATGTGGGCCAGACAGTACGGCCTTTGACTCTAGCTGTTATATAAGGGACATGTGTGCAGTTCTGTCCACTCTTTTAGGCAAGTCAACAAGACACAAGAGAAAATCTCCACACAGAGACGCTCCACCAATCTAGAAATCGAACTCGGGACCTTCTTGGTGCGAGGTAGAAGCCCTACGATCATAAGTCTAGACATGCTTCACAGTGACATACTCTACATCCTCTCAATTAACCTCCCAATATTTGCAAAAGTGCCATCCTCTTTTTGTATATTTGGGTTGAAGTAAGAAAAATCCTTTGGGGTGGATACAGACAAAAAGCAAAAGAAAATAAACACCGGATGTGGTAACCTGACACAGGAAACCCAGTGAATGCTGGGAGTGAGCACAGAACGGCACTTCCTGTCAGACAGCACAATGGTACGAGTGGCCCCAGATTTCTAAAAGAGGCCGCGGTGCCGGGACAAGGAAGGGCAGCTGCCGTGCTCCGCTCCAATCCTGATAAAACCACTGATAATGAGGCATTCTTGTCTTTTACTCCACCAGAGAAGTATTTGTGGTTGCTATAGTTACTGTTTTACTAAAGATTTCAGAGTGAGGTACTAACTAGTCTACTTTCAAAGTCAAATTCAAGTTTTTTATTTGTTTTGAATGATTTCTAAGCACTAGGTATTTTCACCTGTAACCTGTAACTGTCAAAAAAGAAAAAAAAAAGAAATAAATAAACTTTTCCCCCAATGTCCTATTTTTATTACCGGTATATCAATTTAGTAATTCAGACTTAAAATTTTAAGTTTAAATGTTTTTTGTTCTCTTTCCAAAATCCTAATATTGTATGCTAATGTATTACAACAAAATGTAAAATGATTGTAGCTTCTTCCCCATCGTGTGAACAACCTTGACATGTGTGTGTTTTTGCACAACTTCTGTCAAAAACATCTTTCAGGACTTTATGAAAGTCTAGCGCATGCAGGACTTTTTTCACTGGTTCCGCCACCTGCCTTTTTGAGAAGCCTGAGACAATCTGCTCACTTTAAGTCAATGCTATTCACTGTCTTGAAGGGAATCGCATAATAAGACATGTTACAGGAAATATGAGAAAAATAGTTGAAAGATTATTTTCATTTTAGTACATCATCTCAAAATTAAAACTGGCAAATTACACATCATGTATTATTTTGTGTGTTCATGTTGTAGGTCCAAGTAACTGTTTTAGACATTTGAAATCTTATGTAAAGCCCAAACTTAGCCACATTAAAATTAAGTGGAAAACTATAAGCAAAAACTCTTAACACATCATGGAAACTCAATTTTGACACAGAGCAATGTTCATTTATGTGTATTATTTTATTTCTGTATTTCAAATCAGTGTTAGTTGATTTTTTTTTTTTTTTTTTTTTTTTTTTTTTTGTAGCCCACAGTCACTGAAGGCATGTCCAGTCCTTGTTGGCCCTCTCCTTGGAGTCTTGTGTGTCCTTTTGCCCACACATATTCGCAGCATTGTCCATTCTACATGATTATCACTGGGCCACACCGCCTCCTGTCTCCGGGACTTACATGAACCAGTACTTCCTCCTGGGAAGGAAGTGTTTGTCACCCACTGCACAGGGTCACATGTTTGCATGGAGCTCCAAAACACGTTTTGAAGAAAAAAAAATGTCATGCACAATTAATGTTTTTCACACTATAGTACATGTGTTTAATAAGCAGCACATGATTTCAGTCAGGTACAGATCAATGTAGTTGAGCAAAACGTGTTTTGCACCAGAAAAGTTATATTGTAAAAGCAGCTCACATAGACAAAACTCTGCTCAGGTCTCTCAAAGTTGTGAAACTAACTCAACATGCTGAATAATTAGGAAATGTTAAGAAAGTTTTAAGTCTGTAAAAAAGTTTAAAAGCCTTTAATTTGCCCAATTCATTTTCTTGTGTATAGTCCAACAACGTACAATACAAACTCAACTCAGACATAGTATATTTATCAACCTTATGCCAAAGATCACCCACCCACATTATGTTTGGAATAATTCTTTATAAACGTTCAAACCACTGTTATGCTTTGCTCTTACTTTGGTCTGAAGTGGTTTAGCTCGGAGTCTCCACATCTCCACTGCAGTGACACATTGATCCACACCATTATCATCATTTGTTCATAGTTTGTGCTGATGGTGTGTTCATACAGAGGAGTACAGTGGCAGCAGATGCACACTTTACAGACTGACCAAAGTAATTGGATTTATAACAAGGCTCCAAACACAGCCAACAGTACAGGGTTAACTTTACATCACACTGTAGCTCATTTAAAAGTGTCAGGAGGCCACATAGACTCATGGTCTGGACCTGGACTCTGTGGGAGGTTGGAGTTCCCTGTGATAGCTCCTATAAACCATCTGAGCTCTTTACGACAGATTAAACCAGTCAAAATGGTACTTCTCACTGGTATTTGCTCCTCATAAACTGCACTAAATAGAATTTGTTTAACAGCATCTGATGTACCGCCCGTTTAGGAGCTTTTTCAGCGTCACACTCTTTCTTCTGCGCGCTGACCCATCCACTTGTAGCAACAATGGATGGTCTTTCTCTCATTCATACAGTGTGGTGTATAGTAATACTGTCAGGGTCGCCATGGCAACACGCTAGTCAGACGATCTCATTACTGGCCCTTAGACGTTTCTTTCTCTGTCCCTCTCTAAGGAATTACCACTTTTCATTATGATTTCCCAGCTACCCCTCCCTGCTTTATCTGAGAGCACCCCCCACCCAACTCCCTCCAAGCACCAAAGGTCAGATGTCCTCCATGGTGAGGAGAGAGGAAATCTGTAAAAGCGTTAAGGCCTATTCAGAAAAAAATGCCCCATCCCCACCCCACATCTGCCCCCACAATCATTCTGTCCCTTTCTAAAGCAGCAAAGAGAGATGCCAGAGGAGCGGGAGAGAGAGGACTCTGCGTTTCTTTTGAGCACTTTTTAAAATCTTTTTTTCTGCCCTTCTCTTTTCTCTCCTCAAAGAATTCTTTTGTGTGGAAAGTAGCTCCTTGAACTGATGGCGGGATAGTCTGTGTTGACTTTCTTAAAATGTTCCTTTTTCCAGAATCAATAGCTCCAAATTGCACAAGTACACACTGACATTTACACTATATGGATCTCCAACAATATACCGGCATCTGATAGCTTTTACTGGTTAGAGTTAAAAAAAACAACAACTAATGTTACCCACAAGTAATATATTTGAAATATTGTTTATGTTGGTTAGAATTGGTCAGAAGTAACACGCCAACACATTTTTTGACAGATGACGGTAAAATATAGTGACTTGAGACTTCTAAATTGAGAATAATTATGTACATTATTGATAAAATTAAATAAAAACATCTGTTTACATATATATTATAATGCCACTGTCATTATAAAACGTCTTGAAGTCTGTGTTTTGGAGTCCAGATGAGTAAATTCAATCCACAATGAATAAACAATGATTATTTAAAAGTCTCAATTATTCTGATTAATCATTGCACCTGTAGATACAAGTAAATACTTAATTGTTCTCACACAACACTCCACTTAAACTACTAGACAGGCTACGCAAAAGAACTGGCAGGCTGTCCTATACGGATGTCTACTGTACCCAACACAGAAGCCCCTGTCCCTCTTTGCTCTCCACTTTCAACAGACGGACAGTAGGCAGATCCATAATGCCCATTGCTCCATCACACATCAATCTATATGGAGCTGCATTCAACTGCATTGGCCACACCATTGATCCTGGCCTGTGTGCTGTGGTAAACATTTTAGTCGGCTTGCCTCCAACCTGATCAATAGCCTTCTTTTAATAATGTATCTCATTGATTAGTTTGGCCCCGGAGTAAATTGATCAATTATTTTAATCTTTTTGTATGTGGTATCAAATGAGGGGCAAATGGCTATAGGTTAATGTGGCATGTGTTGTAATGTATATTTCTTTTACCTACAGTAAACACATTATCTACGTTTGTCAGAGAATGATCCTACTTTGTTAGCTATAATAAAATGCAGTTTCATCAATGGAGATTTCTTATAGAGGCTTGGCTTATGGAGGCTGGGGCATGTCTGCTGATCCAGCTCTATCTCCCGTAATTCCCCTGACTTCAAGGGCACTGGTCATCAGCCGCAGTGAGGTAAATGCTCTCCACCCACATCTCATTACTAGTCCTAATTATCTTGACAAGTCACTATTGGCTTTTGTGTCTGGTGTCTTTGTGCTGCCACAAACAAAAAGCCCTATAGATACACATGCACACACAGCCTACTGTATTTCCTCTTGGCACCGGGACAAACATACACTGAATGTGCCGATACAAAGCAGTGAGGTGTAGATCAATAGCTTGTGTCCCTGTCTTCATTGGAGTCAGTAGAAAATGGCATTAGAGAATCCATAAGGAGGAGTCTATGTTGACCTTGTAGAGAAGATGATTTTACTGATTTTGCAGGCTGGAACAAAAGCCAAGCCAACACAGCATTGTCTCTACATATTCTTTTTGATCTTTCCTTAATAATATGCAGTTGTTCCCATGGTGATTTGTCCTTGATCTATAGGCTCTTCTTTGTCCCAACGCTGATGCTGCCTTATTAAAGTATAGTCCCCATAACCTTCCACTCTGGACCTCTTAGAAGACGTGACACTGCCTCGGGCGCTCGGGGCTGTCACCTCTCCTGTCCATCCTACATCTGTGTACATCCGTATGGTGCACAGGCCCACGTGAAACTGCTGACTGCTACTTTTTATTAAACGACTATCACGAGTAGAGTGGTAGAGTAGTAGAGTGGTTTCCGTGGGTTTCAAAAGACGATAACTTAAAACTGTTGACATAGAAATGAATACTTCAAGACAAACTATTTTATCCTTTGAATTACACAATGTCCTATGTCAGAACTGCGATTTGCGTAAACGGCGCAAAGAACACGCCTCATTATATTCAATTGCACATACAATACCAATTCATCAGTTTATATGATTGTGTGTGTGAAGCTAAGGAGTTTGGGATTTCGCAAAACTGCCAACAAAATCTTTCTTGAATGAACTTCTGCATATTTTGTTCAATGATGTCGCCATTTGTACTTGAGATTTTTCCCATCCTCCAAAGACATGCATGTGACAGATGAATTGGTATCTAAATATAGCAAATGGCCATTGTGCATATGTGTCAATAGGCATCACTTTGAGACAAACGCTCTCGAAGACATTCACAAATCTAACAAACATTTATCCGTGACTATTGGGTGGCTGAAAAATAGATTTCAACGAAGCATCGAGGCCTTGTCCCCTCTCCGCCTGGCACCGCTCCGCTCTCCCCCCTCGTCAACCCCATCACCCCTTGGTCCCCCCCCCTCCCCGACACCCCTGCTGCGGAGCCGGACAGCTGATAGTGCCAGTGCCTGTCACTCACATGTTAACCAACTGGAGACTGCAGGCCTGAGATAGCCCATAGAGTCCCTTTTGACATCCGCCATGAATAACAATATACAAATAAATAGCAACACTCTTTATGAAATTGTTGGTTCCCTTTCCTCTATTTTCTTACTTGACGAGAACTGCAATTTAGTGGTTTACGGGGAAAACTATTCCCATCATAAAGTATTTGAAGATGTGGCAGAAGAAGTCAATCCCCAAAAATCCAGTGCTCGGTTGCTGTTCAGGGCCCTCCATTAGCCAAGCATTAGAAACAAATTAACTCTTCTCAGCCGAATGCCTTGTCAGTGAAAGTGTGGGAAAATCCTCTATTAGGGCTGAAGTTAAGTGCCTATTGGAAAGCTGGAGATGGAATCCTGCCTAATAAAGGAATAGTCAACCATTGGAACGCCGGCTGAATGGGAAAAGGGAAGTGCTAATTAAGAGAGTAAAGTATCATCTTACAGGCTTGTATATTACTGTGTGTCTGGGCCTCTTCTCACTGGCACCCAGCAATTTTTTAACTACAAAATTGAGCGACTTTGGCTCTATAATTGCGTGTGTGGTATGAAAAACAGTGATAAAATAAGTTTGGACTGGCAAGTGTTGTCTCTGCTAAACACAAAAATACACATAGATGGAAAAATGTGATATTTTCTGTTTGGATTTAAAATGTGTTATGCATAATCATTTCATAATAAATATATGTGTTAGGCATTTACTCTCATTACGGTAATATACTGTATTATATTTTGAGGAGTATTATGCTCTATGTGTGTTAAAGTGCAGTTGAAAAGATGCGGAAAGTCAAATTTCATCTTTACCAGTTTAAAGTTAGGAGTAAGTCACTATTAAAACATTGTAAACTGTTTGTGTCTTGCTGTATTGGCTATTAAATGAGTCCCAGAACTTGTTACATAGCATACTTTTACAATATAAAATAGTTTTTGGATATACTTAGCATACAATTTGATTTAAAGAGGGGGCATTATGCAAAATCATTGTTTTTTTTGTGTGTGTTTTTTTAGCTTTCTACAGTGTTAATATAACATTGTTCCCTCATCAGAAACATGTCTGAAGAGGTTTTAGGTGTTATCAATGCATGTATAAGAAATTTTTCGACCTCTCCCAGACTCTATTCGAACCTCTTTATCCTTAGTTGTGTGTGGAATGTTCCGTTCTCTATAAAAATACAAAAGCCTGATACAAAACTGTACACAACACCTTGACAAACCTGATGTGATGTGGAGTACTTTCATTAGCAGGATGCACGTCGTGATGGCGCTTTGAAGGGGGAGTGACTTTGCACAGGAAGCAAAGGGAGGGGAGATTCACAGTGTCAAAAATGAAAGTGAAACTTATAAAACATGTTAATGTGTTGGCAAATAAAACATTTTCAAACCTGTACAACTAAAACACTAACCTAGTATTTGCCTCAAGTTTTTAAGCTGTTTTTTGACACATAATTTTAAACACATATTATTCTTAAAAACTGTAAAACCATGGCTATAAATCACAGCACATTCTCTCCATGTTGTGCAGTCCTAGTTGATTATGTGTAAACAATAATAATAAATCCTCACACCTCCCAGAAGATTTGGATTTGGTCAGAAATGTAGCATGTCGTAAGCCACGCAATGAACGCCTTGAAACTATTTGGGGCGTTATGTCTGGAGATGAAGTGGAGCCAACTTCCAAAAACCGCAGCCCCAGTCTCTCCTCTGCTTCACAAATCCTGAGCGCCTTCCAGGTCTCAAGCTGCGAAAAGTGAGAGGGATGGTGAAATCGCGTCATGGACCTAACCGGGCGCACACTCAAAATAAACTCACGCAGGCTTGGCTGAGTATGGGCTCCATCTCTGTTTATCTTAGTGAGGAGTGTGCGCATGGGAGCCCAGTGATGAAATAAAAAAGTAGGAAAAAATTAGAAGAGGCCAGTCAGTGTATGTGGTTGGGGTTGCTATGGCGACCGAGTGCATGGATGCAGATAAACAACGCGTTGAGTTCAGAAGCAGGAATGCAAGCCTTCTGCCTGTGGTTTTGGAGAGGAGGTTAACACTTCTCTTTCTCAACAGCTTCACCACTCACTCAGAACATATGGGGCCAAGGAGGGGCGAGGAGGGAGAGTGAACTTTAATTGTGCATATCCAGGGATGAAAAGTAGAGATATTTGGAAAATTAACCCTACGCAAAGGTGAATTCCATGAGAGGCAAGAAAGGGGAGAAAAAAAGGTAGATTTTTGTTCTGTTTTCAACAATGCAGACCATCAATCGTGCACGCTATGTCCACCTGCTAAATCTACGGCCCACAACAAACTTTGAGTAACCTAGCAATTCACTAGCTGGTAAAAGTCACAAAAAAAACAAAAAAACAAATGCCATTCACTAACACACTTGAATCCTTGCCCAAGTCTTCAGTTAAAATGTTACCAAATCTTTCTATATTGTTTTGCTTTATTGCAAATGCCTTCCTCAAACAAAAGTAGATTAATAACCAGTCATGTTTGCTTTTACGATTTAACTAGTGCACAAAGAGCTATCTTTGCACAGGGGAGGATTGGGGTTCAAGATAAGCTGGTGAGAATAGTGCAGAACCCAAAAGAGAAGAAAAGCCGGGCTGCTAACGAGAAACCATTTTTGGGGAGGACCGGTGGCTGTGGTTTACTGATAAGAGCCTGTCTGTCCACTTAGCTTCACCTGACAGAATGGGGAGGCCCAGTCTGTTGTCCCATTAGGAGCCAAGGCTGTAGGTTCACCGCACAGCCCAACTGCAACAGAGGTTTTAAGGGAAATGACCATCCAAGCAATAGTTAATAAATATAGTAAAGTTATGGGAGGGATAAAGGGTGAGTCTGTGGAGTGACGTCACTGTTGAGATTAAATTATGATTAAACAAGTCAACAGCGTATTTATATTTAGTGATAATGGAAAAAATATATAGTTACTTTTAAAAAGAATGGTATAATAGGATAATTGTGGACCATTTTAAAACTAAATATCTCACATGGTTCAATAAACTTGATCCACAGTTTAGAATGTCACAATGATCACAAATAGGTATATCTTCCACCCATTCTAATCAGAGAAGCCATCCTCCAGTATTCCTGCTTTAATCTGTTTCTGCACCACTCACCTGCACTCCCTTTTCTTGCATAATAGCCATTTTAGTCTTCCCTCTAATTGCTTGTCGTATCTGTCCCCATGGTTCTTTGTTTTCACCAGTTCTACTTATCACCTCACCACTCTGCCATCCTCCAGTGTCAGACAGACTAAAGCAATGGGATCTTAAGCCACAGCATTTTAATGGTCCCTGCAGGCCTGGCCCACACAACCATATGAGCGGCTTTATGGAGGCTATTATTAGTGTTTACTCACTGGCACTGGCTGGGTCGACAGGCATCCCATGTTCCTCGGTGCGCAGCCAGCCACTTCAACCTCAGTCTTCTGATTTTAATGATACACCGCTGCCTCTCAGTCGTTAACTCTGTGACCATTTTATGGGGTATTAATTGAGTTGTAATTTTGACTCAATGAAACCATGTAAAAATTTAATGCCGCTTTAACGTAGGGTCTAATTGAAAACAGACAGCGCTCTATAGCACTTGACAATCGGATATGCATGATACTAGATTTACATCCTGGCCAGGAAGTGTAATGGGTAAAATTAAACTGAAGATATTGGATAATAGCTTATTATTTCCACATAATTAATTATGTAATTAACCACTTTTTCCCAATAAGATACTGTATAACTGACACCATTTACAATATGTCTTGATGCATGTGACCATAACACTAAACAATTAAATCATTTAGAATGGCTTTACACTAGTGTCATTTATCAAATCACAAAGGGCAAAACCCAGTGCACAAGGAGGAGGGAATAACTTATGTAAAGAGAATACAACAGGATAACTTAAATACAAACATAAGTAATAAACAGTGATAAGTAGCTTTGCCTTAGTCCTAGTACAAAAACATACACAAAAACGGTATCTGTATGTGTGGAAATAGATACTCATCATAAGGTAATGTTTGTGTATATGTAATCTTACAGGTATTAAAACCTTGTTTCTAACCCAAAGCACATATAATCAAACACATGCAACTGACTTGTGCAAAACACACGTGTACAAGAGAGTGTGCACCCAGTGGTTTGGATGGTGCGCTGCACTGATCACATTACCTCATCTCACATGTATTTGTGAGGCCTGAAATCTGATATGCATGCAATTGTTATTTTAAATCACCGTCTGGGAAAGCTGGACTCAAGGTCTAAAGAGTCACTGAGAGAAGGAGGGGGGTGAGTGAGAGGGGTGAGCAAGCTGACAGCACAAGCCACTGGGGACGCTGGTGGATAGTAAAACGTTTACAAGTAAGCTTTGACCTAAATCAGACAGTACTTTTACTTCAACAGATTATTAGCAAAGGTACAGCACTAAACCATTAAGCATAGAACAAAAACCTAACTGAATTAAAATGCCAGAACTACTATAACATTGCTGTAGGTTTGCAAATACTAAGGTGCACTAACTCTTCTAATGGGTCTGCTGGGTGCTCGTATGGAGATGTTACTGCTTTATTTACATAGAGATAGGGAAGTTACACAACTAGGTCAAGTCCAGTGTTTTTCTGATGTATTTCTGAGCAATAAAACCTACATTAAATGCAAGATAAATACGTTTCATGATTTATCTTTTTTTTAAAGAAAAGTTACACCATGGTCCTGTAGTTTTACCAATTCTGTTAAAAGATGCAGACACATCTAAATATAATCAAAGATCCAACTATACATATTTTTATGAGGCATTTTTGTAGACAGTTGAGTGTCTGTTGTCTGCAGTTAAATATTCCTAAAAGTGTCCCCTCTGTGTCCTGTGCACTTCCTCCCTCTCTGCCGCTCCTGTCTGCTCTGTCCTGGTGTGTGCCCGCGCTCACACTGAAGGTTAATGTGGGAGAGCGATGCACAATATTGCATGGCTCTGACTGCAGATCTATAAGAATATATTTCACCTCTCGTTGCTGGACAGGCGCCATGCCAGAGGCCACGGGATAACTGCTTCTCTCCTCCAATCTGCAAACCCAGGTTAATTAAAGTTCTTCATCCCGCCTCAAAGTATGCTTTTAAACAGAGTGCTATGTGTCACTGGATTGTATTTTAGCCCATTTAATGACAGATTCATTGTGTGTGTATGTGCATGTGTTAATGGGCATTCTGCATAATTCATTTTATTAATTGTTGCATGTCATGCATACTTATTATCGTGCATAAAAGTCAAGCGCTGTCATTTTTCAATACTTCACATTTTCTTACTAGAATTTTTCGACAGCATATTAACTTCTGATACATATTACAAATACATCCAACAGGTAAGAAACACAAAGCAATATATTTACTACTGCAGATGGTAGTTATAACACAAGAAACTCCTTCAGTAACACCAGATTCCACTACAGGTTTGTGACCTAAAGTAGTACAACGTGTACAACATCTGAGCAATAGTTTATTTTGGCAAAAACTCTTCACAGTGCCTAAAATGTATGACAAAATTAAAATGCATATTGTTAGGCATGTTACATTGGAAGAGGCAGATGTTTGCTATGCCGATTAAAAGTTTTACGAGTCCGTTAAACATATTATGATTAATTGACTATTGATTATATTCAGTGAAACTTTGAACCATCAATATTCCAACGCACACACATCAGCTTTACAGCGACTTTCAGATGGAAAGACAAATCTCGGGATATGTAAAATCAGTTCTTCTCTTCTCCCTCTAGAAACTGCAAGTGTGTTACGCTATGAATTTTATATTTTTTAATTCTCTGACATTTCCTTAAAGTCACTATCCATACTTAGACATAAACAATTCACTTTTCCTACTATATTCCTCACATTGTATAATCTGTGCACTCATAACATTACAGCACCATTACTATTAAACTTTCTTCTTTCCATTGTCCTATTTTGCACTTTTCCCGTAATTCTCCTTTTGACTTGCCTGCCCCTTCCACCCCCCCAACCCCTTTGCGCTCTCGGTTGCTGAGTCTGATTTATCGGCCGATGATGCCTTCCCTTCCTCTAAGAGTGAGCGAGTGTGCGCTATGGGCGGAGAGCCAGTGGGACCTGCTTTAATTGATGTCAGTAATCTGGTCACCTTGAAAGATATTAAAAGGGCAAATCTCTATTAGCTTTAGTTTATGGCCAGCAAATTAACACTCTCTCACTTTCACTCACGCATTCGCCAACATGTGAAGTCTGCAGTGTCCATGTGTGTTAAACATAGAGCGCATATTAGTGACAATCGTACAAGCGCTAATCGCATTCTTTGTCGTTTGCCGTGAGGAGACACAAAGGTAGAGTTTCTCCTCAGAATCCCTTTAAACGCCCCAAGAAATACATTAGGACTAGAGCAGAGGCAAGATAAGTTATTTCTGGTTGGATAAGCACAAGGGATGTATCGGAGTGAGCCAAAAGAATCTACATTAAGGAGAGATATCTGTTAATTAAATCTGTCCCTGCCTGATCTGTATCTGCAACACGTAACTTACACCACCACCACCGCTGCTGCTGTCGCTGGTGCGTGGATCTTACACACACACACACACATGCACACACAAGGTTTAACAGCCCCAGACTTCATATCATATCGACCTCCACGGCAGACAGGAAACAAGTACACAGTAAGCATGAAAAAGGTAGAAGAAGTAAGTTAGTCAGTTATTCTTGTAAAGTTAGTGGTCTGGATATTCCTGAGGGTTAGCGCTGGGACAGAGTATCACATTATTTAATACAATACGCAGCTCACAATGATATGACAATACTGAGATAATCATTATATAGGATGCATACAAGTATACGTAGTTTTAGTAGACTATTCCAATACTTTTTGTGCATCCATGGTTTTAAGCATCATGTATAATAAACGCTGTTGCCATAGGAATTAACCTTTTGTGTGCGTTTGTGTGTGTCCGTGTGTTTGTGTTTGAAAAGTTCTGGTTGTCCGCTCATGTTCTCGGGAATGTGTCTGGAGTTCTCGCGCAGGACGGATGGGTTCTGGAGGTGACTGACTGGGGGAATGAAGACTTTGGGGTGTATGTGGACCAGATGTCTGAGCTTTCATGGGGCCCTGGGAGGGAGGGGAAAGGAGGGAGTAGAGGGAGCCGGGCTGAGGAGTGGGGGTACGCGACTGTTCTCAATTACCCTGATCAATGGAGGGGAAGGGAGGTGCTGGGGGAATTCGGGTGAGAAGGGCTATTGGGACCGAGGGGAGACCATACACTACTATTGAGAAAGAAAAAAAAATATTTGGAATGTAAAAATTCAAATTAAACTCTTTTCACTGTTAACATAAAACCTTTGTCCTTAAATTGGATTGGTAAGATATAACCTGTAAATAGCAGATGCTTCAAATGGCCCATGTAGGTACGTATTACACCACAATGAATGGCTGATTTGCTTCTTAAGCCTGTGTCCATTATTTCATTAGAGTGACATCAACAACAATAAAAGACCCTGCAGCAGAAGATGGCTGAAGTCGCTTAGATCTAGTGGTAGCTCTGTTCAGTGTTTTAATTAGGATTATATGTCCGCTTTAAAGGATCCCCTCTCTGAAGCAGTTCCCATTTAGAGGCCTATAGAGTTACACAAGATTAAAAGCACTTTTCCATCGTTGCCCTCTGATACATCTTTGAAATGGTGCTTGGTCCTCTGTCTCTGGAACATTTTATCTCCCCTTTTAGAAGGCTGGGAGGAGGGGGGAAGGGGACTACTTAGACGAGGCATTCTTTCGTCTTTTGTATTTATTTTTACATTTAGTAATTACACAGTGATTGTTTGACGATGGAGTTTTCATTTATTATATCACTTTGATCAGACTCAGGAGAGGTTCACATTACGAACTATAGACGTACTCCGTCCAAGACTTTGATACAACCAGCCTGTGTCCAATCACATGGATCATCCCTCAGTGACCTCTGACCTTTACTACTACAAGCCCAGAGAATGAAAAAGCAATGATTTTAGCAAACAGAATGGGCAAATACTGCACGCTGCAGCTATGAGCCGCTCACATATTCTTTCCTTTTTTAATCCAACACTTTTCAAAACTATTTACATGTGCAAGTAATTATGTTTCATGACTTACTTTGGGTGAGAAAAATCCAAAGATTTGAATATTACATGAACAACCACAATCTTTTGACATCTGTTTGCTGGGATATGGATAGTATATTGACCATCAAAAGTCAAATCTCTATTGATTTCATTTATGGGCTAAATGAGCTGACATGACCTCTCCTATACTGAGCACAGACAGGTCAACGCTGTGTTCATTACGACCACATACTGTGGCCCAGTGCAACAGAAAAAGAAAGAAATGACCTGACAAATGCTTCTTGTGGAAATATAATCTCAAAATAAAAAGTTTTGGACATTGACCATCTGAATGTCTGAATGCATTTTGCTTTTCTTTCTTTTTTTTTTTTTTTTTTTGAAGTTGCTGCTCTTTGCATGTGTTTTCTTTTTGATTTTAGGTCAAAGCTGTGTAACATGTTTATATGAAGTTATATATGAACTCATTGAGTTTGGTTTGTTGCTTTTACCACTGCTCACTCTGTACCTAATGGTCAGCTGACTACACAAATAAATGGTTCAGATTAGGGTCAACAAGTTATATAGCATAACTTATAGCTGTGGAGTAATATAGTTTCAACAATAACTTTAACTGCTCTTGTCAGTGATAAAATTACATATGCAGACATTTAATCCAATGTCTAATCCAATATAGTAATGGAACTTGGTATATCCAAAAACTACCATCCACAAACACAAATAGTAGCACAGACAGTATGAGGAACTCACACAGGCCACCAGCTCTGCTACAGTGTGCTTTTTCCAGCTGTTTAAGCCACTGCTCAAATTAGCTGCTCAGCCATTGGAAGGAAAGGCAGGCAGGATACCAGTAATTACTGTCTGATTGGTGGAGAGGCTGTAATTAGTGAGTTGGAGTCTACATTTGCATACATATAAAAATCTGCTGCATGCTAAATTGCTTCCTTATACAGTGTACATTGTGTTTTTTCAAGGTAAAATATGTAGAGACACAATCTCTCCCCGCTGTTCCCAAGCCTGGATAAAGTTGCAAAATCCATGTGAAGTAAAGTTGCTGCAACATTTAATAAAATTAAATATGTTTCCTTTCAATCAATATTAACATATTCAATTCAATGTGTATATTTAAAATTAGTGAATATGGTTAAGTCCCTATAGCACACACTAGTGGACCGTTACAGGTGCCACTTCTTGACAAAGAAGAATATGTGTTCAGTGTGCATCGTGGTGGTAGTATGAGTACAGTATCTTTACATCCACGCTGGGGAGCGTCTCACAGTGGTACCCCTTATCGCAGCACATTTAACAGGGGCCTAATCCAATCAGGTGGAATAACAGCACTGCTCTGCTCGGCCAGTGCAGGAGGATCAGACCAGCGCTCCTCTCTCTGCTTCCCATTAGAGTGTGTGTCTCCAGCCGGGCCTGTCCTAATCCCATTTCCCCATCTAAAGCCTTAACCCAAACAAGCATACAGGACAATAATCTGTGGTCACACTCGTGCCTGCGCCCCGGGCCTGCTCATGCTGCTAATGGAAGGGCTAGACTGATCCTCCTGAAGGACTGCAGAAGAGCCACAACATCCACTGGTTTACATATGCTCTTGTTTAGTCCTCTGCAGTGTCTGCGAATGGTTTGTAATGTCTCTACCACAAAGTATCACCAGCCACAGAGAAAGTCATGTCAGCAGAATCAGTTCATAAACACATTTGACTGTAAGTAATTTTTCAGTTTTATGACCTAGTGCAAACGTAGGCACCATTTTTAATGAAGTTTTATTTCCAAATATAAATTAAATTACTATAATCACCTAAAATATTATATTTAATATTAATATTAAATATAAATATAAATAAATATTAATTGCAATGTATCGACAAGATAAAAACAATAAAAGACTTTCTTTGCCATACATATACTATTAAAGTCACAAATAGAAAGTGTTTGAAGATATACTTGTAAAAATATGTTGAAGTCTTTTTAACCAGGCTCAAGGTCAGGGGTACTCAAACTTAATTATGTAAATCATATAAGTTAGTTTTTTATGTCACATTTGTGTCCCTGTTGACTGCACATGTGGCCCATATGCAGGGTGCCGATCCAGCCGCCTGCCCCAGTGTCTCTGCTCACTCTCCAAGGACCTCGGAAAAAACAACCTCATCGACATTTCTCATTTCTCTTGGTTTCCATAGAAGAAAAATGTAGCCCCACTTTCCTAATGAATTCCAACTGAATATGGTTGGTGCATGTCGCTCACACAGGGCTCTCCAGTTCAGCATTTTGTTCCATATGGAATATATTAGTTATTTCTATGTGTTTGGACAAATGTCATCATTTCATTTGGTTTCTCTGCATGGACCTGGGTGGCAAATGAAACCAAAAGTATAATATCTACATCTTCATGGCTCTTTTTCTGTGCAGTTAGTTTAAATGGTGGAAGTGTGGTGTGTACACAGCTGCTACCTGACCAAAATCACTGCTATTAGACCAAATCAGTTAACAAGAACATTTTTCTTCTCATTGACAAATCAGGCTTCAACCTGGGAACTATCTATTTAAAATCATGTCAAAGCAACACACTTTAGATCATCCAATTACCGTAATAACCCAAGATTGTGCAGATAGGTAAGGGGTTGCTTATTTTACCCATGAATGAGAATGTATATTGATCCACTTATCCACAAGTAATTATAGGCCAACATAAACATGTTTTTAATCACAAGGCAGAATGTTTATTATAGTTATTAACGCTGCCACACTGAACAAACAGAAAACAAAAAGTACACATGACACTTTAAAATGTGAATTATTAAGGATTAAATAAAACCACGTAAAATGACATCAGTTTGCAGCCATGTGTTGACATATTATCCAGTTATCCAGCACTATAGCAAATACCTCCAAAGAAAGAAGATACAGGTTAGGGTCGTGCCAACTGGCTGATAAGTCTAGTTTCTTGTCAACAAAGAATACATGAATACATAACTCCACAACAGGGTAGTGGCATCAGTGTTGACAAATATGAGGGCAATTCACTTATAATAAATAACCCAGTTCCTTCTTGTTTGACTTGGAGGTTTGATCATGCATGTTTGGAGCTCGGGTTTGGCTCAGTAATTGAATACATCCAGTACAACTAAGCTTAACAACTCAATCCATTAGTGTAGTTATACTCGGCAATGCATTTGTAAACAACACGTTTAAAGGTGTGATGGCTGGAAAAAACTCATCCATTGCAAGTTCACTCATATGAAAATTTAATACTAGGATTCTCTGATTATCATGCTTTGCGGTCTGTTGAGGAAGTCTTGTTATCTCCAACTGCTGAGGAACTGTTTTTGGCCACAGACCAGTGAGGGGCCAAATGGAGCAACTTCCCCATGCTCCCCTTTCAAAACACACACACACAGCGGTCTGACTGGACATGCAGGAGGGCAACGCAGAGGGACAGCGTGGCCCTGGAAGTCTCCACCTGGCGGGGTGTTAGTGGGTCAGGACCAAACCCCCATCCCGCACAAAGCTGCCCTTGTGTGAGATAAGCACTGGGCACTAGGAGGGCCCTACGGCACTATTTTCACAATCAGGCCTGGTTTGTTTTCTTTAGGCCCCAGAGCAGGAGGCTGTCAGGAGCGCAGGGGAGAAGAGCGGCCAGTGAGCTGGGTACTGTTGCTCAAGAAGAAAGAGGATCTCCGACTGGGTGGGCCAGAGATCAAATGTTTTATTTTTTAACTTTCGAAATTAGATAAACAAAAATACTTAAAATACTAATATTGTATCTTAGTCAAAAAAGTTGTGTTTTACTAAATGTCCTGTATGTTTAGCCAATCTCTGCTCTTCTGAAAGTCCAGAGATCTTCATCAAACTTGTTCTGATCATATCTGAGCTCAAATTGTCCCAATTAATCGAAAGTGTAACCTTAATACTTTTGGTTTCAATATGTCAGCAGATACAGGTCTTGCACAATCTGCAGCCGCTTTTTTAACCACATGTCAAAACTGAGTGAGGCTGGGAGGGATGCTCGCCACACATAAATTATTGGTAACTAGTACAAAAGGAAATTTGTTTACAATACAGCATTACTGATGATATTGGGTGAGTTCAGGTGAGGTAAATTCAGTGCTATTTAAGCAGTGAATGGAATTTGGATTCAGTGAATAATTAAGCCATTGCCTAAATAAGTAAAATGTTCTTTAGAGATATTTAAAAATTATTGGGCGATAATTTTCATAATGTCTCAGATTGGACCTAATACCTTTGTCACAACACTAGTTTACAGATTTATGCACTACCATTCAGAATCCTTGTGCAACCCCAATTCCTTCTGCTTTGTCCGTTTAACATCTCTTATGTTTGTTCTCTGTATACATGGTGGCCATTTGTTCGACCTCACATGCGCTCTCATACTGTTTCTATTTTCTCTTGGCTTAAACTGTGGAGTAATATTATGAGTGTTTACAGTCACAAGCCACAATGTAAAATCTCCAGAGTTAGAAGAATGTTTCTCGGTTCAGACTATTCCGAAAATGATACTAAAATTTAATTAGAAACAGTTGCTTTGGTGTTGTGAAGATGAGACGCCCCGAGCAAAAACTAGTTCTATCCAAAAGTACAACAAAGAAAATCCTCATATTCAATGGGGAAATATCTCTAAAAGAATTGCAGCTGCAGTTGGAGAATTACATTTGCAGTTGTTGCTCTGATGATTTGGAGTCTTTATCTGATTTGAAGTTAATTTCTTATTAGGTACTGCTAGAGTGCTCCTAGGATCGTGTTAGGATTATTTAAAATGGTTTATCTGCAGGCAGCGCTGCTTATTTTTGTCCCAAACAACAGTGCGTGTTAGTAAAACCATGTCTGTGGCCTCCAGGACTGTTCTAAACTCCCTCCCAGAAGACCCTGTGTCCACCAAAACAAGAACTGGTAATAGTATTGCAATACTGTTCCTCTCCCAGAATATTAGCAACAAACAATAAGAAAAAAGAATAAAAGTTACAGTAGCTTGGTTGATGTACGTTCTTAGCTCAAATATGCATGTATTTTAGTTGCAATCATCATTCAACTTTTAACCTACTGATGAAACAAAGCAAATAATCTGCCACTTTGATTTTTTTCTATAAGATAAACATACTTCCTGACACACACCACAATTCACCCTTTTAGTCAATGAATAAAAATAAATGGCAATAAATACAAGACATCATATAAGAGTCATCGCTCTCTCGAAAGATATATACTGAACCATATCTCTGCATTTATTATGGACAACTTAACTCATGGCCAGGCTCTGTGGTAAAACACCAAGCTGCAGTTCCGAAACTGCTAACTGGCCTCCATGGACGCTTCCAGATTTTTATAGCAAACTGTGGAGCAAAACCACAATTGACTCAAAAGAGATAGGCTCGCTGTGACTTCATAGCAGTTTGTGGTTTACAGTTCCCTTTCGTGTCCTCTTTTTAAAGTTCCCTTTTCGGTTTTTGCCTTTCATCTTCAGTTAAATTGCAGCTGGATTCACCATGTCGTCTAATGGTATGCTTTGTGTTAGTCTTTAAGAACTGTGTTTTATTGTCTTGAAGGAAGGCATAATGTGTTCAAGAAGTTCGTAAGTTTGCCATAAGTGTGCAGTCACAAAATCCAGTTAAAACAGTACAACCACAATGGCAATTTACTTACCATTTACTACCAAGTTAGACTGAAGATTTGCAAAGAAAAAAAAAAAGGCCAATAAAAATATACTTTAAAGATACAAAGAAGAGTTAAGGTGAAGTCAGAGGAGCACAGATGTGGAGAGGCTGTGCCAAAAGCTTCAATCATCTTTGCCAAAATACAGCCATAAACGACTGCCGGCAATAAGTAAGCGTAAAACCAAACTGTCTCTTTTCCTATAGCAGAACTGTGGGAGTGAACCCATGGACCACAAACCTGAGAGGAACACTGGAAGACTGAGGAGAGCACTGCGGTGTGATTGGGTGGAAAACCATCTGGGGAGCTAAGTTTATACTGGACCAAACATCTGCATGCAAAAGTCATAATGCTCAATGCACATGGAGCTCCACTGAAAAGCATTACATCTTTCCAACACACACTCACTGTAGAACATTCTTGTAACCTTTCCTAAGGCCACACCTTGCTCCGATATCCATTTTTGGCATTCAAAGCTCATAACGGGTGCACTGTTGCCAAGGCTTCCTCAGTCCACAGCCCAACTCAGAAGGCATTAACCCTGGGCAGAGGAGGCCAGAGTGCTGGGTGTCTGGTCCGGTTCCCAGGACTGGACTGCATTGTGCTTTCTTGCCCCTGTGGTTTCTCTCTCAGTGCCAGTTAGGTGCTTGGCAGAACTGCAGCAATTTCATTTTGTCCATGATTTGAGTGGAGTCATGAGGCACTGAGATGTCAAAGCCCCACAGCTTGCTTTCTGTTTAAAAGTGCATGTAACTTTTACTTAGAATAACACAATAACATCTTTTCATTTAGATTGATGGGACAATAATACACAGTAGAAATAAGAAGAGAATGAAGATTCAGAAAGGTTATGTTTTCAGTTTCAGCCCTTTACATACATCTAAAAATTGGAGCCTTGGAGGGCCAAGGATACGTCAGCATTGATTTTGATTTCTGTGTAAATTGATGATGAGACGCTGCCCCTATTCCAGACCATATACTCAAAAACAACAAAAAAACCCAACTCAGGACCCACAGTCGAGGCCCAGCAAGAGCGATCAGTGGGGCTTTTGGACTTGGCGGGAGCAGGACTCTAATGCACCTTTGCACATGCACACATTTGTTTCTAATCCCACACATGTACACTTACAAAATTAAATAAAATGTATGTATAAAAAATGTATAAAAGTACCAAGGGGTTTTTGTACTTTTTATACTGGGGAAAGCCATCTTCTATGTCAGATGAGGTATGAATGGAACATTTTGTCTTTATGTAATAATATGCTAATGTCCTCAGTGCATTGAGGTTAGAACTGTTCTTTCATTTAGCTGCTGTAACAACAGCGTACATATCCCCAGGTCTTTCTCTCACTCCGTACAGTGCAACACTCATGTTAGTGACCTGGAGGGGCGCCAGTGAGCTTAGGGATGGTCTATGGCCTCAGGCCGGCCTGCGACACCTCTCCTCAGCTCTTGTTCAAATGTTTATTTATAACTCTCTCCTGCTCCACCTCTCCCTGTCGTCTGCCAGCCTCCATGCCAATCCAAACACAAGCCCCTGCACAACCAGGGCAGGATTTCAGAAAGAAGAGATGTCCGAACCTCTTTTCTCTCAAACTGTGTCTGTAAAACTGGTCAGGGCTAATGTTTAGGAGGAGGCAGAAGGCAAGGAAGGGGGGGTTCTCTCCAGCCTGCTCTGCTAAATTGGTTTCAGAGCAGTGCTTGGACTCCAGGGATGCAGGGCACATACTGCCGTCTATAGCTGTGTTTGCTTTTGTGGGGCGCAGGAAACCTGATCTGGTCCATGCAGCCAGCCTCCAACACACCCTTCTCCCACAATGGCACAGCTATGAGGGTCTCTGACATACCTGTATGATTTGAGCTCTATAAACTTGTGAAAATAATACACCAATATTTGTTTATAATAACAAAATGTTGCATCACTAGAGCACAAGAGAATCTTTCTTACAGGGAGGAAGTCACATGTCTGAGTGCTGGATGACAAGTCCCTGCTGAGCCCAGGGCTGAAGGCTCTCTAAATAGGTTTAATTGGGCCAGGCCTGCAGTGGCACAGACATGGGGAGACAGACAGAGGCTGTAGGGAGCAGCAGTACACCCCAGAGACCTGAGGCTGTCCCTGGATCGACCGCTGCAGTGTGAGCCTTATTTTGTACGCTCACTGTTTAGAAACATACTGCTTACACATCGCCATGTCCAAGGGAGCTGTGCCAAATTACCAATACCAGTTGTTTATCCAAAAAACATGCTCATACAGCAGAGCTATGATTGGTTTGTTGCCCAAGGCACAACTGGAGCTCTCAAAAGTGGGAATTGTTTACCTCTTTTTGCCTTCGTGTCTGTATGCTTGTTTATGCATCAGTGTTTATGCGCTGTTGTACACAAGTGCATTGTCTGCGTGCCTTAGTCTTTGCAAGAGCAGTCTCCAAGTCAACTAGCGAGGTCTGTGACATCGCCTGCAGCGGCTGGCAAAATGTAGATCAGCCATAACAAAATTGAAACGTATACCTTATTATTTCTACCCAGTAAATGAAGCTAGTGTGTAATAAATAATGTATGATGCCTCAAATATTTATTCAAATGGCAAAAAAGGAAGAGCGGAATATGTAGACAAGCAAATACAGTATGGGTAAATGAATGTATAAAATATACAGCATAATAAAATAGGTGGCGATTTAATTAATAAAGTCTAATGTATAGGCACAGGAAACGAGTCTAAGTGGCGCTGACATCATGGTTTCTTTTTACGTCCGAGGATATTTACCCTTGTTCTTCATTACTCTCCCAGACAATTTGCTTGCCTTGCATCCTAAATGGACTTGTCTTACATTGCGTAGGTATATGATGACAAATACTTAATTTAATTTACTGTTCCTTCGTGCAGCGAGCACCAACTTCTTTCATTTAATAAATGACAGTGCTTTAGAGGCACACGGTGTTGAGTGAACCATGGCACACACCTTTTACAACAGCAGTGCTGTGTGTCGAGTGTGTGCACGCATTCACTTAATGTGTATGTGTTTGGTGTTTGTGTTGTTGTTGTTTGTCACGAGGTGGTCCTGAGGGACTGCCGTCTCCACAGTAACCATCTATCCCGGTGGTCTGTCATTAGTCTGTTGGAGGTTGATGATTTGGTGAAAGTGTGCAACTGGAAAGAGTGAGTAAGATCACTTAGAATCATTTTACAACTACAAAAAACTACTGCTACTTCTAGTATTTGTAGTTACATAACCTCACATATTTCTTGCAATATAATAGGGTCAAATATATTATGCATTTCATGTGCCTCAATATCTTTGATAAAAAAAAATATATATTATTATTAGTTTATATCAGAAATGGGATAATATTATATTTGATTTTGACACTTTTACTTCTTTTTGGCACATTCTACTAGATACAGAATGAAAAACTACATTGTTGAACTACTTTACAAATGATGGTTAATAAGTAATCATAGAATAAAACTGTGAGCTAACACAACTTCGTATTTGGACTCTTTTAGTTGTGCGTTTGCTGTTTGTTTTTCCTCTTTGTCTCTTGCTTCCCCCGCCTCCTCTGAGCAAAGATAAATTGAGAAACCAATCTAAAATCCATCAGGACTTCCCTGCCCACAAACCTTTTCAACTCCCCCCACAACACAACCCCCCCTCATGCTTCTGTTTTTTTGTGTTGCAAGCGTCTGGAAATTGGATGAGATGTTCGTTTAGCGGCCAGCTGGTCCGGGCCCGATATGAATTGCGTTTCCCCACACCAGGAAAAAGGTCAGGGCCCCGCGCCTTGAAGGAGTGCACGGGCCTATTGAGTGGCGCTTTAGTCCATTTACCAACCAGCCAATTGCAAAGCAGCACAGAGGAGAGAGGGAAAGAAGCAAGCATGGTACTCTATGTAGAAGAGAAAAGAATGGCGGAATGTCGGATATAAATTCATTGTTTCTCATCACCCAGCTGGGAGGGAATGCTAGAAGTGATTGTCGGGATGGTGAGGAAGCGCACTGGGAATATTACCGCCAGAGTGGTATGTGCCATGGGGGTGTGAGGCAAGAGAGGAGCACCCCTATTTTACCTCAATTGGCTCCACATTCATCCTTGCCAGGAAGACAATGTGTTAGAGTTACATTGCCTTTGAAACAGCCAAATGAAAATCAGATGCTTCCTCCCGAAGAATTTTGTTCAATTCAGCTCAGTGTTCAAACGAGAGAGTAAAATAAGCTGGAGTCTTTTCATGTTATACCCTGTGAAGTTATCTAAAGACAACAGCGGAGATGCCACAGTACAAGACTTTAAAAATACATTCTAAAGGGTTCAAAATGAGAGCACTAAAAATAGAGGCGTCTAATAGGGAGGCAGGTTAGATTCAGAAAACAGATATTACACTGTGCAAAAGTTTTAGGCAGGGGTGGAAAATTGTTAACTAAAACTGCTGTAATAATATAACATGTTACAGGACTGATGTGTTTTATGAAGATTTTAAGCTGGCTCGTTAATTGTTTGAAAGAGGAATTGATTAAGTGCCTCTTAACTAACAAACTTTTTTTTTTGCTCTATATACTTTTTCCTTCACACATTCATTGATAGATATTTCTTTGTTTGTAGCCTAATCCATTCATTTGCCCATTGTGTGTATGTAAACTTGGCAGCTATCTGACATGTGCGGAGAAAAGAGAGGCTGCTGTCCCTTTAATTTTCCTGCCTCCGTATCTGGTGGAGTTAAGGGAAAGCAATTAAAACAAAGGCATATTTAACATGGGGTTAATGATTGGCTGACCCTGCAGTCAGCACAGTGACAATATCTTAATTATTGAGAAAGCTAAAGTCATTACGCCTACGAATGGCCCGAGGAGCGTCTCTATTGATCGGGATCCAGTCCTATTACAGGCCCAGCTCCGACCAATGAAGCTCCAGCATTATAGACAGGCGTTCTCTCTCTCTCTCTCCTCTCAATCTCTCACACTGTATCCACCTGTCCTCCCTTTCTTTCACCTTCTGTATGTCACCATGGGAACCTTTACGTATAGAATAATTAGACAAGAGTTCATTTGTATTGCTTTAACAAACAAAACAAAAAAGATAAACCGAACTCTGATAAAATGCCATTTCTTTACTACTTTTTAATGCATTATCTTATTTTTCATCACAATTTCTTTTAATGGTTCAAAAAACATTTTCCTACCTCAATCCATCCACAAGGGGTTGCAAGTCAGCGTACTACCTCAGCCCCAAACCTATGGATGAGAGGAGAAGACTATGTTAAATCAATGCAGAAAGAACTGTGTGCAGGGGATGACCCAAAAGAATAACACATATGATATTTTACATAAAAAAGATACAGTGACACTTGTGAAAAAGGTACACCAGCAAGTATAAATGAGTTTTTATATGGAACCTTTATTGGGTGCTGTTGCAAGGTACTTAGAGTGACCGTAAAGATTTGTTATCTGACATTACTTTTTACAGGCTGTGAATCTATGGCTTTGTCTCTTCTTTACAACATTACAGCAGGCCCATTGCATTAGAGGTAAAAGAGCTATTCCAAATATGTTCACGCACTGCTAAAGAAGGTACATCAAGTGGATAATCACCTATTAAACCAAAACAGTAAAGAATAATAATTTAAGGCTGCAATGTTCTCTCAACTAAAAAGCAGTGTATTTGACTGCAGCTACCAGTACTTAAACTGCTGCTGTTTTCATCATCACTTCAATTTTGCAGCAACTATAGTTCTTGGAGAGTAAAGGATCAAACCCACAAAATATTTCTGAATAGCTTTACTAAACATTACTTAGTACATGTTCTATTTGTATTGGGTATGAATATTATCCATCTTTAGCATACAAACCCACATGTGAAGAGCGGTCGTTTGATATAGGTAAATATTGTTGTGTTGATTGATGTCAGTCCAGGCCCATTTATCCAGCAGCTCCTTTCCGGTGACTGCTGCGAGGCACAACCCAATTCAATCTCTAATGGGAGGCCAGTGCTCAAGCAGGGTCTGTGTCCTCATGTGTGCTTTATGATAAATTTGGACAGCACACAACTTCCCCTCCACTGTCACCCACTCTCCCCTCTCCAGCCCGGCAGACGAGCAGCATGGGGAGAGGCGAGATGTAATTACCCAATCAGTGTGTGCCATCCTTATTAAAACACTACTAACAGAGCTCCATTATTGAAATACCCCCCACTGGACTCCTCTTAATTCATTAAATAAATTAGCAGCGCTGCCTTTAATAATTCATAGTACCATGTCTACGTTTTTCTCCCCCACAGCGGGTAATGAGAACAAAACCGTGACACAGAAGGCGAGACTGAGAGATGATACTCTGCACTGAGAGGCTAGTCATAAGCAGCATGGTGTGACCATCAGCTGGGACTCTTGTGCTATTAGAAATAAAACCACTATTGTGTATCTATGGTGACAATTTATTGCTGCTGCTTCCTCGTCAGCCAGTGTGGTCAGATGAGGCGTCCCAGAAGAAGTCCCTCTTTAAAAGCACATCTTGTTTGTTCTCCCTCATGGCTCGCACAACGTCTCTGGTGTCCCTCTAATTTGTGTTGCATTAATGTGCTAATGAGAATATCCTTGAGCTATAAGAAAGTATGAGCGGAAACACAAATAAAGCAGGAATCCGGTGAGGGATCCGGCTGTGTCTCCACATATCTTTAATTGACACATCTGCATCCCTGATGAAATATTCAGCCCCTCTGAAGATGGTGCAGCGACGCGTGGCCATCAGCGCAGGACGCCTCTGGTGAAGTCCACATGTGATTGTCTTATTGATGCTGGGAGATAGGCACACTGCTATAAGGATCCTTAGATCATCCTCTTACATATGTATGAGTCTGTGTAATCATTAGGGACCTTTTATTTTTCATTACACTATTATTGTATGTGATTTACATGCTTGCTGTGAACGTCACTCAATATAAAATCTAGTAGTATTTTTGTCTATATGGTAACATGGTATGGTATGGTAACATGTATAAATACAAAGCATTCCTTTAATTTAATTTTATTTGTTAATAATATTTTTTGTTCCAGTGATGCTTTTATATAATTTACTACATATAGTATACTCTCAAATACATTTATTGCCATACAAAAAGGCCTTGCTGGTGTAAAATGTTACTATTCAAGTTTGGGACACTGGCTCATCCTTTGTAGCCCAAATTACAAATGCCACTGTGTTTTCATACACAGCTAACTCAAACCATTTATCTTTCTTGTTACGTAACCACATAATTAATCTCACTAAGATAGTCTCAGATATATCTGAATGTGTTCAGGCTTATTGAATGAGTTTTCTAGAGTACCGCAAACAGAAACAACGGTAAGTGAGAGTATCTTTACTTTACTTCACATCTCAATGCTAAATGAAAATGTAAAAGCTCTGATGTTTTGTCACTCCTCTGTTAGCTCTATGGATCCCTGCTCCAATGATAGTCCTGTATTAAAGTGAGCAGTGTGAGCGGGTGTCTGTCTGAGGATGAGGCCCTCTCAGCCATGTCAGGGGCCGCGTCGTGGAGGGTGGCAGGCGGTCGGGGAAAATGATGATGATGAAATTAAAATTCTGCAGCCGGCAGAAGGGGCTGCCACCATTTCACTGGCGGCTGTGCGCATCGATCTGTTCCAGCATTTGACTTTCAACCATGACAAAACTGTGGGCAAATTAATTGTTCTCCAGGATATTAGGCATCAGAGTCCATTAATCCTCTCTGGAGCTCCACGCCACATGAATACTAATCGTCTTTCCAGGCAGACGGCTCATCCCTCGCACACACTCCTCCAATGGGCGGCCAGTATTTCTCTTACCCTCTCCTTACTTTGTACAAATAGTATTGCTGCAATCCTTCTGTATGTTTTACTTAGAAAAAAAAATGACTTAAATGGACGACAAAA
This sequence comes from Periophthalmus magnuspinnatus, assembly GCF_009829125.3. Taxonomy (NCBI): domain Eukaryota; kingdom Metazoa; phylum Chordata; class Actinopteri; order Gobiiformes; family Gobiidae; genus Periophthalmus; species Periophthalmus magnuspinnatus. Next base: position 14,972,109 of record NC_047134.1, on the reverse strand, counting down.
GGGGTTTGAGGCTGGGTGACCTGAAAGAAACAGAAATTATATATATATTTCCTCACATATTAATCTATCACAATTTAAAATTCAATGTTTTTGTCAATACTCATTTTTTGAACATAAACAAGACAGATTTCCCATGTCCAATGTCATTTAACCCAAAAATAATCTAACGTATTCCTTTATAATTTGAACTCTGCTCTAAAGAATGTACTTTTACTGACATAAGCCTGTATTTTATATGTGAGGTCCTCATAATCTTTATATCCAGCCTTATATTATCTAGTATTGGCACTAGGACAAAATAATGGTGTAACAATCAGTGTGGCATTTGAGGGAGAGAGGGAGAGAGGGAGAGAGAGAGAGAGAGAGAGAGAGAGAGAGAGAGAGAGAGAGAGAGAGAGAGAGAGAGAGAGAGAGAGAGAGAGAGAGAGAGAGAGAGAGAGAGAAAATAGCCCCCATACCAATTATGTAAGATATTAACACATTAGTCAGTGCAGGACCTAATTGGACGTCCGCCCTGTGCACCATGACAACAATCACTTAGACCTGTTTATCTGGTAATTGATAGTCTCGGGCTTAAGCAGCAGAGGCATCAAAAATTCATTCTGCACTGTGCAATGTACTGGCCCTTCCTCTCAGACCACACATTGATTGCTTTTTATTTTCCTGTCTCTAACCAGGGTAATTTTGGAGTTTTGGGACGAGCCGCAGATATTGACTGTTTTGATAGATGGCCAGTGGGCTGTGGCAGTAATAGTGTACGGTATCTGACATTCACTCAGGCGGGGTCACTGCTCCAGACACAATATATTCAGTCTTTGCCTATTGACAAACCATTGCAGGTATTGGCTATAGCCCATAATAAATATGCATGCTGGAGATGTGTCTTCAAGGCACAAATTATATACTTTGAATATATTGATGAACCAGGAGAAAGAAAGACATCATCAAAACAATGAGAAAGTATCATGTTTTTTCTTTAAAAATCAGTGGAACAGTATGGACAACGGTAGGTAAGTCAGAGAATGGAAACATTTACATCAAATGACCATTTTACATTGTACCCCTTGAATTGGTTCTAAGAAATGAAAAGGCTTAACTGACAAAATTATATCCATATGTATATCTGGTGTAGCTACAGATTCTTTGTTTTATTTCTACAATGTATGTGTAGAAATAGACCATCATTTGTCCATGTGTTGCCATCTTTTCATTCGTGTAGATGAAATATTAACACATCAAGCACTTTGTGGACACTCAAAGACTCGTAAATGAAAAGATAAAAAAGAACAAACTATTTTGCTTTTAAACTAGCCTATGCCTAGCGATGCCAGTCAGAGGGCATGGGCTGAAGCAGGAGTCACATGTGTAAAATAAAAGTAAACAGGACATGGAGACAAACGGGGCAGGGAGCAGGGTGAGGGTGAAGAGGTAAGTGCTCGGAGCAGGCCCCTGGTGGGCACTTCTTGGCTAAATCTCCTCTCTGTTCTGCGCCTGCCTCGCCTCTCCTCTCGGGCTAATTAATTGGGTTGGGGAATCAAGGCTCTCATCTTAAATCTGCTCCCTAATTGAGCAGTCCTTTCTGCCAACATTAGACAGCACAGCATGCTTCTTCCGCATGATTTGGAGCTAAACGCACTGTCACTTTATTACCCACCACATAACTTGTAATGCACGATTAGACCAATCAGATAGTGGCTACAATTAGCATGTTACCATTTGCTGTCGCTTAGGTATAAGGCCTTACTTGAAACCAAATTACAATATTACAGTAGCTTTACACATAAAACCCACACTTTATTGACAATAGTTACTGATAAGAACATAATTAATCCATCCACAAGGGGGTGTAAAGATCATTTTGGTACAGCCTTAGACGCTAAAATGTAAAAGTATGCCGACATGTATTACAAGTGAATTATTAAAGAAGATAATCGTATTCTTTAATAAACATAAACTGCAGTATTAGATTACTTTATCTGAATATGTGTGAATCGGCGTGGTGTGCATAAGTAGGAGTAAAAGTACATTGTGTCTGCTTGGATATATTAACTGTATAAAAGTCAGACAAGTAGGATTAAATGTACTATACCCAAGCTGCAATGTTATAAAGAGTTAATGATATTTTTAGCATTAGACTCAACCTCATTTATTCAGCCCAAAATACATAAATTTATCAAAACAGATTGGAATTTTTTTTGCAATTTTTATTAGCATAAAGTCTAATCAACTGCTGGTCTCTCCACTAACTGAATTCTTTCCTGGATCAAGGCGGTTTCTTTGGCCTGCCACTGTCACTTGTCCTGTCCAACTCCTATGAATATGTCCTCGCCTGTCTCTCCTGGTAGGCCTTCAATATTGCATTTCAGCTGTGTATTTATTCTCCAGAGAGACGCTCTTGATAAATCTTGTGGCTTGAGATCTTGACCGTCCTCTTTCAAAGGTAGAGCCAATGTCATTCAAGTTCATGGTGAAACTAACAATATCCATAGTATTTCAAAGCCAGGATAAATGTTTAACATGCTACAAATCAGCATACCTTTGGTGTACAAGTTAAAATAATTTACTCTGAGCCCTAAAGACCACATCACACTAAAGTCTTTCCACTACAGCAGCATTTGGAAGGATAGTCAGAAAAAAAATGGCGGGTATTCACTGACAATGCAATCTGGTTCTAGTTAAAAGAAAATTCCACCCACTTCGTCTCCAGTTTCCATAGTGTTAAATGGTTGCACAAACACAAAACACTGGCAGAAATCAGTTTTACTAGTTCGGCATGTGCTTGTGAGCGACTGTCCCTCAAATGCCTCCTCTTTGATTTTCGGTCTCTCTACGGGCCGGTGACGTCATGATTCCTCTGAGGTTTTCTGACTTACTGGGCTGAGGTTGCAAAGGTCAACCCAACCTTGAATCCATCGCTCTCCTCCCCCACTTTGCTACCGTCACTTTTAACACTACTAAATTTCAACATATGCTTCTCATAAGTTCTTCCATTCCCCAAAACTCCACTCACCTGGACAGGATTCAAAACTTGTAGACCAGAAGTACAAAAAAATCACATTGCTCAATCTTTCCCTGTTAAACTTGCTTTCAGATAATAGCAGGTGTACTCTGAACATTCACCTTCTGTCGTGAACTGTTGACCAGGGAGGCGTGCCAGAGTAAAGTAATACTATATTTCACAATGATTATTTTCCAATGTGCAAAAAAATAATCTGTCAAGGAGTTGGCTTACAATGGCATCGACGCAAACATCTGGTAGAAATATGAATGTATGCAAAAAAGTCTTACTCGTCTGTTACATCCATTACGGCTAGGAACATATTCCATACAATATGGTGAAAGCGTTATCTAACACAACCCACTGCAGAGTCTTGGTTTTGTTTTAACATAAATATCTAATCACGGCCTAAAAAAGCAAAACACTTCCTGAATCGGAAAACAGATCCTTGTGAATGGACAATAGCATCAATTTTATACAGGATTCCAGTAGTACTAGTAGATGTACAAATCTTACTTTATATAAGACATGTTTTTGGGAGAACAGTAGTCGGCGTGATACTAACAAAGCCAATGCAAGGTCTGTGTAACTTGAACTTATTACCTTTAGATTTTACACTTAACTGCACATCCTATAATCGAAGACACTGGTACCAAAAGTTCACGGCTTTCCAGCATCGTCAATTACCAGATAGAATAAGTTCATTGTAATATCGATTATTGAGGGAACTTGATAAAAAAAAACTATGAATTCCATGCGATTTTCTTCTATTTTAGGGGGTACCATATAAACTTACTGCACTCCGCTCTGTTACGGATACATCTGAATCTTTCTTTTGATCACCTCGCAGCCACAAGTCAAAACATAAATTGCCTTAGGCCTGACTTCTGACTCCAAAGGGACACAGTGATCTCATAGCAGTTATTATCCTATACTCAGTCTGTGGACTTAGAGAATTACCCAGAAGCACCTGGTCCACCCCTCCATCTTTAGCCTGGATGTGCTGGCCCACTGCAGGTCTGTGCATTAGGGCAGGGCAGCCTCGGGGTTCCACTGCCCCAGCTGTGTAAATGTTTTCAGTTGCTGTTGCGACTGGAGCGGGGTCCTTCTTTTTGATCTGCCGCCAACACAAGCCTGATCTTCGGTTGTTCTTGGCAGCTGCTGGGGACAAAAGAATGTCAGCGTGACTTTAAAAATATGATGGTTTGTAATTTGGACCGCAGAGCGAAAACTGAGCCGCTGGTACAGTTTGTGATCATCTAATTATGCCCTCCTCCTTTCTCTGATTCCACAGCAGTACCCCTCCTTTTATTTTTATCCAGGAATGAAAAAGGAAAGCTGCTTTGTTTTCCCAACTGAATCATTTTGGGGATAGGCATAATAGCCATGTGCTCATATTGTACGTATCCCATGAATCCTCTCAACACTTCTTCACTTTTTCGTGCCAACTTAAGATACATGCAACTGTTGGCGGTTTTGGAACGAATTATTCATCTTTTACAATGTCATCATCATCACCTTTGTATGTAATTTCACATCAGATGCCCTCATGAAGAATACGACTTTTAGCTGTGTCTGTGCTACAGCTAAATTGTTTTACTTTTGTGGTTGGAGCAGCCTATTTAAAGAAAAAACAACAACAGTGACCCTCTAATTGGCGGCTAACAGCTCAACAGTCTTGTGCAGTTGTCACTTTGACCTCTTCCTGATGCAACAACCTTCATTTATTTGAGTTTGGGGCAGTCAACAAACAGCAGTGCTCCCTTGGCTTGCCCTGATACACATGCACACGATCTAAAGCTAACGTTATGCAGAAAATGTATTGCGTTAAAACTATGGATTTCTGTAGTAAGTGACTTAATAAACAAACTATTATCTAGAGTGGGAGAGCTCAGACTGGCATTTGTGTTCATTTCCATGTTCTTTGCCTGGGCGTGCAAGTACGTGCCAGCTTGTCTGTGCCAGTATCAGAGGGGGGCATTTTCCTCTCTCCCACACAAGTCGATATGAAGTACTGAGCAAATCCCTAAGCTCACGGCTCAAGCATAGATGTGTCAAATATTTAACAAATGAATGAGTTTTTAATCTGGGGCTCGGGGGAATGGGGCTCCATGATAAGGTTCTCTCTTTTTTTGTTTTGTGTTCATTAGCATAATTTCTCTGGAGTACATGTGCAGATTGCGTCGGCTTTGTTTGGGATCCCCACCGAGATCTGAAATGGAGGCGAAGGAATCATATGAAACACTGCAGTGATGTTGGAGAAAGCCTAAGTATGTGAGTAAAGGCAAGGGTTGCCAGAAACACAGGTCCTATTGTCCCTAATTGGGTTAATTAAAAGATTTGTTTTTCTTCTTTTCCTCTAATTAAATTGTTGTGTTGCCTTGTATATCCTAAAAGGCTGTGCGGACATGGTGCCAATCAGAGGAGAAGTGCAACTTCAGCTATTAAAAGGCTGGAGGAGATTACAAATGTTGGGCCACCTCTAATCACAAGGCCACTGAAAATCCACCTCAGCGGGAAACAAATTATTCATTAGGCTTACACAGCGACTTAATGCACACTACTATTTAGGTTAGAAATAGACAGAATATCTGGGTTGTGATATTAAGCATTACACTTCCACTGTAAGTAAAACGTTGAACAAAAGTTGATGTTATTAGTTATTAATTCACATTTTTGTTTGTTTGTTTTGCTTAGTTTTATGTCAAAGGCCAGAGGTGGTAGTACTCTGTTACATTTACAAATACACTGACTTCTTGGAGTAGTTTTCAGGCACCATATTTATTCTTGAGTAATACATTTTACAGTGTAAAAGCACAAGTTTTGTTTGCCCTTCTCAGTGTGAGGAAGACTGAGTGACAGAAGCTTTATGGTGAGATCATTATTCATGTGTTCCTTTATTTGAGCCATTTATCCTGTGGAAATACCAGATTTTGTAATTGTTTTATGTTTTGTCCTTCCAGGTAGATTAACATGAAGCTAGAAATCAGATGCAATGGCCATTAAGTTACTCTTACTTATTTTTAGTCTCATTTGAGTAATTTCTTCTTCTTTGTATTTCTACTTCCATAATATTTTTAAATAATGATACTCTTACTTGAGTACAATATTGGCTACCTGTGTCAGGTGCTATTCCATCTACACAACCATCTGCATTTATCCAGAAATGGCACACAAACTAAATGCATCACAAAAATCTGGCAAAAATTTTACTCTTGTCCGACGTGTATTATTTCTGACAGTCTGTCTGTCTGTAAAACAAAATACAGTAGGTTAAACCAACTAATAGTATGCCCTAGGCCTTAACTTTATCCTTCATACAAGCAAATGCAGACTTTGTATTCCAAACAAATGATTTAAAACTGTATTAAATGAATTAGAAGTCACTGGGTTAAAGGGGTGGCAGAGTGGGCGGAGGGGGGCTGCAAAGTGAGTGACCGCAAATGCAGTCAACAAATTAAGTCAGACTTTATTTTAAGTTACCAGCTACACCGAGAATAAGCTGGCATCTGGTGTCAGCTAGTAGACCTTTATGCAAGTCCATCTCACGCCTTAATGAGGCAATGGAAAGCAGACAGGCCAGCACACCACTAGAAAACTGCACTAAAAATACCAACTAGGGATATACAAGCAAATGAGTAATTTAAGAAGTACGTTTTATTCTAGTGACCCTCCCCATTCATGAGGATATACAGTGAAATCTGCATGTGGAAGTATAGAAATGTGTGTGTGCAGTCTTCTATAAACCTGGCAGAGTGGAGGCTGCCACAGACATCAGCACGGCATTTGCATATTCATGGCTCAATTTGCACTTGGCTATGCAAATGTATGCAAACATCGTTTCAGAACATTTCAAAAATAGAAACCAGCATTCCAAACGACGTTGTGCCTCTTAATATGCAGCCACACAAGAAAAAGGGGGGAGAAATCCAATAGGCCAAGTACACACTGACTATCTGATATGCAATGGAGAGCTGTGCTGCAATCCCCTGCAAACAGGTTGAAGCTGGATAAGCACATTGGCTGTAACGCGGCTGTATGTTGTAATGTTGTGATTACACGCTACTACATTCAATTTCACTGTGTTCAGTATTTTTCAAAATCCACAATGACTAAATAGATATAATAGGTCTACAATTTTTACCCTAAGGCATGTTTGGAAAACATTTCAATATGAACCTTAAGAACATGTTTGCAAATGTTTTTAGTGGTAAATTAACACACTGTCCTCATGATATTTTTTTGTTGTCCTCAACAAGGTAAAATTCATTATAAACAGTGCTAGTAAAATATTAACAAAAATGTTAACGTCAAAGATTTGTCAATTTTAGTTCATTCCTGTAAAAAGTAAAAATGTAGAATATACTTTTTGGTTAATATGTGTTTATGGAGATTAGGGCCACAATCACCAAGAGCCTAAGATATGCTGATAGAGCTGACATCTTCATTCAATTCATTTAACCATGTTCCTTAAACACTTGAACATGTTTTTGGTCACTATAAATATCCTTTTCAGATTCCTGAAGTGTCTCTGCTTTGGCACAGAATCTGGAGGAACTTTTCAGACAGATGAATGGAAGGCAAAGAGTTGAGTCAAATCTACTTTTGCTTAAATCCTATTCATCTGCCGGGCACAGGACAGGGTAAGCTGTTCCTCTGGCACAGAGGCTGTGAGAGGGGCCGCGTTGGGCCCTACACAGCTTTATCTCCCTCCCTGTGCTCCTCGGGATAAACGGCACCACATGAAGCCGTAATCCCTCACTTCACCCGCTACCTTCCCTCCATACACTCCCTCCCTATACCCTCCGCACGCTACAATGTAAATGGCAGTTATTGGCCTGTAGAGACGCTGCTTTCGCCTCAATGCGAAACAAAGTGTTCACCCAGGAGAAGCTTGTTAAACCCTTACCACAGTGTGAGGTTGCTTCTCCTGTTTTGCAAAATGTGTTAATTTTATGACACTAAAGCCTGCAGTAAAAGCAAAGCCCCGGCTAATTAAGTGCTGGAGTGAGGTGAGTGGCGAGGAGTGGGCATGCCACCACTTGAAGCGCCTTAATCATTGTTTACGAGGGAGCGCAGCAGGGTTTTGGCTCCGGCTTCTCTTCACCTTCCTCATTAGAACCTGATTTACTCCTCTCTCCCTGTTGTAGTATTTTGCTCTTAACTGTGTTCACTATTCTGTCCACGACATTACAAAATGCCGTTAGCCAGCCAGACTTAATCCTGCGAGCTATAATTAGTCATATGGAGGGTCATTTGTATAAATTGTCTCTTTTTGGTTCTAAAATGACTCCTTTTGTTTATTTTTCAGGACACAAGCAACAAATGCAGCAGAAAATAGTTTGACTCTGCTCTAAAGCATTGCATTTTCCTCCAGGAGGTTTATTTAAAGGGTGTCCCTTAATGGCGCTGCTCCTCGTAAGTGGCTACAAGCCTCATTTGGCTTTGTTGGCTGCTACAACGCGGGTGGGGGTGACTATTAAGAGGTAAGTGCATTTATTACCATTCATGGAGAGAGCAAAAATGAGGTTGTAGAGCAAAAAGTGGCACTGCCTCTTTAAGATGGGTTTAAGTGATCAAAATTTTATGCAAGGCTGCAATTGGTGGTATAATGTTGCTCTTTAAGAGTTTCCTAATGATTGCCATGTGTGGACAGTGGGTTTTGGAGGGGATTTTGTGGGGGCTCGAGCTGGGGGCTCGAGCTGGGGGCTGCAGCAGACTGGTGAGATCTGGAGGCTTGGAAAGCTGAGCAGAGAGAAGTCTCACGGAGGGGCTTGCAAAGGCCAGCCATATGAGATTACAGCATACCTCAGAAATGTGCTCGTCGGGAAAGTTTGTGTATTTTGGGAAGTGCTCCAAATTTTCCACAGACATCTTTTTATTTTTTGGGTTATCTCACTCTCCCTCTCCTTTTGCTGTCTTTGGATTTTGGACTAATTGTATGGCGTAGCGCCCGCTGAGTCAATATAAGAAAGTCTACCCCCTTCCCATTTTTTCCTCCCTCACCGCTTTTTCCAAACATTCACTGATAGTATGTGTATTTTCGAATGCTAAGGATAACATGTCTGTATATTTTTCAAGAGCACAAGTTCAGTGTTCTTTTCTTTTCTCTCATTTTTTCTTTAATTTAAAAAGGATGACATTTTGAGGTTCCATGTTTCCAGTTTGTAGCCAGCAAAGAGTGGGTGGTAGCTGGAGTATTCCTGCTGCATGCTGCACTGGTGTGCTGAGAAAATAAACACTTGACATGAATATGTTTGATTATACTTTTGGGAAACCTCTGCTATTATTTAAGCAATTCAACTATTTATTGTTATTTAATGTCATTTATTTTTACAGCTGTTGTAAAAAATCTGTTCTGTCACCAATCACATTATTAACATGTTACAATTAGTTCACCCAAAGGATAATTTAACACAAATGCTAAAAAAATTTGGTTGAGGCAGCTCTTTTTTCTGGCAGATTGCAGCACTGGCCGATCACGAGCGCACAGAGAAACGTTCAAAGCTCATGGCACGACTTTTATATCAGTGATAATTGCCTGGCTTACAGCATCTCAGCACCTTCCCTTACAGCAGATTCAGTTACATTAGTCCCATTGGAAGAACGATATGAAAGTCGTTAAGGCATGGGAAAGCTACTGTGTAAAACATATTTAGGGTCATGCAAACTGAAAGCGTTTAGTGTCAGTATTAGTGTTGTTAAAAAATGATAGCCAGATAGTAATCCATACTGAACCTATTAAACGAGACTGAGAAGGACAAAGTTCCCGCAATATTTTTAGAATGGTTTTGACCTTTATCGAAACTAGTAAAAGACCACAGAATATGATTGAATAAATGGTTCTGTTGAGTTTAAAATTATATTTTAATGTTTTAATATGTGCAATGCCTTAAACTATTACACCACTGGCAAGTACTAAAGGAGTGTTTTAATCATTATTGTGGTATTGAAATTAAATATTTAGTATTCTAACAAGACTAGCCAAAGAAGCTGGCTACAATACTGAAAATTTGTGTCAGGTTGTTTATTGTATTTTCAATAATCATGAAAAAACAGTATAACTTAAATAATATAAAATGGTAATTCTCACAACAATTAATACAGTGTAAACAAGTTTGTCTTATTTTTGTCTGATGCTGGCAACAAGTTACTGTAATAGATGGAGATTGTATTGTTGTGCCCTGTCTGTGTACAAATATCATACTGTAGATGACATAGCAGAGGTATTTATTCATTTGGCTCTGCTTTGTGCATTCTGCTCTGTCCCCTCTACCACATAGATACTTATCAGCTTTTAAAAGCAGCGATTTACCCGTATCACCGATCAACAGCACCTCAGGACACATGCAGCCTCCCCACTACAAATCCCATTACTTTTATCCTTAACTAATACTGGGACACTGCTGTCTCCTGTCAAGGACCATGGCACAAACAATTTGCTTTCTTCCTTCTATTTCACACAACCACTCACAGTCAAAGTTAGGAGGGAAGGTTAGGGTGAACTGCCACACTTACAACTGTCAAATTGTGTTTGAAATAGTCATAAGAGTAAGATCAGCTATATGTAGGGTGAACAGAGCACATTACATGACTTTGGCTCACACAGGGTTGTAGTGGTGCAGACCGTGCAGATAAGCACTCCAGCCTCACTTGAGCCTATCATCTCGATGCGTCAAAGCTTGTTGTGTTCGCTGTGGGCTGACTCCGCCTGCATGACCTCTCTGACCTAAGAGCATTCCTTTCGGAGTTGATTGGCAGCCCATGCAAATACTACACAACTATGACTGGCAGTGAGAGCCACTCTGTGCCCTTCCCACAATGCCCCTGGCCCCTCCCCGTCAATAGACGCTGAGCTGGCGTCAT